>NW_006159700.1:163957-213814 GCF_000334495.1 Tupaia belangeri chinensis
GGTCTCTCACATGGCCAGCTGCAGTTTGATTCCTAGACCTGGTGACTTGCTTTCTCACTCTCTCTCTCTCTCTCGCGCTCTCTCTCTCTCTCTCACACACACACACACACACACACACACACCTTCCTTTCCTTGGCAGCAAAAGACATTATTTGTGCAGTCCTAAGAGACCCTCCTATCTCGCTTCCTTAAGCTCTTAGGTGGTAGACGGAAGTTGAGAAAAGAACCCTTCGCAGGTCTCCCAGGTGGGAGAGGGCATGGCTGATGCCGGCTCATGCTCAGGCCAGCGGAGGGCAGAACCAACATCTCAGGGCGCTGACTCCTCCGTTTATGGAAAGGATTCGGTGGAGTGGGTCAAGCGCTTTTGTTCACTTGGGTCCCTTTAGAATCTGAACGCAAGAGCTTGGCAAACTGAAGCCTCCTAATTAAATAGGGCCCGAGGATGAGAGTTACTGCACTCCTCTTAGCTGGCTTCGCATTTCAGTATGACAGCCTGTAGTATACCGGGTGGAATTGTGGTGTGATTTCATTGGCATTTTAAACTCCATTAACATGCCTGGATATTGTCCCCTAGGTCTGGTCTGTTCTAGTTTTAGCTAGTGCGTATGCAATTTTTCATCTTCTGTAAATATAATTCTCCCGTAGTTAAAGCTGGCTGTGAATAAAGTGGCTTTTAGGGATGTTATGTGAGCCAAAGTGTATGCAACTTTTGAGAGAAGGGGATGACCAACTGTAACTTATAGAGTGAAAGAATATATAGTCCTAGTAATTACTGGTGTAAATTCCAAGAAGAAAATTATTAGACATCATTCTAGTTTATCCTTTTTCAAGACAAGGTGACATTTACCACCCTGTTTGGTGTGGGTCAATAGATTGACTTTGTTCTGTTTTTGGCAGTTTCTAGATTTGAGATGTTTATAAAACTCAAAATATTTCTTGTTCTTCGTCCATGAGTACATGCATGTTAGTTTTGAAAGAAAAAAAAACGACTCTGCAAGTGCCTAGTCACCTTCTAAGTGCTTTATTATGGGGATATTAAACATTCAGCAAAATGAATTGTTTGAAATGTTGATGGATTTGTAGTCCCACAAGACTAGGTTTATTCCTCCTCCGCTATAGTATTGCTTTAGGAAATAAGTAACTGAAATTCAAATTAACATCAGCAATCAAGATGTATAACCAGATATCTTAAAGGAATCTGCAGAAACTAAAAGCAAACAAACAAAAACCCTAGTTTTCCAGGCAGATTGTCAAGAACTTGGCACCCCCTCCACCCCTGTTAACTTAGAGGTGATCAATCTTCATTTGAGCCAGACAGACCATCACAGAAAACACTGTGCCTGTTTATCTTTATTATTGGGGCTTCGTTTCCTCTTTGTCTGGAAAAAATCCAAATAAGGGTTGTTTCAGACCTTAAAGAGAAAAAAAAAAACAAAACCCTGAACATGGAGAAATGGTAAAACAGCATTCAGGAACCATAACCAATTATTTTCCAAAATTTGGAGTTCAGGGGTCATAAATATGATCCACCTAATGTGCAAAAAATAAGCCATCTAAGAAGCAAGTATTAAACTTTCATTCACTACTGTCAGTAATAACCCAATCTAAAATAAAATCGCACTATCCAAAAATATTAAAGGAGAATTGACCACAAAAGAATTGTGAAACATGGAAACAATTATTGATCATCGAATTTAATTTTGAGGTTATCAGTAGAGAGTAACCTAGCAATATAGTTGAGATCGTTGGAATGAAAATTTAGTGCAATTTTTTTAAAGCTTCAAGATATTGCGCTTTTTGGTTAAAATCTATAATATTTTTAATTGACTGCAGTGTTCTCTTTAAATTTGAGGTTATGATGACAGAGAAAATGATCTCTTCCTCTGTGACACCAACACTTGTAAATTTGATGGGGAATGTTTAAGAATTGGAGACACTGTGACTTGCGTCTGTCAGTTTAAGGTAAGAAGTCTTACATCTGCATTTTCTAATTCATTAACAAGACTACAAAGCAGGGATCTCCCTTTACAACCCATTACTTGGCAATTTATAGCTTTGCAAGCTAAGAGGAAAGCGGGCACCAAGAACTGAGTACTGGTGAGAAAGCCAACTGATGTCAAGAGATGTGGGTTTTTTGGAGAGGTGTATATGCCATCACCAAAAGACACCACTGGAGGTAGAAAGTTTCAGGTTGTGCTTTTGAGCAAAGGAAAACTGTTTCTCTGATTCTTCTAGCTACATTACATAATAGAAGTTATTTGACTGAGAAGTCAGTCTGACTGAGGTTAATAGTCAGTGGGTAAGAAGTGTGGATTTGTACTTTTGTGTGTTTTTTATTATTATTAAAGCTATTATCTTTTGATCTTATTGCTCCTTATTTTAGTGATCTTGGTTTTCATTGTCTTGGCACTCTGGTTAAGTTTTTAAATGAATTCTTTATTAATGTTACTTCAAAACTACCATGCCCTTCTGGAAATCATGGAACTTACCAAAGTATGCAACTTTTACACAAGTACCATATTCAGTTAGAACTGAATCTTCTAGTAGTCCAAAAGAGCGCATAGAATCACAAGTCATTCCAGGCCTTGTGTTAAATTCTTATTAATTAAAAACTTAAAAGGGGAGTTGGTATAATCAAAACTAGGCTATTATCATCTACTAAAGATGGAACTCTCAATACCATTATTGTAGTCGTTATCTAACGAATACTTTCCATTATGCAAATTATAAACTTACTTGTCTTCTCAAAATGTTCACATACCTTTAAATGGCATTGATGTTATACAGATATCCTATATTCATCCTTGAGTCTTTTTAATTACTTTTTAAAACACACTTGAAATATAAGTCTCAACCATGACATATGTATATTTTATGAGAATGCAAGAATAGAAAAACTTTTCCAAGAGAGTAAGCAAGATAAATAAATAAATAAATAGAAAAACTGAATAAAAACATCAAACGCAAATTCAGGCTTACATATTTTATTAAATATGTACTATTTAAAATGGTTGATGAAATTTTAATATTTATTTTGTATTCAGCCTCCCAATGAGAGATAAGGGAGTTCACATTTGAATGTTGAACAGCTTTCAGATCAGCTAGAAGCTCTTTAGACATCATTTTCTTCTTTCTAAGAAACACAATAAACAACTGTTATTTGTAAAGTGCACCACCTCCTGGTGGGTGGGTATTGTTATGACTTTACCACAGTCTTTTAGACTGTATTGCTGTGTTAGAAACATGTTCATGCATATTTAATATGCATGTGACACCAATTTCTAAGGTCCCCAGCTGCACTGAACAATGTAATTATGTTCTTTCAATGAACTACATGAGAGATGGAGCATGACTCCCCAATTCTTACTTTCTTTAAATGTTAACTAAAAAGGAAAAACAGTTGCATAAATCATTAATTAAAGGCTCATAGGACTTTGTGCATTTTTTTCCTTCTTTCAGTTTATGATACTCATAAATTTGTCCTGTGTCTATAACCAAGAGTAGACCTAGGAAGTGAGCTCATGAACATTGTAAAATGAATGTTCAGGAAGAATGTTCCTGAAATGGAAAGCCATGTTTCTAAGATTTCATCAAGAGAAAAGGAGTTGATAGCACTCTACATAGATGAATGCGACTAACAGAAACTGTACTTTTCTTATGAAAGAATTGTGTTTGGTTTTCAGATGCCAGGGAGGATTTCATAAAACTTTTATCAAACAAACAAAAAAAATGTGTTTTTCATACCTTGATCCACCAATTATCTTTGTCCTTAATCTAAAGAATTATTGACTGCAATACCTTTCTGGGGACCAATTAATATGAGTTTCAGTGAAATACTAAAATGTAAATTTTGTTTTTGTAATGCTTATAGTATTTTAGATTTACTACTGGATTACTATTGCTATTAGTTTGCGCTTTGCAATAGTTGTCAATCTGGCAGGAGAAAAGAAATATCTCCCTTATGGAAAATAGAGACTTCGCACATAGCAAAAATACAGAGTGGTTATCCTAAGTTGAAGATCAAAGAAAATGCACAAGTTATATGAAGAATAAAGGATAGAATATTTTAACATGAGAGTATCCTGATTCAGTTGTTTTATGATACTTTCACATAAATTTGAGTTTCTCTGGTTTTTGGTTTGGGGTTTCTTTGTATGTATTGGGTCATCGGAAAAATCATGACATATTTTTTCTATGCAAAAATGCATCGTGACTTTTCTGACAACTCAATATTTTACTCCAGTATCTGAAAAAAAGGAAGAGGTTCTTAAATGTATTTTTCTGTATGTGATTCTAAACTTCTGTTTCTCCTGTATTTTCAGATATGATGAATGATTTCATTCAAAATAGTATACAAGCTGTAGTTCTTCTGGCTGAGAGATATTTCAAAGAGAAATGAGCATATACATACATAATCTATAATATTTTACATTTTCGGCAATTATTGGAGCACTAAAGTGCACATATATCAGCCTTCACCTCTCTTAGACAATTTAAAATAAATCGATTTTTACAATTCAAAAATGAAGGGACTTCAAAATTGTTCTTGGAAAATGGAAGTACAAACTTTAGGTGCAAAAAAATGTGAAATACATTTCAATGAACTTTCAATATATATGTGTTTTCTATGAATTGCTTAAAGATTATTCAATTATCTTATTTATTTTTTACAGCTAGGTTAGATTTAGTTATTATCTCCTCTTTTTAAAGATTAGAAAATTAAGGCCCATTAGCACTGTCCCATAGTGGTGATCCTTCAGAAAGTATCTAAGTCTTTTGTCAGTCAGTCTGATTTCCTTCCAATGCATTATACATGCAGATAAAAACGTAAGTTAAATAATCAAAGACTCAGTTTATTGTAGACAATTTTTTGAAAGAATTATTCTATTTGACTTTATTAGTTTTTTTTTTCCATTTATTTATTGTAATATGACCTGAAAGGGAGGGAGAGAGGAAAAGAGAGAGAGAGAGGATGAGAAAGCAAGCTACCAAGTCTGGGACTAGAACTGTGGTCTGCTATGTGGGAGTTCAGTGCCCTTAACCACCATGTCACCTGCTAGCTCCTGTAGACAATTCTTAAGATAAAAGCTAATTCTTTGGTTATGTTATAAGTACCAGAAATGGTCTGCCATCTCATGTATCCTAACTTCCTATCTGTATACCAAGTTATACACTGGCCAACTATTAGGATATGCATTTGGAAACAGTAAATGGATGGATGGGTAAAGGAGTAAAGGTAGACTGGAAATAAGAAAGGAGAGTTAAGGGAGGGAATTGCATTATTCATAAATAGTGTTGGTCACACAATGACCAATCACTTTATAATATAAAAATATACTGAAACCTTTTGCTTTTTAGGTATTATCTAATTTGTGTATTAAATATTTTTATTTATAATGCATGCTGTAGATGTACAAATATTCAAGTTACTAAGGCTGTATGACAAATTTCCCAGAACTCAGTGGCTTAAGGCAATGACCATATATTTTGTACATGAATCTGCCATTTGGGCAGAGTTTAATGGAAACAGCTGTCTCTGTTCTCTTTGGCATTAACTGAGTAGAGGAGGAACTCAAAGACTTGGTGCTATACGCACTCAGGGATTTCACTCATATGTCTGGTCAACAGTAGGGGACCTAGTCCTTCTCCATGTTTATCTTTCCATATGAGTAGTTTTGGCTTCCTTACACTGGCTGGCTTTCAAGGGTCAGCACCCAGAGAGAGAGATAGAGCCAGGTAGAACTTGCTTTCTTCATGACTCTACCTAGAAAGTCACAGAGTCAAGTCCACCATAGTCCCAGTCCTACCAACTCATAAAATCATAAAATGTTTACATTTAAGAAATGTAGGAACAGAGAAATAAAAGTTAGTTATGGAATGGTCAAAGGATTGGAACATATGCAGTCTTTTTATCTTATTTCTTTTTTGGAAGAGAAATGTATCCTATCCCCTGCATTCTTTCTAAGCCTTTGACAACTGGGAATTTAACAGAATTCACTTAACATCTGTTCAGCACCTTCCACATGCCAGGTCTGTGGAAGGTGCCGACAATATATAAAATTTAAGTAATGCATATCTTCTAGATGCTGAAATCTCAGCTAAAATAATCCTTATTAACCAAACAAGCAATAAATCACATGAAAAATGTATCATTCAACTTTTAATCCACTTGCAACAAAAAATTTATATATTCTAGTGTGTCAAGTTATTGAATCTGCTGGTATGGTATGTAACTGATTTCTGAAGCAATATGGAAATTTTGGAACAAAATCATTCTATTGAAAAACACAGTTGGAAAGTAAACTGAAGATTTTTAAAACATCTTAAGAAAAATAAAATCACTTTTTCCCCTGAGAGGAAGTTTGTACAACACATACATTTATGGACCTAGCCATCTGGGCTTGAGTCTTGTTTTTCTCTTACCAGCCAACTATGTGGCCTTTAGCAAGTCACTTAACATCTCAGTCTGTCCCTTCTTCTGAAACTGAGCAGCTTCATGATTACCACTAAAATTTATTTCCAATAATTTGGTGTATTTTAATGGAGTAGTTACCCTATTTTTATGTTTTATATTATCCTGTTTCCTTCATTTTCTAATTCTAGAAAATCTGTGTTTTGATGTTGCAGTTGGGTTGTAGTTCTTATAGCTGAAATATATGATATGGGGGGGCCAGCAAGATATTGGGGGGCCAGCATCTGGCAGAGTAGTTGAGGTACTGGACTCCCCCATGACCAACTGACATTTGAGTCCCGGAACTGGCAGCTTGAAAATCACACTGAGCACAGGTGTGTGTGTGTGTGTGTGTGTGTGAATTCCTGAGAGGAGACTGGAGAAGGGATTACAGGTTGGCCAACTTCACTGGGGGGGGTGGGGGGTGATTTCTCACTTTTTCTCTCTCTCTTTCTCTTCCATGAGCACACAGGATCTATGATTTAAAAAAAGTCTAATATATATATATATGTATATTTGTGTGTGTATTTATATAATGTGAAATGAAAATACTTTACATTTATTTTTATAATTTATTCATTTATTTTTTTGAGGTATGGGTACTCACAACAGATTTCACCTGCCATAATCTACCTCTAGCTTCGGTCAGCCAGGATAAAAGGCATGTGCCCAGTGTGTACAGGGAGGCTTTGGATGTGAACCAGGACCTTCCCAAATGGTGTCAGTATTGTAAAGCATTGCTTTACCACCGTGCCACTACAGCTAGCCTGTTTCCTTCTTTCTTTCTTTCTTTTATTTTTTTTATTTTGTCTAAGTGAATATTACAACATATTTTGTTTTGAAACATGATTCCATTTATTGCTAAAATGTCCCAGGTAACCATTTCAAATGGAGAAACTAGTCTATAAACTTGTTACATATTTAACCATTGAGTAATAGACACTTGGTCCTACATACCAAGGCAGTGAGCGATATAGGAGAACTTAGGACCAGACTCACACTCTTGATCTTTAATGATTTAGATTATGCTTCCTCCTGGTGTTATTCATATTAATGAGGGTAAATCATGGTACTAAGGGCCAAAAACATTGTGCTGATAATCTACAGTTAAGCTCTTTACAGCTCTAGACAAATTTCCCTTTTGGCTTACGTGTAGAACTTGGCAGCTTTGTTTTTAGCACTATTCGAATTTGGCTTACTGCATCCTTCAGAAGCAGCATATGAGCACTTTATCAGTTTATTCGATATTTTAAGATGCATATCAGCATTGTGTACCAGCACTTGACAAAGATAATAAATATTTCCCACTCCTCACTGCTAGTCCAGTGATACTACATTATATTATCTACAAACATAAATGAGAAGGATAAAGAGAGAAATTGTAAGGGGAGAGAGAAAGATGTATCCAATTAATCTAAACACCGAGTACTGTAACCAGTGTTGGTGATGAGATTAAAGGGAAAGCAGGAGCCAGTCAGTGGTATGATGGTTAAAAGTGACTGCATTTCACATGACCGACCAGACAGTTCAAGTCTCAGACCCAGTAACTTGAGAAACACACTGGCACATGTGGCATGACCACTCCCCAAGAAGGGATGCTTTCTCTCTCCCTCTCTCTTTCCTCTGTCACTGATAAGCACACATGCCCTATGGTTAGTCAGCAAAAGTAAATAAATAAAAAGACTAACCAGAGGCAAGAATGCTGGGACTGACCAAGAGTAATTAGCTAATCCAGTCATCCACAGACCCCAATCTGTCTACTGAAAGGATCAGCAAAGTTATTGCCATAATGTTACCAGCTGTGTTCTTTCTAGTATCTCATCAGTGTCTTCAGATACCGTTGTAGTGTTAGTGTACATCTTACCTGTGTACTCTAGTCCTGGATCCAGGACGCAGCACATTTCTCACGCACTGTCCATCCACTTGAATCCCAGGCCATAGTTCTGCCCTAGCCCCATTTATTAGTCATTTCTTGAGTAATGCTCACTATAAAACTCAGCCCCTCACTGACCTTTTGCTATTGTCTTCGTTCTTGAGCAGTAACAGAGATGCTCAGTCTATGATTGGTCAGTTTTCAGACATAAATTATAAAAATATGCGTTTGGAAAGCTTGTGTAAGACAGCCCTAACAGAGGTATCATATGGTCAGCTGTCAGTTGCCCATTGAGTTAAATATTGGTGAGAGATTAGAGAGAAGTTCTAATCAAGTCTTTTTTTATAGGGTGGGAAGAGGGTGAGTAAAGGAGTAGAGTCTGAGGAAGGACATTAAGGAGAAAAATAGGCATAGTGTTAATGGGACAAAGAAATGGGGTATTATCTGTTGAAGATAACTTTAGAGTATTATCAGCTGGACTGGGGAGAAACGTACACATGTTGAAATCTTCACATTGCAAGTTAAATGATGTGACTGAATGTATAAAAGAACTTGAAATAATTTTTTTTTTAAAGTCACATAGATAGACTGCCAGTAGCGTAAGCGTGGAAAGGAAATATCATATAGAGGACTTCAGAATATCTAGATTATAAAGTGTAGGTGAAAAGACAAAGATGTCTATCATATGTGCAAAATTTTCCTTTTAGCAATTATGATCAACATGAAGGTCATACAATTTGGATTTACTGTTTGTAGAAAAAGAGATTACAATTAGCATAATGTTATATTTAAGTTTATGGTAATAAATAAAAAGTAATATTCATAAAGTATGACTATTTTCAGAGAATGTATAATTATACCAGTTATGAAATTGTAAGGATGATGAAATTATTATTATATTAAAGGCAAAGAATAAGAGTTAAATAGTTGACCAAGGATAAGGAAGTACAGGTATTTTAAAGAAATAGAGTGAAAGACGCTGGCAGGTGGTGTGATGGTTAAGGTGTTGGACTCTCATATGGTTGACCATGGTTCAAGTCTTGGACTTGGAGGGTTACTTTCTCACTCTCCCTCTCTCTCTCTCTCTCTGTCTCTGTCTCTTTCTGGGTCAAATTGAATAATAGTAAAAAATAAATAAAATTAATAAATAATTATTTTAGAAGAATTTTAAAAAGAATAGAGTAAAAAATAAATCTTATGTTTCTATGAATCAGATTATCACTTAATTGAGAATTTAGTTTGGTTTGATTTTGTCTGTCTTTTAGTTAAAGTTTACTTATGAAAAAGTTTTAGGTTTATTATCAAATGTATTAAAACTTTCTGGGACCAGCAGATGGCTTAATGGCTACATCACTGGACTCCTACATGGCTGACTGCGGTTCGAGTTCCAGACCAGGTAGCTTAAAACACTTGCTGGGTGTATGTGCATGTGTTCTCAAAATCCCAAGGGAAGAATGGAGGAGAAGGGATTGCAACATGACCATCCTCCCTGGGGCTGATTGCTCACTCTTTGTATCTCTGTCTCTCTCTGTCTCTCCAGTAAGCACACATGCACTACAGCAAAAATCTCTCTTAAAAAATATTCCTACTCGGGACCAGCAGTTAGCATAATGGCTATGTCACTGGACTCCCACGTAGCTGACCGTGGTTCACGTCCCAGACCCGGTGGCTTAAAAAAACTCACGCTGGGCACATGTGTGTGCATGCACAAGATCCCAAGAGGAGAATGGAGGAGAAGGGATTGCAGCATGGCCATCCCCCCTGGGGGGTGATTTCTTCCTTTCTGTCTCTCTGTCTCTTTCTCTGTCTGTCTGGCAAGGGCACACGCCCTATAGCAAAAACCTCTAAAAAAAAATTCCTACTCATCTCAATAGATCATTGATTTATTTTGTATATGTTATCAATATAACATATACACATAAAACAATTCAAATAATTTAATTATTGTAGAAAACAGAAAACTGTTTTTATACATATCTGTGTGTAGGATTTCTGGCATAGATGAGCATTTTTTAAGAATCATCTCGATCATTACATTTGTTATAATTAAACAATGAAGCACATCAGTAGTAGTAATCATGAGATAATCACATCCCTGGCGTAATTAGCAGGTATAGGACACAGCCAAGTATCTCTAATGCCTTAGAGTGTGATTATATTACGATGACTTAACTCTGTAGGTTGCCTAATTTTCACTGTAAATGTGAATATTTTTGTAATGAGGTTGTTTTTAAAGTGAATTTTCTCTTTATGAAATATATGTTAATAGTCATACTTTGGAGTTAGTTAAGTTATGTGTAGTTCAGTAGTTCAATTTTTCCCTGCATTTTGGTTGTTTTTTTCCCCAGTCTATATCTACATTAATATCCGATGGTCAAATATGTGTATATATATATGTATACACACACACATACACACACACATTAGTAAACAAATATCCTATCTAAATATTTAGAAATTTGTAAAGTTTAAAATTCAATAGACAAAAAAACAACAAAAGAGTAACTGGTTTCCTTGGCATTTCAGGTATACACTCCTGCTGCAAATACTAATAAATGTTAACCTGGTTTTGAATAGCTTGAATATTGTACCTTTTTTTCTCCCACCCAGTCAGGTAGGACATATATCAGAAAAACGATATTAAATATTATTGATAAATTCTTTGCTATGTCTGTTACCTGCTGCTTATCTAATCACTGTTGAAATCTTCTGATCCATTTAGATACTTCTTCCCACCTCCTATCTAAATCAAATGATTAGCTGACCACATTGGCCTAGTCTTTGTGTATCTTTGGATGATGGCCATGTAAGGCCAGGGATTAATGGGATAGGACAGGGATCACTGAAAATGAAGATGATATTTCTTTGTAAATGAGTATTTCTGTTCAGGATGTTCAAGGGGTGCAAACTCCAGCACTAAACACAGGTTTCTGTCTCTGTGTTCCCAGTGCAACAATGACTACGTGCCTGTGTGTGGCTCCAATGGGGAGAGCTACCAGAATGAGTGTCACCTGCGGCAGGCCGCGTGCAAACGGCAGAGTGAGATTCTCGTGGTGTCAGAAGGATCATGTGCCACAGGTTGGTATATGATTCTGCTTTAAACCTGGATCTGAACCCCGAAACCATGTCTCCTATGTATTATTTCTATGTAAATAATTCAGATTATATAGTAAATAGAAAGCCTCTTACTCTTTGGTTCAAAGTATGCACTCTTATTCTTTGTCTTTTTAACGTTTCGAATTACTTCTAAAAGAAAGATGAAATCTACCATAAGGGTATTAGTAGATTTAAATACATAATGAAATGCCGACAACTGAATAAAAGTCTAATTTAATTAGAAACTTAGATTAACTGCTCAGGTGCCAAATATATATTAGGTTATCAGGAATGTCGTGACGTATTTTTCTATGCAAAAACGCATTATGACTTTCCCAACAACCCAATAGAAGTCGATTTATGCAAGGGTTAAATTGGTGTGTTTCAGTGTTATCTGCTGGAGGGTAGCTTTGCAGGTTAATGTTCTGAAGTTAGTATCTCACCTTAAGAGCTCTACAAAATGTTCTTGCTATTTAGCAGATTGTCCTGAAGAAGGTGTTGATGATAGACATAATTTCTAAAGATAACTGTCCTTTCTGACATGGTTAATCTATAATTCTACACAGTTTTTTAGTTTTGTTATACCCAGAATACTATAAAGAAAGTGAGGAAGGAAAGTGACTTCAACTTCTCTTTAGATTTTCAAATTTTCCTTTTGTATATAGTGGTCGTTAAAGCCTAACAGTATTATAAGCAGAAACAACCAAGAGGAATAAAACCCAGCTTGATAAAAAACAATGCTTTAACTGGAGCTGAATTTTCAGGTTATATTTGAGTTGTAAAAGTCATATGTATTGAAGCTTTAGTGTCCTAAGATAGCTGTACTTAGTGGAAAATAAACATCTTTCTGGAAAACTATAAATGTTTTTCAGAGAGATTTTTGCTATAGGGTGCTCACACTAGCTTGGAGAGGCAGACAGAGACAGTGAGAGAGAAAGCAAGAAATCATCCCTCAGGGGGAATGTCCACGCCACAGTCCCTTCTCCAGTCCTCTTGGGATCTTGGGCATGCACACACACACTCCTAGCATGAGTTTTAAGTTGCCGTGTCTGGGACTCGAACCACGATCGACTACGTGAGAGTCTAGCAACGTAACCATTACACTATCTGCTGGTCCCGGAAGATTATAATTTCTGAGAATTTTGATGTTATATACATACTTAGGGGAAAAAATTGGTTTGTTGGGGAAGTTACGGCACATTTTTTGCATAGAAAAATATGTCGTGTCTTTTCTGATGACCTAATAATATAAACTGTAACTTCCCCCAAAAACGGAAATAGATGATACTGAAATGTCTATTTTATTCAGAAGTTTTTCTTAGGTAAGAGATATTTCTATTTTATGATGTTACATTGAAGGTTAAGAGTTTGGAGGTTGGGTGGAGCAGAATGGAAAATGACCAAGAAGAATATTCTTTAAAAGGTTATCTTAAGCCTTTTGATTGTTAGTAATTGATGGTATTCCAAGTTGTATTGGTGCTATTGATGTTTCTAAGTATTGGAAGAAGAGAAAAGTATCATTTCTATGGACCATGATGCGTGTTTTGGGTTTTGGTTTGGTTTTAAGTAGTCATTTCTCCTAAAGGGTTCTTTGCCTCAAGATGTGAATGCCCTTCCAGGAAGGTGTCTTGGAGGCAAGCAGGACTGGTATCCCACTTGCTTCTTATTTGCTAGAGCAAGCAGGTCATTGCTGCTTTATCTGTGAGTGAAAAGTCATGAATAAAAGTGACATCAACATGAGAACGACTTGGCAGGCTTCCTGAGCGGGGAAGGAGAACCAGCATACTATTTTCATATTAAGGAGGGGAGAAATAGATAAGGACTACAACTGACTATGACAAAAATCAGTCAGCCCTATGTAAGAAACAAAACATGAAAAAAGACATTTTGGGACAAATGGAACGGGAAAATGTGGATCTCTCAACTCCCAGAAACCAGGAAGGATGTAGATAAATATCATAGAGTGCTGGGGAAAGGATTTGCTTTTCCAAGATCTTGGAGGTGATATGCTTTGATAACAGCCAAATAAGGAATAGCAGGGAATAGCCATACTGAACAGACCAGAAGTTATGGTTCTGGCTAAGGTATTTGATAGCAAATCTCTCTTTCTTACTTGCCAACCTCCACATTTTCGGCACATATGATCACATTCTCCTGATTCATTCAAGTTTCCATTCTAGTCCCTGATGTGCTAGTTATACTATGAAAAAAAAAAATACTTAGCCAAGTAGAAAATTTAATCACAATTGAGTAATCTGTCCTTAGCTCATTTTCATACTTAGATTTCTACAGAATTTAATTAGCAAGCCAGTCTTGCTGAATGCATCTTCCATTGAGTTGTAAATTTAAAAGACTTTTGATCTGAATAATGACAGAAAGACCAAAGTAATTTTGATTAACCAGGTCTGACTGTAAATAAATTGGAATTCTGACTTTTGATCTGGAAGGGATTCTCATTCTCTTCTTTATGGATTTTCTGTTTATGTTTTAATGCTATTTGTGGAGGTGGCAAGTTGTGATCTTTAGAAATAATTGGGGCTGTCAGGTGGCATGGTGGTTAAGGACGCTGGACTCCCATATGGCCAACCATGGTTCAACTCCAGGACCTAGCGGCTTGTTTTCTCACTTTCTCTCCCTCTCCCTCTCCCTTTCTATTCCAGTTAAAATAAATAAATAAAACAAAGTTAAATAAAATAATTCTTTAAAAAATAAATAAAGGCAGTAAAAGCTAAAGCTTTTTTTGTCCAGAAGATGGATTCCTAGTGGACAGTTGGCTCAATGGTATCACTGTCAATTTAACATTTTGCCTTGAAAAAAGGCATTGACTGGGATCCCAGACTCAGGTCCAACCATATGACTTCTTTTCCTCAGGTGTTTCTGGTTCACTAATAAGACTTCAGAAGGCTGCTTATCTAGTTTGGCAAGATGACTCATCTTATAATAGAGATGACATTAAAGCTTCCCATAACATTTTCAAAATGATACTATATGGACTTCAGTGACTTTTTTTTTCAGCCTATTTATCTTTCCCCCCTAGCTATTTGAATTGAATTGAATTGAATCAAATCAAATGCTAATTGTCTCAGGACCATGTCCCTTTAATTTCTAGAAACATACGAGGGGATTTTTAAATAGCTCATGGAAAATAGAATTAAAGAATGAGTTTATTTTAGTTGCAAAAACATTTTAAAACCATGCATGGCTTTTTCATAATACATGTTTTTATAAGCTTTTTGAAAGCCTATACAATCTAAAAATACTACTACCATTTTTTTGCTATTTATCAGTTATATGTATTCCTTAGAAAACATATAGATGAATAGAAAAGATGTTTACTCAATATTTTAATGTTCCAGAGAGTGCTTCAGTATTTAAAATATACTTTTGTGCAGAAAGCCTCAGAATAATTCAATGAGATACACATCACTATACCCACTGAAGAGAGGAGGAATAAGTCTAGGAAGGTTGAATGACCTTCCTTAAGTCACCCAATGAGCAAGGCTCAGAGCTTGGAACCATGAGCTTTTATGTACTTTCTTTTATGTGCATGTTATAAATGATGAACAACACTTGTCCTTGATTTAAGTTTATCATATTAATAGGAAATTAAAATGAAACTATGGCACGTTCAACTTAAATACA
Source organism: Tupaia belangeri chinensis (assembly GCF_000334495.1). Taxonomy (NCBI): domain Eukaryota; kingdom Metazoa; phylum Chordata; class Mammalia; order Scandentia; family Tupaiidae; genus Tupaia; species Tupaia belangeri. The sequence continues at coordinate 179,020 of NW_006159700.1, forward strand.
GGTAGAGTATATTGTCACTATAACAGCACAACTTGTTATTTAGCTCTTGATGATCATGAGTAATACTAAATTAGGCTTTCAAATTAATTCAAATAAATTAATTAAAATGTTATCTCTGAAAGTATACAAAAGAAACTTGACAAACATAAACAGTTCAAGCACTGTTCTGTCCAAAAGAGAGAGTGCTGTAACTTATGATCAGTTCATTTAGAAAAAAATATTCTCTTATTACAGAGATGAGTATATCAGCCTTTATTTTTTTATTTATTATTTTTTGGAGAGGTTTTCGCTATAGGGCGTGTGCGCTCGCCAGACAGACAGAGAGAGACATAGAGACAGAAAGCGAGAAATCACCCCCCAGGGGGGATGGTCACACCGCAATCCCTTCTCCTTCATTCTCCTCTCAAGATCTTGGGCATGCACGCACACCTGCCCGGCATGAGTTTTAAGCCACTGGGTCCGGGACATGAACCGCGGTCGACTACGTGGGAGTAGAGCGACATAGCCATTACACTAAATGCTGGTTCCCATATATCAGCCTTTCTTGATCTGCTATCATTAAACTGTCAAATCATATGATTAAAATCTTTGTTTGATTTTACATGTACTAAGAAGAGTTTTTATTATAATTGCTTTACAAAGTAGATTGCTTTTAAGGGAAGGATATGTGGGCCTAAAGATATATACATGTCCAGTAGCATTAACAGATAATTAGTGACTTCACAGTCTTGCGTAACACAATGCTAGACCCTGTGACTATAGTTAATGTGTATCTCCATCAAGACTGACAATTAAAAGTATTGCTCCTTCCTGGCAGTGATAATGACATAATATGATAATAAAGAAGAGTTTTGGGGAGGTATCTATACTCTATATGTATCAGCCTTCTGTGACTTCTTATATACAATCCCTTTTTCTATGTGATGCTTTTAATAACGTGTCATAAAGGGAAACAAGTAAAATAAATAACACATTATTTTAATAAGGTGAAAAATAAAACACATAGTTATAGACATGACATTTGATAGAAGGCTTGAAATTTTAATGTGGATGAGGGCATATCAGACAGAGAATACCAATGCTAATTTATTTCCCAATATAAACATTAAAACTAAATAACCAAATGTATTTAAGATGAAAAGAAGTGAGGAGACATAGGAAAGATGATGTCTGTACTTCACAGGTAAAAGGATATGTAAACTCAATGGTCTTGACTCCAACTAGAAAAGTGGGTGTTTCTAGGTACCAAGTTCTAAGAAATAGATGGCTTTGTCAACTTGTAATTATGTAGGAAGGAGGGAAGAGAAGTAAAGAAAAAACAATTCAGAAAACAGGGCATTATTTTTTCTGCCAGCATCACTTAGTGAATATCCAAATGTTAAGATTTAATGCTGGTAGGGACAGGGAGGCAAAGCATTAATGGTACAAAGAGGTGTGGTATTATCTGTTGAAGATATTGTGTAGTTTTATCAACTGTAATAGGAAGTAATGTTCACCTGTTGAAATATTTACTTTGTAAGACAAATAATAATGTGATTGAATGTATGAAAGAAAATGAAATGAAAATAAATAAATAAAAAGAAAGATTTAGTGCTAAACAAAGTAAGCCAGATTATCAGAGACAAACACTGTATGTCCCTGCTCAGTACTAACTGTCTGCATTCTATGATAGAAATTATTAGACCTGGATATATATAATGGTAGAGAAGACAAGTGTGCATACCAGACTCTCTAGAGGAGGTTGGTGGATATCAGAATTGGGTGGGAGAATCTTAGTGAGGTAGGACTTGACATACATAAGAGTGTAATGCATGGTTTTGAATATATTGTGCATATATTGTGTGCTATAATTAAATGTACAAAAAATAAAAATGATAAAGGCAAAATGTAGGCTCATTCTTCAGCTGATTTCAAAAACAAAGGATAATTTATTTGCAGATAGAATCATCCACAATTGTGGTATTTTTAAAGCATGTTGGCTATTATATGAAAGATATACACTTTAAACTGTTTCTTTGTTCATATGGAACTTGTAAGAATATAAGTATAATTATATTTATTTGCCACATGTATTAGATTGTTCAATTTAAGCCTTACTGATGTAAACATCTCCTTTTCAATTTTTATTTTTGTTAAGTTTCCCAAATTCAGCATAATTAAAATAAAAGTGGGAGAGATTTTGCAAAGTCAAGTTAGAAATTTTTCCACAACTGGATAATTTTTTTTCATTAATTCTAAGAATAAAAGTGACGAGACCAGAGTTGGCATAATTGCTATGTCGCTGAATGCCCATGTAGCCAATCGCAGTTCGAGTCCTGAACCTGGTGGCTTAAACTCACTCTGGGAGTGTGTGCGTGCGTGCCCAAGATCCCGAGAGGAGAATGGAGGAAAAGGAATTGCAGCGTGGTCATTGCCCTTGGGGGGTGACTTCTCGCTTTCTGTCTCTCTGTCTCTGTCTGTCTTTCTAACTAGTGCATGCGCCCTATAGCAAAAACCTCTAAAAAATAAATAAATAAAAATGACAGAGAATGTGTAAGTATAATATGAAATGTATAATAGAAACTAAATTCAATTGCTGTGAATATATATTTTCAACTTAAATATTACTAATTTTATGAAATAATGATATTATGGTCTTAAAAAAGTAAACTGAACAATGCTACAAATATTTCAAAATATGTTTTTGAAACAAATATAAATTTTTTCCCCATAGATGCAGGATCAGGATCTGGAGATGGAGGTAAGAACTTATTTTTTTTATATTTTGGAGACTTAAAATGAAGATTATTGTGGATATTTACTTACATATTTTTCATTACAGGTATCTAAGAAAAACTTACATTTGTCATAGGAGAGAAAAAAGATATAAAAATTTCATTTTTTATATACTAATATATATACCATGCTAATTATTTGGTATAGTTATGAATCATTCAGTTTCCATTTACTCTTCCTTGTTTATTCATTAGTGTGTGAGTTATCTTTGAGACAGAATATCATGATCTCAAAATCCCCAAGAGAGGTTTTCAACTATATTTGGCAAGGCAGAATAATTGCTAGGTTCTGATATTAACACATACATAGCTATCATGTAGACAAAGTCTGATTACATTTATCATTTGAAATGGAAAGATTTTAGCTCATAAATGAAAAGTAATAAAGTGTAATTTATTTAAAAAGTAATAAAGTATAATTAATTATACTTTATGCCAATGAAAATAAGATATTGGGCTGGCCCCATTGCACAGTGGTTAAAAGAGCTCAATCCCACATGGCTGACCACAGTTGGAATTCCTGACCCATCCCATAGCTTGAAAAACACAGTTGAGTGTATGTGTATGTGCCACAAATCCTGACAAGATGACGACATGGAGAACAGATTGCAGTGTGACCACATCCTATTTGGGGGTGCTTTCTTCCTGTCTGTCTCTGTCTCTGTCTCTATCTCTTTCTTTTGAGTGAACTTGCCCTCTGGCTTTAAAAAAAGAAAATAAGATATTACCTGTTTCTTTTGTTAAATTAACCTTTAGGGTTGTTGTTGTTGTTTCATTCTGTTTTACTAAAATTAGATGTATGTCTAACTAGTTTTGTTTAAGGGCATAATCAGAGAGAGACAGAAACCTTAAGTTTGATCTGTTGTACTTATGCCAAATAAATATTTTATTTCTAGATTAAACCATCACTGTTTATGTCCCAAACATTTTTCCAAAGGAAAGCTAAATGAAAGTCCACTGTCATACAACAGAGCCAAAACATAACAAAACAAACCTTAGATATAATGTCAAGGTTAATAAAAAGAAAATGAATAAAAGTATAAATGTACACTCAAAACCTCAAGTTGTGCAAACTAATTAAATGTGCAACTCCAACTAAACTTAAGTTTTTAGTACAAAAATCTGATAAAAGATAAGTCAAAGAAGGTCTTGAGTTCAAGAATGTGTGTTTTATCTAGCTTAGGAAATACTGGAAAGATTTATCAAGTGATCTTATGTAATGAAACGTGAAACTAGTTTAAATAAACACCCAGAGAACACAATCATTGTTGCATATTGGAGTACATTTTTCCCCATAAAGACCACAACTGGGTAGGATTCAAGACTCAAGTATGGAATGTATTTTAAAGTCACATGTTAATCATTTGGTATATGGACAGCCTCTCTCTATGTCTCAGAATTTTTTTTTCCCTCTCTGATTAGTATAGTATTTCCAAGAAAGCTTCTCTAGATGTTTTAAAAAGAGCTTAGAAGAATGGATTAAGTCTTCTAAAAAAAAAAAAAAAAAAAGAGAGAGAGAGAGAAAAGGCAGATGCTTGAGTAGATGTGTCACTGTTGGAATATTACAAAATCAATTTTTAAAATATTGTTTCCATAAGGAATTTTTCTATGAAAAATTTTGTGTATTTTCTGTTTAGTTTTATTGTAGATTACTTAATTTGGCAGATACTGTGTTGAAATGTGCATTGTTCCATTGTTCACTCAGTAAGTCTTGCTTATTTTCTAGTTTCTTTAAAAACAAAACAATACAAACCAGACCACAGAACTTATAATGTCTATGTTTATCTTTCTGTGAAAGCATAAGCATATTTTAATACTCAAATAACCTATCACAGCATCCAACGTTTTTTCATTTTTAAAAAGAACAACAGTATGTGTTTTGGAGACGAAGAGTTTCTAGCTTTTGTCCATTGTTATTAGCACATGCACCTGGAAGTGAAGTCAAATTCGCTCTTCTTTGCATTTTACATATAAATCTTTGATTTATTAGGTTGTCCCATGATCTGAATAAGGGTTTTTTTTTTTTTTTTTTTTTTGGTAAGGAACTTAATTTAATCTCAGAAGTGTGACATTTGATCCTGCAGGGCGTATATCCCTGCACAAGACAAAGAGACAAAGTGAGAGAAAGCGCCTTCCAAATGGGGTCTAGTCACACTGAAATCCTTTTTCTTCCAATTTTCTATCCTGTCAGGGTGCATCTGGTAGGATTTTTAAGCCACGAGGGCAAAGACTTAAACTTTGATGAGCCACGTGTGATCCCACTTAAGTGCTACAGTACAGGGCCAACCTCCTCTCTCCTTTCCTTTCCTTTTTTTTTTTTCTTTTCTTTTTTCTCTTTTTTTTTTTTCTTTTTGTCTCTTATAGGTGTTACGTAGTATCTTGGGGAAAACAAAACAAGACAATGTCTTAAAAGATGTTTACTTTATGAAAAAACTGAGCATATAACCCATCTAATTCTGAATTGTACTTTCTTAAATAATTAGTCTGAAAATTATGGTAATGAGTATTTAGTCCTAATTGCATTAAATTTTATTTTTTTTAATCAGAGACTGAGGAATGTTCTTTTTGAAACATTGTGTTTCCTTGCTTTTTTGTTCTACATGCTATTTTGCTCTGAAATACTAGTGATTTAAATTTTTAAAAATTACTTACTCTATTACGAGATGCCCAGAAAGTTTCATAATCAGAACCTAAAAACCTAGGTTATAGTGGCATGCACAAGTTCTATTAACATATCTGTATTGGGTTATTCATACACAATATTTTTGACTTGCTACCTCTTTAATACAGAGAATAGACTTGTCTCTGTATTTTTGATAGTTTCTATTAGCAAAGTTTCAGAAGGGCTTGAATCAGTTTCTTTTGAATTAACCAGAAATGATTGGGTAACCTGTGAATGTTTGGCTAATCCAACGATGTAGCTAGTGATTGTTATAAATGGTCTCAAGACAATGTATTCTCAGTAATGAGTATTTGGCTAATAACTGGGTCATCTTTGCAAGCAATTTGGATAGTTAATGGTTATTCTTCTAATTTCTTATTTTAACAAAGTTAATATAATTCCCAAGTGCAGTGCATTGATCTGAATAGTGAACTGAACAAATTAACTTGCAAAACATTTATCATGTGTGACTAACATAAATGATATCATTAAAACTCCAAATCTAAAATCATTTTTAAAATACATCAATTTTTACTCTTTTTAGATTGTCCTATATTTTTAAATGAATGAATATTACATTAGCAGTGAAGATGAGACCTGATTATTTTAAAAACAATTTAAGCACAACCTATTTTGCACAAGAGCATATTTATCATTTGCTGCATTTGAGGGAACAGTTTTTACTACATTAATAAAAGAGCTATAAAGGTTTCATAAAATTTATGTTAACTTGTTAGTATACATTTTATAGGGAGTTCAAAATCTTTAACTATTGACCTATTTATTCAGATGAAACTATTCAAATGGGTAACTTTATTTAGGGAAAACAGGTTTACTGTGTCTGACATGGTCTATAAATGTGCATTCATTCACAAAAGTAGTTTCTAGAGTAATAAGAACTAAACACTACATACAAACCCCAAAGGTAGGGCTCTCTATTTCAATTACTGTCGTTTAGTGTTTAAGAAAGCTCTTCAGTTAAAAAATAATAATAATTTTGCATTATTAGTTTTAAAAATAAGACCTGCTATTTATGAAATTTTGTTTTCAATCAAAATGGTTGGTTGGCAAAGTATATCAAGTAGTCTTTTTGTATAGATTCTCATTAGAAAAAAATTCAGGATAAACTATAGTTAAATGTAAACTGTGTCATTCAAAGGTAACATGTTGACCATGTTCTAAAAATTTGAGAAAATGATTGAAAGAAAAAGATTAGTGTTGCAAGTACTTATATATATGGAGATTTAATGTTGTAAATAAAAAAGCGGGTGTATGTAGGAGGGATAATAACCTCTTATCCACCCACAGACTTCCTTAAGCAACAAATACTGCAGAAAGAAAGTATTAAAGAGGCCTCCTCTCAAAATCCAGTGGTGTGTGGGTGGCTCACGGATAATTTTTAACCCATGCTCTTCTCTCAAAGTCTTTCAGTGATAGAGCAAGCTTGGACTATTTTAAATCACTCTCTCTTAAAGATATTTCTGAATTCCTTGAGCTTTGGCTAGATTGTTAGAAATAAATAGTAAGTCAAATAAAATAGAAACTATATTTTAACTGTTAAAATAATGTGCATGTATTATCCTTATCCTGTTGTACACTGGGCAAAATCCACACTTTAAATCAATTTTTATGGGAGTTTGTATAATTCTGTTTTTAGAAATGAATGTATCTAAGATAGCATAAGTGCAGTGGGTACATTTTTATTTCATGAGGTGAAGAAAAAGAGCACTGGATCGATATGATTATGTACTTTGAAGAGAAATCTTTAATAGATTGTCAGGTATGTACAGCCACAAGTAAAATTGAACTCGTATCTATGTCTTATAAAGAAATGAATATGAATTATCCAGATAATTGTTAGAACTTCAGTGTAGAAAGCCAGTTGAGGTATTCTTTTTATTTAATGAAAAAGTTTCTGTGCAAATTATATATTATTCTGGATGTCCATTTACTTCCTATACATCTCGGATAGTTCAAGAAAGATTTACATTGTAACAAATTATAGATGTTAGGCTGCTATTTCTGATTAGGTGTGTTGTTTTTTATTTTTTTAAATGACAAAAACTATTGTAGCAAGTTTAAAAACTTGAAAATCAAGTTCTTAAAAAAAAACTGTCTTTCCAGTGTGGATTTGATAATATTTGGAATTCCATTGACTTGAATAAACCCAATATTAACCTGGGTACCGTGGTGAGATTTCTGGAGTGGTAAAGATGAATATGACGCAGTTCTCTATACTGGAGGAGATTACATGTAAATTCTCTTCTCAGCACACAATGGGGAAAATTACGATTCTAATTATGAAAAGAAAAATAATCCCCTGTAGAAATAAATTGTTAAATATACTATAAATACAAGGAACTGAATATTCATTCTGTAACATAGTCTTACATAAGACTAAGTACTTCTGTTTTTGTTATTTCCTGTGTTGTTGTAATCATTCCCTGTCCAAACCACATTTGTGCCTTCTCCTCTCTCCTGCTATGGTCGGGTTCTGGCAAACACAATATGTCTCGCCATGTTTTTTTATCCATTGGATTCACATTACAGCCAAAGTCTGACAGGCATCAATTGTAAGCAGCTTCAACTGAAATATTGATTCAATAAGGAAATTCTACTAAGCATGCAGAGTCTGAGATTCTTCCAAGGCAATACATATGGGAAAAAGGAGAAACTCTGCCCTCTTTCGCTCTCCCCCACCTGAGCGCTGATGTTTTGCTTAGAGCTTAGCGTATAGCCATCTGAACCTCAAGTGAAATCTTATCTCAGCTTTTCATGGGCTGGAATCCATCTTGCTTTCTCTTTACCTCGAAGAGAAACAATATCGCCATAGAGTAATGAAATTGAGGTAGAATGAATGAGAAACACGTAATGGATAGCAAAATTGGCAGAATATAAAAAAGCAAACAGAGGGAGGGAGACAAAGTGAGAATGATGGAAAATGAAAAGAAAGGAGAAAGGAACCTTTGTTATAGACATAGCTGTAGTTCATTTTCACGCATGAATACCATTTTCTAAATAAGAGTAGCTGTTTTTATACAGTAGAGCAGTAATAGTTCTATGGATTTCTAGAGATTGCTTGGGAATGTGAAATGGATGCTACAAACTTTTTTGTCTGAATAATCCATATGGAATTTTTTAAACTACATGGAGGAAAAGAAAGTTAATCATCATGTATAGTGTGATAAAAATCACTTTGGATTATGAACCAGGAGATTTGCATCCTGGATTTTTAATTGCCTTGAAAGATGCCTATTTGATTTTTATACTCAGTTTCCTTGGAGATTCATTTATTTCATCAGTAAAACAGAATAATATCTACTTATAAAAAAGATAATTATAATAAACTAATGCAAAGAACTTTGAACTGCAAAAAATTAAAAATGAAATTAAAATAATTCACATTACCTTTGCTCTTTATTCCCATTCACTCTAACTAAGAATATAATTTCTCTGAAGAGTTTAATTAGAATTTTGAATCTTTTAATTAGTGATTTTAAGTCCATGGTTTAAAGTATTGATGCTGGGATAATAATAACTCTCAAATCCAATAGTTTCCAGTATTTAGAGGAGACAACTAGCTCTGCACTTGAAAGGGGAGTGAAATCACCAGGTTGATACCATTCTGAAAGGTAAGTGTTTCCACAGGAACTGCAGTTAAACAAGATAAATAAGAAGAAATAAATAAATAAAACAAGACAGATAAGTCAAAACAGCACATAATTGTTCAGATTGCAATGTCAGGCATATTGACACCATAGACAATCAGATTTCAGATGTGCACAACACAATGATAAATGTGTGAGATGGTGTGTTTCTTGTCCTGATTTGATTATTACACATTGCATACACATTTTGAAAAAATCGCACTGTACATCACAAAGATGTATAAATATTATATGTAAATTAAAAATTACAATACAAGTTATTATTTTTGAAAAAACAGGAGGGATTCACAATAGGGAGATTCACTATACTTACAGGGAAGAATTTCCATGAGGGCTCTACGACTGCAATTTTTTTCTAAGGAGGTTTGAGTTTTTCCAGAAAGATTTTTATTTAAATAGATGAGATGATTTTATTATAATTATGCTTGATGTCAGAATATGAATTAGATAAATCTGTAAAGTTGCCTATACTCATGTATAATTATTTGTAAAATACTCTATGTTTTATAAAAAGCACTATCATAACATTAATTTATTTAATCAAAACAAAGCTTTTCAATGTGTGGATGAAGACCAAAAACGATGAGCATCTTCCGCACTATGCCAACAACAGTAAATATGGTAACTAAGCCAGTCCTCAAACTTTAAGAAGGGAGAAAACTATAGTCTACAAGGTTACTCTACTTTTGTAGTAGCTGTGTGCACCTGTACCAGACCTCGTATTTTGTAGCTTATATAAATTATAAATCCTACCAACAAATCCATGCAATTTTATTATCCTATCTCCTTACATCCTTCCCCCCTTTCCCTTTTATTTCTGAAATCACCTATTCTATTCAAAGTAGTATTCTAACCCCTATGGGTTTATGTTCTTGTCTACTATCTAAACGAATCACAGTCCTAAGCCCCTGGCACTTTTTTTTGTAGAAATTATATGGTTTTATCATTTTCTCTGTTGCTTCTTAACCCACTTAAAATAATTTCACAATTCAACACTTTAGGCAGCTTCTTTTTCACTTTCTTCGGTTTCTCCTTCTTTAGGTAACCATGGATCGATCTTTAGTAATAAACCTTCACTTGTCCTTTTGTGGTACATGCCATCGTTTTCTATTACTTCTCCAATTCCATCTCCAGTCACATTCTTTTTCCTCTGTAAGAATTCACTGTAAGTCATCTAAAATAGCTTAAATTCTCGATAAAAATATATCTTACGGTTGTGTGAGTAGTAGTAGAAAGCAGTGATTAAAAACACAACTCCAGAACTCCAAACTCCCTGGATTTGATCAGGTCTCATCACTTTCTCGTGACGTAACCCTGGACAGACTGTTTTTCATTTCTTCATTTATTACGACTTCAGTGAGATTTTTTCCAGGAAGCACTCTGAGGTTGAGATATGTGCACATGAAGTTTACTGATTAGTGCTCTCAACATAGGCATACGTGGAAATGGAAAAAATAGGATTGGGAAGAGGGAAAATTTCAATTGGTGCAGTTAAACTAAAACCATGGAACACCCCATATGATGTTCTTAAGATGAGCTAGACCCTATGACTTGTCCACAATTACAAAGATGGATGAGCAGCACACAAAAGGGTGGTACCTTGGGCCTGGTGGCTCTCTTCAGCTATAGACTAGACTGAGAGAAGGACTCGAGCTGTCGGAGCGCAACACTCCCGATAACTGCTGAGAGAAAGATGCAGACTCTGCCACATCGCATGTGGACATGCATTCACTAAAATCTATAAACCATGAAGCGAGGTCAAAAAGTTTGTAAAAAATGGGATTAAACTATGAGTTTATTTTGACACAACATTTTTTATATTTTGTATAGGTTTCTTATAATAGGCATTTTCCTCCAACTTTTCGAAGACCTTCACCCATATAAACAATCCATCAACAAGGCAGATAAAATGTCTGAGGTTATTTCCTGGGAGAAGACACGAACAGTAAGAAATGGACAAGGAAAAATATAGATTATTGAATGGCAGTAAGTGTTATGAGGGAGAGGGGAAGTTGGGATATGAAAAGTGAAGGAATTGCCCATTGATTTGGTTAGGAAGGCCTGAAGAAAGATAAGGAGGGGATGAAGAGACAAGTTTTGCAGATAAGCAAGGGAAAGATAGTCTAAGCACAGAGAACAGTAAATGCAGAAGCTCTGAAGCAGATGCCTATCTGCGGTGTTCCAAGAAGATCAAGGATGTGAGTTGGACTAAAGTGAGTGATACGGTGTTTGGTTGAAGATGAGGAAACAAAGTGAGGCTGTCCCTGCTGATTCTCCTTCAGGGTTTGGCTTTTCCTCTGAGTGAGCTGGGAGCCATTCAGAGGGTCTGGAGCAGGGAAGAATTTGGTAATGTTGTAATCTGACAAGTACATTTGAAAGATCACTCTGACTTCTGGGTTGGAAATACACTATACTGAAGTAAGAAAGGAAGTGGAGAGACATCTGCAATTAAAAGAAAAAAGATAAAGTTTCTTTTCTGGGATGGTGTTGATTTCCAGGACTTTGTGGTGTATTCTCGAGAGCATCTTTTGTCTGTCTTTGACATAAACATCTACTAGCCATCTGAGGGATGTCAGCTATGGGCCTTTATTGAATACATACCCTAGGTTTTGCTATAGTCAGATCCATTTTGACTTCTCTTAAGGTAATTTTGCATTTGAGGTTTTAAGATACCATTTTTCTGTTTTGACATTTTTAAGCAAGCAGAAAATTTCACTTGTTCAAGACAGTATTTAATGCATAGAAATATCTCTGCATGCTACAGTGCATGCCAAATTGCATTGAATTTGTTTCAAATTTAGATTTGAAAATATAGCTTCTTTTTAACCATATTAAAGAACAATACACACTGTAGCATATGATTTTCAATGTGTACTTAACAAAGAGCAATTTTATTTTCTCTGGTAAATTACATACTTGTTACAGCTTTGGGATGACAAAAAATCCAGAAATAAATAGAAAACAATATGTTTAAATAATGTTAGCATACTGGCTCAATGAGTCAAACCAAAAAAAATTAATCCAGTGCCTGTCAGAGAGCTTGTTTAGAAAAATAAAAAAATCTTTTAATTTTGTATTCCTTGCTAATCTCTATCTGAAAACAGTCCAAGGGGAATTAACTGGACTTTTAAATGAAGTTGGTTGGCCTGGTGTGTCAAAGCACCTGTTCTGCATATGGGCCGTTTAAACTGGATCCTTCCTGATTAAGTAATATTTCTTGTAAACTTATTTTTTTCCCACTTTCCCTCATTTTCCAGCTGCTCTCTCACTCTTTTATCTTATGATTTGGCTAACAGTGGAGCTGTCTTGCCATTACTTTCTTTTCATGAAAACTAGAAACAGAAGGATTCTATTAGTAGAATCAGAGGAAACCCATTTCTATGACTGCATTTACAGAGTGTTGGACTCAGCACATATTTGTCCTGGCTATACTGAGAAGTCTTCCATGATCTTATAAGCATTCAGACAGTGTGAGAGCCATTCCAGATACACTGTTTCTCCAGAGACCGTAGTACTCACAGAAAAACATGACCTTTGGCAAGTCAAATTTTTGACACATTGATTTAAGTGGCAGTGGTGGCAATGTCGTGAAAGGACCATGTTGAGTTATATAGTGTCACTCTTTCTAGCCTCTTTGAGTATTGTGATATAGTTTGAGATCTAATTCTTAACTGAGTATTTTATTTGATTACTCAAAAGACAACTATAATAGCAGCTTGGATGTGGTTATCTTTGCAAGTAGGTGTTATTTTTAAATATAATTAAGGAGCATCAAAGCTGACAGTTTAGAGAAAAAAAGGAATTAGTGGTAGAGTCATTATATGGCATTTTAATAGTGGGATAATATTAAATGGTTATATTCTGGAAGCACATATTCACATTGCCTTTGAAGTCCAGGCTGCCCAACCACATTTAAGCATTGATTTAGGAAACTCCCTTGGCCTTTCACTATGAGAGAGCTCCCTTATGCCAAGATCTGCTTTGAAATAGAATGCGGTAGAGTTATAAAGTGAGTTCAGTCCTATAAATCAGCATACTCTGTGGATTTTCTATTGTGAATAGTTTTCAGATCTCTGTCTCTAGACCCTCCACCAATCCTCCTTTTCAGCTCCTAGATATCTCTTGTCTATAACATTGGAAAAAGGGCTCCTATGGACTTGCAGATGGCATAATGTTTATGTCACTGGACTCCCATGGACTTGACCATTGTTCGAGTCCTGGACCCTGCAGCTTAAAACACACACTGAGCATATATATGCATGCTTACCCAAAATCTCAAGAGGAGAATGGAGGAAAAGGGATTGCAGCATGGCCATCCTCCCAGGGGGATGATTTCTTGCTTTCTGTCTCTCTGTCTCTCTTTCTCTCTGGCAAGCACATGCACCCTATAGCAAAAAGCTCTCTTAATAAAATTTTAAAATAAAAAAATACAGGCTCCTAACAGGTGTTCATGCTTCTAGTCTTGTCATTTCAAAATTTTTCTTGTACTCCACTGTTCTGTACAACTCTGAAAATAAATACCAAAAAAGAATTTGGAAGGTTACTTTTTTTCCTTGTACATTAGAATGATCTAAAGAAAGCATTTTTTAAAGCATATATTGTTTCTCTGCTTATAGCCCAACAGAGGCTGTTGATCACCTTTAGAATAAAAGTCAATCTTCCTAGAAGGAGCTACAAACAGCTCCAAGATTCGTCTAGTTTCTGCCTCTCAGTCCTCATCATTTATCTTTATAATCTAAGATTTGACACTAGTATACTTTTTAATTGGCATTAGCTCAATAGGATATACCATTCATTGATATCATAATTCTGTGCATTGTTAATAGTCTCCCTTCTTCCTGAAACATGTTCTTTATTTTTGTCTATATGTTATGCCTCTGTATGAATATTTAATTTATATTTTAAGATAATCAGGATCATCTTCAGGGTGATTTTCCTTAGTCTATTGGTTGGACTAAATATCTCTCATCAATTCTACTTTGTATCACAGTTTGATTCATTTCAATAATCTGTGTGGATATGGGCCTGAAGCGAAGTATTATTAACACCTCTCTATCCACACCAGGTACTTAGTAGGATCTCATTAAGAAGTATTAGCTCAGTTGCACTGAAGCTTAAATAACAATATGTCATGCTGAAGTTTTTCAATGCTTTCATTCCCATTGATATACTACTGTTTAAATTATTTGAAATTCTAAAAATAAAAGCTAAACAGGAAGGGTTTAGGGTACTAAAATAATAGAATTATTTTAAACTCATAGCAGAGGAGTGGAGAGCAACAACAACAAAAAAGTAAGACCATGATCTATTATGCCAAGAACAGGGCCAGGAGATGATATTAAACAACTTACACCAGGCCTAAAAGGAAGCATCAGTTTATGTACCCAGGACCTAAAGAAAATCAAGGGCACCAAGGAGGAGCCTAGCAAAAACAGGTTGCGATCTTAGCTAGACTCTTTTCCTTTGTTTCTTTCATTTTGAAGTGCGGAGCATCTAATACCAGTATATCAACTTGTCCACTTGTGGTCTAATTTTCCCAAAAGTAGTGTGCAGAGAAAAAAAAATTAAGTTATTTTAGAATTCTAGTTAGTTAGTTTGTAGGTAATTGAAGTAATTTTACCCTATGTGAATACTTTATTTTACATCCAAATTACTTATTAAAATACCAAATGACTTTGGTCAGAGAATAGAATCATTTGGAAATCTATTTGATGCCTTCACTTAATTTGACATTGAACCAGTAGGGGGGGAAACCAGTCTTTTCTGAGTTTTCAAGGAATTACAGTGATTACCTTACATAAAATGTATTTTAACCATCAAAGAATATTACTTGGAAAATAACAGTGAATATTAGTTTTTCACATCTACAAATTCTTTTAGTTTTATGAAAGAAGGAGCAAAAATCTCTGTTTCTTTCTCTCTCTTTGTCTCTCTCTGGTGAGTCTATGTAATCCCAACCAATACAAGCAACAGCAAAACACGAAAATGCATTCCAGATGTAGATCTTCATCCCAATTTCACCACCACCACACATTTTTCTCACTCATCTAAAATAGCATTTAATGCTGCCAGTGGATATTTCATTAGGAAAAATAAGTTTCATTCTTGCCAGACAAGACAGAGGCTGAAATCAATGTTGTATTTTGCTGAGTAGGATGTCTCAACAATCTTCCTTTACATCAACATTTAAAAAAATATTTTCTGTGGGACTTGAATGCCTTGAAATGCTCTTCTGAAAAAGGGTATCCAGTCAAGTGAGGGTGAGAAATGTGGCACATTTTGCAGGAGTCACATATAAAGAAAATTAGACCAGTTTCAGTTTGCCTAGTATTTTATTGGTGTTAGCAATAAAAATTTTGCATTCCAAGAAACTCTTTATTTTTTTAAAAAAGTGTGACAATTGTTCACCTTCATAGCATATGTAAGACTGAGAAGTCTTTCAGTAGAATGTGCTAAATTTTGTTTAATCAGCGATTTGTGAGACTGCCTACCTATTAGATATTTTTCTTAAACAATGATATTTAGAAATCAAAGTATGGGCCAGCAGGTGGCATGGTGGTTGAGGTGCTGGACTTACATGTAGCAACCTCAGTTCAAGTCCTGGACCTGGCGGTTTGCTCTCTCTCTCTCTCTCTGAATCTTTCTGGTGAATGTGTGTGCCTTGTAAGAAATATTTTAAAATATTTATTGAAAATATTTGCAATCCATTCTTTGACTTTTGCCCCCTTGTCTTATTCTTCCCTTCTCTCAGGTATTATTTCTATAAAGAAAGAGATCGGGAAAGAAAGAGAGAGAAAAAAGGGATCAGAAGAGAGTTACATGAATGCCTGTGTTGAAATATAATGGCATCATCTATAAATAAATACATTATTTATTTAATTTTATATATCACTGTTACTCTTTTTTAAAAATAGATTTTGTCCACACATGCATGCACACTTGCGTGGCGTGATTATCAAGCTGTTGGGTCCGGGACTCATACTGCATTTGACCATGTGGAAGTTCAGTGCCTTAACCACTACACCACCTGCTGGTCCTGAGACAAATGCCTTTTCCTTCACCTGCGAAAAATTCATAAATAGTAAAGCCCATTTCAGTGAACGCCAAAGGACTGGCCCAATGAATTTATGAAAGGGGCCCTGTAATATTGAATAATATTCTAAAAATGTATTTGTTTCAACCAAAACTTAATTTTTTATAAATTCAGAGATATTTTTCTAACTTTATCTAAATGTTTTTCAACTCTAAACATGAGAATTAAAAAGTCCTGTTTCTGGTATTTCTAGCATACAACATCCATCAAGAACGCTAAGGGAGTGTTCCTTTTGACAAAGTCTCTAATTTGGGAGATGAGATCACACAACAGAAAAATGCCAATAGTTCCCTTCTACTCTCTGAAGTTATTGCAGAGGAATAGGAATAGATGGTAAAGTGCTTCAAATAGTGTAATATTTTCAGCATGCTGCTTATTCCATGAGCACATGAAGCCTGTGGCAAAACCTAAGAAAAATGCTTGTAGAAAATGGAATTATACATAGTATGCATGACTTAAAAAGTTTCCACAAAGACATAAATCAATTATATGTAAACCAGAAATCATAACAAAAATTCAAAAAATACATTTTAAAAGGATTAAAATGTATTTATTTTAGTGTAAGAAGTTGAAATAAAAAGGTTGAAAAAGTGCATACTTTTTACATACTGTGTACTTTGGTATGGGGGAATCTTTAAAAAGTTCATGGAGGAAAAAAAAAAAAAAGTTCATGGAGGGACCAGCAGATGATGTAATGGCTTACATTGTTGGACTCACATGTAGTCGACCTTGGTTCGAGTACCGGATCGGCAGCTTAAAACATGCCGAGCACATGTGCATGCTTGTCCAAGATCCCAAGAGGAGAATGGAAGAGAAGAGATTGTTGTGTGGCCATCATGCCAGGGTGTGTGGGGAGCCATTAATTTCTTACTTTCTGTCTGTCTCTCTCTGTCTCTCTGGAGAGTGCACATGCCCTGTAGAAAAATCTCTTAAAAAACAAATGTTGGGATCAGAACATGGTGTAATGGTTACATCATTGGACTCTCATGTAGTCGAAAATGGTTGAATTCCTGGACATGGTGGCTTAAAAGTCACGCCGGCACGTGTGCGTGCATGCCCAAGATCCTGAGAGAGGAACAGAGGAGAAGGGATTGTGGCATGGCCATCCCTCCAGAAGGGTGATTTCTCACCCTGTCTCTCTGTCTCTCTGTCTCTCCAGCAAGCACACAAGCCCTATAGCAAAAAAAATAAAAAAGAAAGTTCATGGAAAATAGTAGTATGAGAAAACTATGCATGGGTTTCAAAAAATTGTTGCACCAAAATACACATTGCTTTAATTTAATTTCCCATGAACTTTCTGAAGTACTTCATGTACATATGTGTTTATGTGTATGTGTGTGTGGGTGTATGTATTTACATGAATTCATAAAGCTTATAGTCTCATAATTGCTGTCTCATGTAACTCAAAAGACTAATTTATGCTGTCTTTTATTAAGACACTTAAATACCTACTATGTATCAGGTATTTTGTAGACTTATATTAAATACTTGCTATAATTTTTTTGAGAATGATATAATTTCCATTTTACAATGATGAAAATAAAAGGCACAAAAATTATGTTACTTGTTCAACATCAGGTATCATTCATGGCAAAGCCAGGATTTAATTCCAGACTTCTAGAGCTCCAAAGTTTCCATTTTCTCCACTGTTTCATGTGTAATCTTTCATATGCTTGAAAGTCAGGGATTCATAATAGACAGTGACAGTCTTTACTACTGGAATATATTAGACATTTTCTAATTTGAGTAAAGTTAAGGGATAGCTGTTAAGCAGAATTTTTGTGCAAATGATTGAACGTCTATGCTCTTTGATTTGTGTGATGTGATTTTGGCTTACAGGTCCCCTGCACATGTAAACACACAGGTGCGTATGCACACACGCACACACATTTGTTCAGCACGTTCATTCTGCTTGCACTTATTGACAATGAGAATGCCTATTATTATATTTTATACTTTCTCCAAATTGATAACATGGAGTAATAGTATACTTTGTGCCAAACATATTACATATGTTAGAGACACAGAAAAAGTCCCTATTCCTATGCAGCTTCATTCTAAAGGGAAGAAACATACATAAACCAAGCAAATAAATAAGCGAGAACTTTCAGAGACTGGTCATTGCTTTTAGGAATGTAAAGCAGTAGGAAATAACAAGTGACTGGGTTTTGTGCGAAAAGTGAGATTTTCACTGAAGCCTTAATATACAAATGAAGAAGGTGAGCAAAGATGTAGAGGCAGAGCTCTCAAAACAAAAGCAAAAGCAAATGTCAGTTGCCTAAGGGAGCCCTTCCTGAAACCCAGAAACCAGGCAGGGAAGGTGAAGGTAGCTCGAGCATAGTGAGTACGAAAGTGGCGGAAGAGGGGAATGATGAAGTTGTAAGGATTTGGATTTTCTTCATGTTGTCATAGGAAACCTTTAAAGGGCAGTAATATAATCTGGTTTATATTTTTAAGACACTTAAAATCTGTGTGGAAAATGAGTTGTAGATGTGGTAAGAGTGGAAGCAAAGAGAGCAGTAGAAAAGATTATCATGATGAAACAGGGAAGATAATCCTGGGGTGGTAGGATCAAAGACAGAGAGAAGGTAACTGAGGTACCTTCATATCTCCTCAAATTATTTCGCAATCTTTCTCTCTTAACATTGTGGTAAAGGAACATGTTACATGCAAGTTTAAAGAAGCATATGGAAAGACAAAGGAGAAAAACTAGTCCTGTCATCTCATTTTATACTCCCCCATTCACATTCACGTAAGTAAATGCATAAGTTTACTTTTTTTTTTTTTTTTTTTTTTTTCCATAGGGCACATGCGCTCCCTGGAGAGAGACAGAGAGAGATAGTGAGAAGGAAAGTTTTCCCCCAGGGACACAACCACACCGTCCCCTCTCCTCCATTCTCCTCCTGAGATTTGGGGAAACACACACACGTGCCCCCTGTATGGTTTTCAGCCGCGGTCAACTACATGGGAGTCCAGCAACATAGCCATTACGCTAACTGCTGGTCCCATAAATGCATAAGTTTACTTTTGAGACACTAAATGCTTCATGAAGAGCATAATTTTTAAAAACCAAAGCACATACATGGAGCCTATTATAGTCATCTAAGGTAATTTTCCCAAACTTTCAAGAGGGAAACAGATTGATGTACTTGTGGGATTTTCAACTGGTGGCTTTTCAATAAAGCTTGCATATATTGATGTTTTTGTTTTTCATTTATTGTTTTCAATTTATAGAATTTAAGTGTCAGCACTGATATGGCAGGAAAAGATAAAATATAAAAATAGACAGTTCTATAATTTGGCCTTTAAATGGCTTTATGTATTTATATTCTATGTAGGATATGTAACAGATTGCGATAACAGAATCAAATATAATCAAATTGCAGCCTTACAAATATAGCAAATAGCATGAAACAGCTCCCTTCTGCTGACTCAAAGAGTGGGAGTCCCATTTCTTTCATTATATATATATTTCTTGTAACAGTTTAATCACTAGCAATACCTTTGTAGCATTTCTCCTGCTTTAACAGAGTGAATGTCCCCACAGTAGTACTCTACCTAGATTTACCATTGGGTCTCTCATATTGGATTTTCTGTTCTTAGGAAACCTACTTTGAGTAGCTTGATGGATAAACTATGGCTTCCACTCTCAGTTTCCCAATTCACATAGCAGTAGAGAAGTCACTTCCAGATGCAGGGGGGAAAAAAAGTCTTCATGGTGCCTGCTAAATTATTTTATTTCTGTAAAGCCCACAGCTTTTCATATGTGCCATTAGGGGGGAAAAATCCATTATCAATATATAAGCCTCATTACAATTAAGCTCTGCTTATGTTATGTCATAATGCAGATGGAGATTCTAGCGCATCCTGACAGTGATGGCCATTGGGCTCACTCTGTCTAATCTCGGGCAGGGATTTCACAGTATTGTCAGTATTTGTAAGCATGTCTTTTATATTTTTATTTCACAGATATCATTCTAGAGTGAACAGAGTTGTTTTCCAGTATTGTTTTGAATTGTTATTTGGTTTTTAAAAGCTTATTTCGCTTTTTCTTTTCCTTAATACTAGATTGCAATTCTTTTTCACCCTGCAATTCCCAGAAGTAATCTTTTACTTGATTCATAAAGTGGGAAGAGTGCTATACCAGTAGGGGGAGCTCATATCATGCCTATGTTGTGGGTCAGAGAGAAGTCAATTTTGTAGGTTGATATAGTTAAGTGTGGAGCTGTTTAATCCTAATACTAACAGGGATTATGAGTTAGAATAAAAATTACTTCTTCCAATTGAAAGTTTAAAATTTCTAAAGTTGTAAATCTCAAATACCATGAGGGTTTAAGTGGCTTTGACGAATGAATCTGTATGCAATGATTTTCAGATGCTGAAATGTACAGGCTTTAAAATATATTTAAAATTTTCTTTCCTGGTATGTATTATCAAATTACTTTCCATTATACATAATAGACACAGCACCTGATTTTAAGGATTTTGTGTGTGTGCGTTTCTTTTAAGTGCGTAGGTCAATATAAATGTGGGTAGGTGCTAATGTGAGTGGCAATGAACAGAGTTGAACTTGCCTTTTCATTCATGTTTCTTAAGTTTGATTTGGGGTATTTGCCCTTCTCACTAGATTGGCATCAAACGTAGTCACAAAGTCACATGATTTTGATGAACTAGTTTTTACCTTAATCAGTAAGGAGTCAGAGCCTGAGACAGTCTTCTCCTACCCATTTTCTGTCTTCAAGGTTGTCATGACTGTCCTTTGAGTTGTTAGCACCCTTCAAGACACTATTTGTACCTAGGGAACCAGCAGTTAGCATAATGACTATGTCACTGGACTCCCACGTAGTCGACTGCGGTTTGTGTCCCGGACCCAGTGGCTTAAAACTCACGCCGGACACGTGTGCGTGCATGCCCAAGATCCCGAGAGGAGAATGGAGGAGAAGGGATTGTGGCGTGACCATCGCTCCTGGGAGCTGATTTCTCGCTCTCTTTCTCTATGTCTCTCTCTGTCTGTCTGTCGAACGCACACGCCCTATAGTGAAAGACCTCTAAAAAAAAAAAAAACACTATTTGTACCTCATTAAGTTCCCTGACATTTAATAAGTTCACAGGAAATGAAAAAAAAAGTGTAACAGTTCTCCTCTTTATTTGGGCTTACATTTTATTGAACACCCATATAATGCTGGGCACCGAGTGAGAAACCAGAGATCGAAAAAATGAAAGATGGGACAAGCAGATAGTGTAATGGTTAAATTGCTGGATTCCCACATTGTTGATCACAGTTCAAGTCCCAGATCCAGTGGCTTAAAATTAACTCCCGGGTCATGTGCATGCATGCCCAAGGTCCCTAGAAGACAGAAGAGAAGGGATTGTGCTGTGGCCATCATTCTGGGTGGGCGGATGATTCCTCACTTTCTCTTTGTCAGTCTCTCTGGCAAGCATATGGACCCTAGTGCAAAAATCTCTCTAAAAATAAATAAAAATAAAACAAATAAATGATGAATAAAACTCATTTCTGTTTATAACAAACTAGGATCTAGGCAATTTACTGTTAAGTGCATTGAAAAAAGATGGCTCCAAATCCTGTTTTCTTGATCTGAAGAAAAGAATATGGTTGTCTCCAAACTGGTCCACATGCTTGACTTTCAATCTTCCCTGACTCAAGCCCGTTGACTAATTGCTTATATTATGGATAACACATTTGAAAGTCTTTGTGCACGATGCTTGCATTTGGATGGGCATCACTTATGTCGCACAATTTTCATCCAATTAATCTGCTATTTCATAACTTGAATCTATTCGGAACACTGATAAGGAAGTGGGAGGGAGGGAGGCATGAGGAATGTGAGGTGAAGTGGGAGAGAAAACCGGATGATGGTAAAATGTTCCCAGGCATTTACTCTGCTTCCTTAGGCTGAGCTCTACAATTGTCTAGCAATTTTCTAGCAATAAAATAGCTGTCCCATGGTTGATAAGTCTTTAGCATGACAGAGTGATGACCCTAAACTAGATTCTCAGATATAAATAGCCCCGTAGTCCCCAGAAGGCAAACTCTTTTCTTCTCTTTCCTCAGTATAGACTTCTTTTCTGTCAGTGTTACTACTGCCAGTTATTCCCACTTTGGTGCTTAATTATCATGGTATCATTGCTATTTTCCTATTCTTCCTGAGTTTTTCCAGATATTATGTGTCCTATATTGGACTTAACTAAATGACTGTTTGTAAGCGTTGTCATCCCTCATGAGCACACTGACTGTAACAATGTACGGAAGCTGTTCTATTGTCAAAAGCATGTGGCTTCAACTTCAGGACCTCTCACCTTCCACAGGCCTTTTCCAGGGCTCTACACATAATTGTGTATTTATGTGTGTGTATCTGTGTGTGTATGTGCATGGGGGTACATATATATGTGTATGTATATGTGTCTGTGTGTTTATATATATATGTGCATATAATAGAGAAGGTTCCTTTTTTGCAGGATGGTTTCTGTGATGATATCCAGGTTCTTGGTTTTCCAAATAATTTAATTGAAACACGCCAATGGCAAAAGGAAAAGGTAGTTTATTAAGTAAAAGCAAAAATACATGTCTGAGAGGTAGGAGTGGGCCTGAGCTGACAGCTAAAGAGTGGTTCCAAAGGCCCTGGCTGTCACATTCTGCAAAGTTTATAATGTTTTAATCTAGGTGGTGTTGGTTGATCATTGGCTGGACCCCCTGATTGTCCTCATCTCACTGGCTCTGTCAAGTGTCTGGGTCTACTGATTTCTCACTGGCTATAGCAAAGGTGGCTTAATCAGCTAAAAATCCCCCACTAATTTCCTTGGGTGGTTAATTTTCTGCCATGATAGGGTTTTTCTATCTAGCCACATGGGCAGATGCTCCAGTCCCCTTACCTGCTTCCATTCGCTAGCTTTCTCCTATTGTGTAAGCTCAAGATCCATAGAAAATTAGATCTGTCTCTGCCTGCATGTTTTATTATTCAGGTCTCTGGCTCCCTTTCAAATTGCTTTGCTGTTTTTGTTGTCTTTGCTCCTGTTGTTTTGTGGTTCTACAGGTAAATTGTTGCAGTGATTTTTGTTTTTTTCTTAACAACTATTTCAATACTTTTATTTCTCCAAAGCAGCTTCCTAATCCAGAGTTGTGTCAGAGGCAGATTTTCTAGTAGAGCTTAATAGATCTTTCAGTCATTCTTATAAACTGTGATATCTCACACCTCTATCACCAGTGTCGATAATATAATACAAATATTATTAGAATATATTCAAGAAAGTACACAGATTTGAGCCAAGACAAATGGCGATACACACCATTCATAAGGTTCACCCAGAAATTCATATTTTTGGCTCCATAGTGACTTTGTGATTAGATTGTTAGTGAAATCTGGGTATTCTCTGTTTCTCCTACAACCTCCCCTCCCCAAATGTACATACTTGCTCTGCTTCAGAGGCCTATGGCTCTCAAAATTTTAGAAGGCCGTCCAAACAAAGTGCCTTTTCCCCAGGCAACAATATCATAGTGGAAAATATCTTCTGCATACTAAAGCTTCTGCTAACCTTGATGTTATCTATGCCATTGCCAAAGGAAATGATGACCCAGTGATTCTTGCTGGCCCTATTATTATTCCTTGTTAGCCCTGCTCTCAGACAAAAAAAGTTCAAGATCTTGGTTCAGGCTTCCAGGTCCCCAAGAACTTATTTTGGCAAATTATTTTCATTCACTATTTTAACAATTTATGTATCAGGTACTTGTTTAGGTTTTAGGGATATAGACGTAAACAGAGTCATGAGCAATCATGTTAACATGATCATTGGCTGGACCCACTGATTGTCCTCATCTCACTGGCTCTATCAAGTGTCTGGGTCTATTGATTTCTCATTGGCTATAGCAAACGTGGCTTAATCAGCTAGAAATCCCCCACTAATTTCCTTGGGTGGGCAGTTTTCTGCCATGATAGGGTTTTTCTATCTAGCCACATGGGCAGATGCTCCAGTCCCCTTACCCGCTTCCATTCGCTAGCTTTCTCCATGGCAGTGAAGGCTGGTGGAGTGGGGGAGTGAGGTGGGAGACATTGAAGGATGGGAGGTACTGAAGGATGAGGAAGGACTAGTTACTTGTTTATAACATTTTCCTGAAATGGATCCACAAACTTTCAATACCAAGCAATTAGAGTACGCCATTGCTCAACGGGGCTGCTCTGGCAGTGTTTGGATTACCAGATTTTATTAGATGTTGTGTCCATACAGAGGTTTTGCTATACAATGGTAGTAAACCTAGATTATAAAGTCATTAAAAATTAAATTTTATGTTATTCTTTTGGGTGTCACGAGAGTAGCAAAACTAGCACATTCAGTTCCCAGAATCACAGCTTCATCATAAGGATGAGTCATGTTGAACCAAAGGGACCATATTTTAATGACCCAATCTAGTTACTGTAACTCCTCTCTGCTTAGCAGCAGACTGCCTCGGGACCAGGAGACAATCTATTTTTCAAATGAAGAATTAGTCCCTGATGTTATCCTTCTGTCTGATTCCCCTCCCAACATAATCCACGCTGTTCCTTCTTGTATACACTCTTGCCAAAGGGTTTCCTTTAACTACAATAATAGTAGGGTAAAACAATCTCCATTGTTGTGGCTGGGATTCCCCATTTGGTGTTTGTTAACAAATAAGAATCACTGAATATTTATTATGTATCCATTATGTTTTTGTCAGTTAATAATGAACTAGAGGGTACATGCATTTGCCAGAGAAAGAGACACAAATCGAGAGAGAGAGAACATGAGAAAGCAGACCCTTAAGCCCCTGGGGTCTAGTCATGCACAATCCTTTCCCCACCATTTCTCCTTTCTGGATTTGGGCACACATGCACAGGTACCTGGTTTGTTTTTCAAGCTGTTGATCCAGAACTTGAACTGTGCAGTCATCCAGCAGCCTTAGTCACATGCCACTGGCTGGCCACAATAATCTTTATTAAGTAATTGTATGTCCTTGAGAAGGAGTTTATTGTCCTTTACTATAGTGAAAATGCATACCCATGGAATCATCAAACAAAAAGGTGCATTGTACAGACATTCAGAAAGGAATGATTGTCTATATGATGGGGAGTCGATGAGGAGACCCTTAGAAAAAGATGAGACATGTGAATAACTTTAAAGGATAGCTGAGATTTTGGATAATTTAGCTTTTTGTCATTTTCCAATTTGTACTTTTTTTCACTTTAAAAAACTGAAGTTTCTTTATTTCTGCTATGAGAAAGACAGCCCTCTCCAACAGGGTATTCACATTGAGATCCATTCACAGTCCTAACCAGTGAGGATCATGGGCATGCATGTAGCATGTATAAAGAGACCTTGAGATGTGAACTCGGGACTTTCCCCTGTGGTCTCAGCATTAGGAAGAGATTTCTGAAAAATGTTATTGCCACTGTGCCACTTGGCCTGCCTTACTTTCTTTCTTTTTTTTTTTTTTTAGGTTTTTGCTATAGGGCGTATGTGCTCGCCAGACAGACAGAGAGACAGAGAGATAGAAAGCGAGAAATCACCTCCCGGGGGGATGGCCATGCCACAATCCCTTCTCCATTCTCCTCCCAGGATCTGGGGCATGCACGCACCCACGCCCAGCGTGATTCCCAAGCCACTGATTCTGGGACGCGCACTGCGGTCGACTACGTGGGAGTCCAGCAACATAGTCATTACACTAACTGCTGGTCCCAGTCTTACGTTCTTTTAAAATTTTTACATTACAGGGAACCAGCAGGTGGTATGACAGTTAAGGTGCTAGACTCCCACATAGCCAACCAGGGTTCAAATCCCAGACCCAGCAGATTGAAAATCATGCCAGACACTAATGTGTACATGCCCCAAATCCCAGGGGGAGAATGGAGGAGAAAGGATTGTGATGTGGCCATGGCCCTTGGAGGGCAATGATTTCTCACTTTTCCTCTCTGTCTCTCACACACACCCTATGGCAAAAACCTAAAGGGAAAAAAAATCATACATTAAAGATGTCCTGTTGATAAGTGGATGATAAACAATATTTCACTTTCTGTATCTTTTTGTTTTTAATGGAGAGGTTTGTGCTATAAGTTGTGTGCGCTTGCCAAAGAGAAAGAGAGAAACAAAGACACATGAGCCCAGCGTGAGTTTAAGCCTCTGGGTCTGGGACTCGAACCACGGTCAACTACATGGGAGTCCAGTGACATAGCCATTACTCTATGGCCCCCACTTTCTGCATCATTTTAAGAGTAGTTGGATATTTTTTTTCTTCTCTAACAGAGGATTCATCTTCTGGATTCTTAATCTTGAGTCTCTTACTGGTTCTAGAGATACTGTGTGGAGTAATCAATATCAATGTCAGAGAACTATAGTAGAGAGAAAAATGTAAGGGCAATGCTAAATTTTTAGTGTTAGCAATATAATCATGGGTACTTTCTAGGCTGATATTCTGATGTAAATATCTTAAATTTTGGATATATTATCTTCCATGAGTATGATGTAGCAAAACACCAAATATGTGCTGAGAAATGTGCATCATTGGTGGCTAAAATGCTTGGCTATTATCCGATGTGTCTAATTGTCATAGTCAAAATAATCAATCTAGAGAACCAAACAGTGGCACAGTGATAAGAGTGATGCTCTGTGACTCATATGGAAGTTCCAGGTTTGCATCTGGAGACCTCCCTGAGTACTGTGAGTACACAGGTACCCAGCATCCAGGGCTGCCTTAGGCTGGGGGTAGATCATGGAATCAAGACCCCTTGAGAGTGTTGTCTCTCTTCTTCTCTCTCTCTCTCTCTCTCTCTCTCTCTTTGTCCCTGTCGGTATCTTTCATTCTTGGAAGAAATGTATAAATAAACTTCAAATAATCATAATAATAAATTTAAATTTACAGAGCTGTTGACAGACCACATACTGGATGCGTAATCTCATAAGCATATGTCCAAATAAGCATGGTACTTTAAATTTGATCCTTCATGAAACTTTAATCACACTGGAACAATAATGCCATTATTCAATCAAGTTTGTTTCCATATTAAAGAGCCAGTA
Organism: Tupaia belangeri chinensis; assembly: GCF_000334495.1. Classification (NCBI taxonomy): domain Eukaryota; kingdom Metazoa; phylum Chordata; class Mammalia; order Scandentia; family Tupaiidae; genus Tupaia; species Tupaia belangeri. Next base: position 206,260 of record NW_006159700.1, read on the forward strand.
TTCAACTGTGCAAATACTTTTTTGTTACATTATTGTGAAATTTGTATTTAAACATAAATGATATTTCCCTGCTCGGTCATCTGTGCCATTGATTCGTGTCATGAATATCTGTGTGACATCATATTGTCAGCATGGCAGGCATGGTGCCAGGGAGACAGAGATCAGATGGGCACAGATCCTGCCTCTCAGGAACTGAAGTTCTCAATACAAGAAGTTAGGTCAGAGATGGGCAAATGAACAAGAAGGGAAAGGCCATTTGAAACGAAGGGAATGGCATGCAAAGATACGGAAGTGTGGAACAGCATGGGATTTTCAGGGAACAACAGATGGTTTGGCATGACTAGAATGCAAAATGCTAGGAGAGAAAGGGTGCGGATGAAACTAGGGAGAGTTATTTAAAGCAAGACAATGATGGATTTTTCTTACACTTAAAAAGACTTCCTACTATCAAAGATTTTATCTGTTTTTTCTTTTTTCAATAGTCAGAAATAAAGTTCCAGTATGCTGTTCAATTATACATTTTTACTAAAATTTGAGAGAGTAAGAACAGGAGTAACGAGTGATATGAATAAGCCTAGATGTGTAATCTGTATCAAAGTGGTGCCTACTTCTTATGAGATATAGTTCCTTTTCAGTGAAAATAACTAAGAACACCACAGAGGTTACAGAAACTCATTTTTTCTATGTGTTAGTGATTGTTTCGATACTTAAATACATTACTTTATTCAATTTATATGATAATTAATATAATACGCAATTATCTCCCTATTTTAGAGATGGAAAAACTGAGACTGTTGCCTAAGATCTAGGTTACTAAGAGACAAAACCAAGATCTGAGTCTAGATACACTTGGCACCCAAGTGAATGGTTGAGCCTGTGCTGCTGCTTTCCCTTAATCAGGCTTTATCTATACCATATTCGGCTTTGAGCACCTTCTGTGCTGAGGACATTTTAGATCCTTCATTAAACTGTTCTATGTTTCAGGTAAGAAAAGTTGACGTTGATTTCCATAAATCATATTGTTAATATTAAATATTCTAGAGGTTGCCAGGAAGAGAATTTCGTAGCTATCTTATCTAGTTTCCTATACAAACTGCATCTTGGTCCATTAATCCTCAAATTAGGTTAAAGAACAAATGGGAATATTATAAAGTCTCTAAGTGAGACAAGGCTTTCAAAGATGACCTTTGGAAAATAAGTTAACCTCTCTCTGCTTTAATTCTTCATATTTAAAATAAATAGTGTAGACTAATAATTCCAGGAGTCACTCTATATAGTTTCAGTATCTGTGCACACCCCAGAATAAATGGTGTTTAGTTCTATAGATATGCATATTTGCTGGCTTAGAGGTGAGAGAACACTTTAAGTGTGATTATCTTATAGCTGCCAAATTCAGAATCAGATTTGAGAGCTGTGATTTTTGTGTTTATTTTTAAAAACTCTCATGGCCTATATAATTCTGGCATATTTTAGATTTGTTACTGGTGATATACCTGATTTATAAACAGAAATGTATTCCTTAAAAACAAGGTACCAATGCATTTTATTTTTAAATCAACAGAAATAATCAGGAATATCTATAAATTGTATTGTGAAGTTGTTGTTATATGGCAAAACAGTGAGGTGTAGAGGTTACGGGCCCAGACTTCGTGGGTTTGAATCCGGACACTGCCACTTCTTAGCTGTTGCACTCCAGGCAAATGAATTCTCTCTCTGTGTCTTATCTGAAAACAAAAATAAAACAAAACACACTTCTGCCTCATAAACTGTTTTGAGTATTAAATGTATTCATGTACGTCTAGCACCTAGACCAGTGTCAGGTACAAATGAACATTTCATAAAGTGTTACCTGTGAGCATTTTGTATAACAGAACATACATCTGAACTAAAGAAGATATAAAAATAAGAAATGAAATAAGAATATTTCAGGTAAGATCCAAGAGGCTAGGGTTTTTTTTGTTTTTTCTCTTTCTTTCACAGCTGTATATATCCCTAGTGCCAGTTTAAACATTGTCCTCAGATGAGATGTCCAACCAGTATTTGTTGAATGAGTAGGTCGAGAATCAGTGACATTGAAAGTTCTCTTATTTTGTTCTTTCCCCAAACATTTCCCTGTATTTTAATGTTCAAGAGCATTAAGCCATCTGCTGTAAATCATATAGCATAATGAATAGTAAGTAACAGCTTTCGTCTCTGGATTCCTATGTCAGTTCCTCTGTGGTATTTTAGGCAGGAATATCTCAAAATCTTAGATAATTCCTTATAGGAACCAAGTGTGAGGCACCACATGCATATTTTTTTGACAAGTAAAAAAAAAAAAAATCAGACTTCTGCTTATTTAGACATTTCTTGGGTCTTGGCAGTTTGCTTTGTTACAGCCAGGACTGTATTGATCCAGCTGTTGCAGCTGCTACTTGGACAGCTGCTGGGCAGCATTGCCAACCACCTCAGATGGTTTTAAACTGATTTCAGAGAGAAAAACAATCCAAGAATTCCAGACATACTGATAAGCTTCCCCTCCTCCTTGTCCAGTTCGAAGCTCTGACCTACAACCGAAGATTCCAAGCTTAACAATTCTCTCCTTCTGGATACAAATGAATGCTTACCTTGAGTAGTCTTCAGTTTGATAAACATCTCACACTCAGTTTTAGCAATAGTGCATCAGAACTCTAGCTATATAAGTCAAATATGTATGAGGCTTCACACCGTCTCTATCTTATTTTACTGAAAAGTACGTGTTTTCTCCACTTGGCCCTTTCTCACTCAGATACTGTTCCCAGGTCACTGTTGATTTACCAGAGTGACGAGGACATCCACTTCAGTGAATGAAATTAAATTATTCCTCCCATTAGTTTTTAATCCAGAAACATGCCGATTCAGGAAGGCTCTGCTTTATACTATTTTAAATATTTTATGGCTGTCTAAATGATTTTGTTGGAACCATAAGCTTAGGAAACAAACACAAGTATATCGTACAACACTAAAACCTAGTGGTTGTCACTCTACAGAGCATAAATTACCAATGAAAGAAAACTTCACTTTATTAGAGAAAAAAATATTTATAGCCAATATAAATTTCCTGGGAAATGTATAGACATTTTACATAACTCTCTCACGGATTTTATAGAAAAAAGGAGACTGAAACACACCCAGACCTTTGCAGCCCAAGATGCAGTGTTACTGAAATCTGCCAGAGTTGGGGAAAGAGATTCCCAAAGACCAGTAGTGGGAAAGCATGGAGGCCTTCCACATCTGCTGCATGCAAAAAGTAGCTGCAATGTTCCCAGCCTCATACAGGGATGCGATTGTTTCACTTGCTCTGTGAAAACAGAAACCTCCTGGAGACTACCTGAACAGTCTCCTTATAAAATGGAGAAAAGAGAAAATAGTGAATATTACATACCTCTATAGGCTACATGGAAGCTCTTATAATTTAGATGAATTATTAAAAGGAGATGCTACTTTATTGCTTGTTCCCAAATAAATATAATGATGATAAAATGATAAAGCTCATTGAAGTTGCTATGAAGTTCTCCTTGTGTCCTCTTAGCTATGAGACAGAAGATCAAAGTAGTTTCCAAATGTAAACTACATTGGTCTTCTTGATCTGTGTGATTTGTGGAGTGAATACTAATCATGTCCAAGTCAGAAATTTATATTAAATTACCACGCTATTGTACTAATGTAGAAAGGGTTCCTATTATCATTATGCCTTCATTTATTCGAACCATACCTTTACTCAGAACATCAGAACAATCCCTCCCTTACACAAAGCTTCAGAGCCCACCTTGCAGTATGCATCAGAGGTAGTCATATACATACTGTTTGGTTTTTCTTTCACAAACACACATCATTTCTAGACAAGGAAAGCCACACTCGCTGGATCTAAATAGTGAAGGATACCACTGCCAGGCTAGTTTTCTTTCTCTTGTAGTCTTTGATTCTTTGATTTCTATAGTCATAGGAACCCACAAGAACTACTGAAAACACAAAGAAAATCTTCATCAATTTCAAAAGCAACCATGACTCTAAAACAAAACAAAACAAGACAAAACAAAAATACAATAAACAAACCCCAAAACTGGTTCATGGACTTAGCATTGCATTTAAGATACAAGACCTAGTTTGTATTCACCTTTCCCCGCAACATGCAAGAATAGAAGCTGGTTTTGATAAAATTGTATCTCTAAATAAAAGTCTGCTTAACGTTTATGTACTGATTGAACCTGTGCCAGCAGTTCTGGCGTGTTCTCGAGGAGGCATCAGCCATCTCATGCATATTTGAGTAGCATCAGCAGTTTCACCCCTATTCGGGTATACAGTATTTCAAGCATTAGAATGTACATCGGCATCTGTGGCCCATCAGCATCTCTCAAAACAGAAAACAAACACCGTAGACAGCCTACAGTATGCATTTTTCATAATACAGGTGTCGATTTCTCCCCCAGGAAATAGAAGAATGGTACATCAACAGATATTAGCCATCATGAGTTATGACCAAGTGTCAATTCTAAGTAGCCTAATTAGAATGTCATGTACTTGGCAAATACACAATGGTCAGCCTGCTCAATAGTTGCTGGTCTGTCATGAACAGGAGGAAGCTGATCCCAGTGCCTCATCGTCAGCCCACATCAGTGAATCTGCTCAGCAGCAGTGATGCATTAGAACATACACATTAGAGAATTGGCTATTCATCAATAAATTGATAGGTCTAAAATGGATATATGTCACAGGAAATAAACGCATGGGAAATTGGATGCAAAATCATCCTGGATGTGGTTTTATATACATACTTTTTTCTTTTATTTGCTAGAAAGCATGTGTGGCTGCCAGAGTGAGACACAGAAAGAGAGATAAGGAAAGTGTGAAAGTATCCCTCAGGTGGATGGTCATGCTGGAGTCCCTTCTCCATTTTTGAATTTGGAGCATGCATGCACATACACTTTGCTTCTTTGATAAACTACCGATTCTGGGACTCAAACTATGCAATTGGCCATGTGGAACAGTCACCTTACCCACACCACTGGCTGGCCCTAAATCCATAACTTAAAAATAATTACTCAGCTATATTGTGCTGTACAAAATGCATTGAAAATATTTATGAAGGCTATCATTAAAAGGTCTTCCCTCGGGTTAGACCTGTAGCACAATGGTTAAGCACCGTGCGTATGGAGTTAGATCTCACGTGGCTGATCAGGGTTTAAATACCACCCTGTTGGCTTAAAAAACACTCCAGGGGTGTGTGCATGTATATCTAAAATCCCAATGGGAAGGAGAAATGGAAGAAAAAGAATTATGGTGTAACTATATCCTGTTGGAGGTGCTTTCTCTCTCTCTCTCTCTCTCTCTTTCTCTCTCTCTCTCTCTTTCTCATACACGCACACACAAACACACACACATACACACACACACACACACACACACACTCCTTTCATACTGGTTAGTGCACTTGTTCTCTGGCAATTAAAAGAAAGAAAGCATTCTTTTGAGGCTACTCATATTTACAACAGCATGAAATCTTTTCTGCATGCTTCTATTGCTCTATACGATGTCTCAGTCTCTCTCTTTTGCTTAACCATTTTCCATGAGATTAGAAATAATGACAGCAATGTGCCAGATAAGTTAATGCCTGTAAAAAATTTTATAAAGCTAGAGATAAATCTTCAATGTAGTGCCTATTTTAGTCCTTTGAAGATGATATAGATACGAGGACAAAGAGACCTATGGCTGATTGTCCTATTTGGATGTGAGCCTTAAATTTAGTATTTAACAGTACAAAAGACAACTCTTCACCATCCATCACAACCACCCTAGTGTACTCTTGAGCTGGACAGTATGGATTACTGAGTTACGCATGAGATCAAAGTTGGCAGCTATCCTAGTGCACTCAGTTCCTGATTATGTATGAATGCATCATTCTGTTGTGGGTAACACATGCATCTCCGGATTACCACCCCATAATTGCTATTGTGGGACCTCCAGCTCCTTCCTCCCTGAACACATTTTTCCCCAATCACTTTAGAAGCCCCTAGGGACATGATTCACAAGGCTCCTGAACAATAACCCTCAGCCAGTGTGGAGCATCTACTGTCTTTCTTCCTCTCCTGACCAATCTTTTTTTTTTGTCAAATTGCTCAGAAAGTCCAGCAAATGACTGCTCATGATTCAGTCTCAACGCATTGGTCCTGCTACCTGCTAATGCTTTCCCAAGGCCAGATTATTTGAATACCTCTAAAAGCCCTCTGCAGGCATGGTGAGAATGTCTTTCCCACCATGTTATTCCCTCTGGTGATGGTCCCTAAGATATTGCTCTTTCAAGTGTCAGAGGAAAATTTTTCTGAGAATGATTTACTCTTTTGGTTTCTGTTTACACCTCAAATCTGGAGAACTAAATGTTGAAATTTACCTCCAAACTCCAATCATCACTTCCTTGATATTTGCTAGTTAAAAGCAAACAACACCCCAAAACAAAAATTATTTACCTTTTCCAATGTTTTCTTGAAGTTTCTTAATTAGCATATTTGCTCCTAGACTAGGTTCAGATACCCCAAATGTAACATGTGGGGAACAACAGATGGCATAATGCTTATGTTGCTGGACTCCCACGTAACTGATGTGGTTCGAGTCCCAGACCCAGCAGGTTAACACTCATGCCAGGTGCATGTGCATGCGTGACCAGAATCCCAAGTGGATAGAAGGAGGAAGGATTGCAGTGGGGCCAACTCCCTGGGATGATTTCTCACTTTCTGTCTCTCTGTCTCCCCCTGTATCTCTGGTAAGCGCATGTGCCCTATAACAACAACAAAAAAAATCTCTCTTAAAAAAATTAAAATGTGAAAATAAAGTTCCTGACTTTCCTAAGCAATTATCTATACAATAGCTGTGGTTATCATCTTAAACAATTTGAGACCAATGATTCTCAAATGTTACTAGACATTGGAATAACCTGGAAAGCTTTTTTTTGTGTGTTTTTTGTTTTTTGTTTTTGTTTTTTTAAAGTAACTGATGTCTTTGTTCTTAACCAAAGTAATGAATCCTCTTTAGGAAGAAAAACTCAAAGGAAATAATGTTTCATGACCCATCTCATTGCCAACCAACTTTTAAAAGAGAATGAAACTGTAACCAGATATGCTAAATTCACCCTTTCTCTAATGTTTGTAATAGGAGGAGCATTTGTAACTGAAAGAAAAGGACCAGGGAGGAGGAACATAAAAGGTGGGAGATCTTGGCTAACCCTCCCCTTGCCCCAGGAAGTTATAATAGGACTGAATTTAAAAGAAACCATCAGGTGTCCTCTACCTGGATGCTGGCATCTCAGAGAACACTTCTGATACTTTAGGTATGAAACATTTAAAAAAAAGAAAGAGACCCAAATTAGAAGAGAACTGAGTGGAGTAAGAATGCAGGGTGCAGTTCAAGGCCTGGATACACCTGTTCTGCATATGACTGTGGGATCAGGAAACAATTGTGCATGCTCTATGAGATACACCAAAACACCCTCGAAGTGATGGCTTTAGTTTCCTTTCCTGAGATTTGTTTCTCAAGCACTGTAATT
>NW_006159700.1:213826-260180 GCF_000334495.1 Tupaia belangeri chinensis
AGCAGGACAGTGTTGAGCTGAGCAGGTGCATGTTTTTCCAAGATGCTGGATCAACGCTTAAGACAAATGAGCTGTAAAATTTCCCACACTGACCCGTACTGTAAGGGCCATGGCTGACACCTGGCTACTTAGAGTTTTCTTTTATCCTTCACTTCACACAGGCTCACAGTTTATGTCAGTAACAATTCCTATGCAGCTATCCTTGTTTTTTTAATTGCTTATCAGAGAGACAGAAAGAGAGGGAAAGTGAGAAAGCATTCCCATGAGGAATGATCACACCACAATATCTTCTCCTCCATCTCATCCTCCTTCTGGGATTTTGGGCATACATGCACATGCACCCAACTGCCTGGTTCAGAACACAAACTGTGCAGGCAGCCATCGGGATCCAATCCCTTAACCACAGGCTATGGGCTGGCCGGCTTGTGTAAATTTTAACCATACATTTTGGTAATTGAGTTTCCACTAAAGAAAACATAGTTTTAAAAAAAAATCAGAAAGATAGTGTGCTTTATTTATTCACTTATTGACTAATTTCAACCATATATAGGTGAACAAAATACGGCTCAAAAACCACAAATCAGACTTATTAATATTAGCCACAGATAGCATACGGCAATAAAATAGTACTTTTGGGGCCAACCAGTAGCATAGTGGTTAAGGTACAGGGTTTCCACATGGACACCCATGGTTCAAGTCCTGAACCCGGCAGCTTGCTTCCTCACTTTCCCTCTCTCTCTTTCTTTCTCTCTTTAAAAAAAAAAAAAAAAAACAAACTTTTCAGAGCTCCATGTGGACTTTCCTATGATGAGCCTTCTAAGAACCAGGGAACACTAGGTAGATGTTGTGTTTAATAAAGGCACAAAGATATTACATTATTATAGCTGAAAGTTAGCTATGAAGTTTTGATTTCATTGTATCCTGTGTTTAAGAATAATATGATGGGATGCTGGTGATGTGATGTTTGGGACAACTGGGTCCCACATAGCCAACTACTTGGTCTGAGTCCTGGAGCCGGCAGCTTGAAAGACTCATTTGTGTGTGTACATGGCAAAATTCCAAGAAGAGAATGGAAGCAGAGGGATTTCACCCTTAGGGATCTCTCTCTCTTTCTTTCTCTCTTTAAAAAAAAAAAAAAAAAACAAACTTTTCAGAGCTCCATGTGGACTTTCCTATGATGAGCCTTCTAAGAACCAGGGAACACTAGGTAGATGTTGTGTTTAATAAAGGCACAAAGATATTACATTATTATAGCTGAAAGTTAGCTATGAAGTTTTGATTTCATTGTATCCTGTGTTTAAGAATAATATGATGGGATGCTGGTGATGTGATGTTTGGGACAACTGGGTCCCACATAGCCAACTACTTGGTCTGAGTCCTGGAGCCGGCAGCTTGAAAGACTCATTTGTGTGTGTACATGGCAAAATTCCAAGAAGAGAATGGAAGCAGAGGGATTTCACCCTTAGGGATGCTTCCTCACTTTGCTTCTCTCTCTCTCTCCAGCAAATGCACAGGCCCTGGGCAAAATTTTAAAAAATAAAAGAATATCTTAGAATATATTAGTCAATCCTTTCACCAAGAAATTATATGAAAGTAGGTAACGGTAAATAAAAGATATATGTCTCTTATATTTGACTCTTCTCCCTCTGGAATGTATGATTCAAACACACTTCACCACAGATTACTTCAGATTACTTACTGTTCTTAATGAGATGGTAGCATAATTTGCACTGTTGTTACTATAAGCTCTATTTTGGAGCCCGGTTGCCTAGTGCAAGTGTGAAAGTAACTCACAAACTAAGCTCATACTCTGAACTTCATATTTAAGGCCGCTTTTAGATTAAATGTGCATATAATATTCTCTTCCCATCATCTGACTTCAAAGCTCCATTGCCTCAAATATTAAAAATACCCCAGAAGAGTCTTTAATCAGCACTGCTCTCTCATATAGAAAAGACTCAAATGAAGTTTGAAGGCTAGAATGAGCATAATTTGAGCTTTTTCTTCAATTCCTCCTTCCTCTCCCCACTCTGCTTGTCTCTCTCATTCTTGTATATACACCCACTCATACATATTTTTGGAGGCAGAAGAGCACTGCTTGCTTTTTGTGCAAATTAAATTGCAAAAGAAGAAAATGTTGATATGAAGCTGAAACACAGTCATCAGACTAACAAGTGCTTCTGGAGAAAGCTTTCAGGGCACATCATGTTGGGGGACATGGTTCGCTTCCTCTAGGGGACCTGTGCACAAACCATCAGACCTTCCAACCTACCAAAGCTTATAAGACCATGAACAGGATTTGAAGGCAAAACTAAAGGCCCGATTGTCACTAAGAGATTAGAGGGTTATAGTAGATGAAAATGGAGGTAAAATAAGCCATTCTCCTGTTTCTTTTCTCTTTTTGTGATTTTCTTGTCATTCTAAAAAAACCAGGAATGCTGTGGGACTTAGAGACCTCCTGGATGCAGAAGATAGTCTAAAAATAGGCATTTGTTTAAAATTTTTAAAAAGCCATCCACTCAAGAATTTGTCTTCTTTTGAGGTAATCCGTTACACAAGGCTGCTATAATTTGGCTTTCAGCAGTAACAACTAGTTATTGCCAAAAATGGATCATAAATAAAGTCTAGACAAATGCAGTGTTTTTATTCCAGAGGAAGCCAGCAGATGCTTTGTGTAACCCGCACTCTCTTGCCGGCTGGATTAATTTCATACTATGCTTCTATTCTGTAATGCCTTGGACAAAACAAATATAAAATGTGTCTTCTGACCATGTAGACTTTCTCAGACTATTCACTGTAGTATTCGTCAATATTAACAAAGAGTCAACTGTCTTTTTAAAGGTCCCTCTGATAGTCAATGTCTTACCTACCACACAGTTCCACACACGCAAGGAGAGCATAGGCAGAGTAATAAATACTTCAGAGCTGTTCTTCAATTGTCAAGATGCCCTAAGATGTCAAGTGTGGGAAGAAGGACAAGGCAAAGAAGTGCAAACCTAGGAGAACAGACATTCAGGTTTCTCCATGGACCGTCAGTCAAGTATACAATGATCATTTCTGATAACCTTGTCTTCCACTTCTGTGCTATTCATATTCAAGTTGAAGCTATAAAACCTTCCAGATCCAGTCTGAATGTGTGTTATAGTTGAACAAACAGCATTGTTGCTTGTCCAAATGGAATAGGAACAGGATCTTAAAAATCAGGCTTTTTTTTTTCTTTTTGACTGAACTGATGTATCACCACCGATGAAAAGAGCAGAAAGGTTAGTGGAGCTTATCCTTGATGTACAGCCCAAGCTCATACTCCATGCAAACTAAATAAATGTGAGCATTTGCTGCAGTGATTGTGGGAAACGTGATTGAGTTTCCACTCATTACAGGCAATTCTCCTAAGCTCGATAGACAGACTTTCCTTAATTGAGGAACAGGCATTACCAATGAATTTTTATGAGTTTATTCATTCTAGAATTTTTCATCATAATGCAGTCAGTTTATTATATTAAAAATGTATATCACAACTGAAGCAGTTTTGTAAAACAGGCATTAATACATTACTGTATCTATTTATTTGTACCTTGGGGATCTAACGTAAAAAAAGCAAACTGCTTACTGCTTGAAAAATCATAGCCTTCCAGCAGCTAATGGCCATGGTGTTGGAAGTTAGGAAAATGCATCCACTGGACTCTAGTCAAGTGGTTGGGGTTGGTTATAATGAGATGGATGGGTTGGTTGAAAGTAAATCAAGATGGAGAACAATTGCATATTAGTTCTCTTTAGCGTTGGTTGAAAATAGCAGGAAGGGAGATAACTGGAGTGCATTATGTGTCATCATAAGCCTGTTGACTTATACGTTACTTCTAGCTCACAGTTTCTAACTGAACATATGTATACGCACTATGATTCAGTCTTTAACTATTATACAGCAGTTCATATTTTTAACGCATCTCAAAGAGCTTATGCTTACCTCTGAGTACTAATATCAATAATTTGAAAAGAGGAGTCTTTTAAGAAACTATTTTAGAGATGAAGAGTTAGCCAAATAACAGCAGCCTAAAATGTAGTCCAAGTGTGATCTCTTTATATACCAAGAATATTTTTATTTAAGTTTTTAAGTTCACTTATGAGAGACTGTGTACAAACACATGAGAGAGAGAGAGACACCCTGGATAGAAATTTTCATGCCATAATCCTTTCTCCTAGCTCTCCAGCTGTCAGAATCTCAGCTGCACATGAACCTCACAAGTTTTCAGGTCAATTCAAGATCCAACCCATGTCATTCACGTGGTGTCCAGCATTCTAGTCCAGGTTTCATTGCCTGTGTAACTGAGACTAAGCCCAGAATATTTTAATGATGCTTCTTGATATGTTACTCTGGTTAAAAATAAGAACTGTATATTGGGGGTGGGGTTGATAATTAAAATTGAAATGCTTATTTTTGTTATCGTAGTTACAGTTTTTTTTTTTTTGAACTTTCCACATAAAAAAAATTCCCTGTCGTCTTACAGGGAACCAACACTGCTTACTTTTTACTAGTCTGTAAATGAACGTATACTAGTTCAAGGGTACTCGCAAAGTCATTAATATGGCCATGAGTTCTTTTATACAAATTTGTCTAGCCAGTATTTTTAAGTTGTTTTTTTGAAAGACATTTTTTCTTTCATTAGTTTCAAGAGAAATGTTGGATAATGCACAATTGAAAAATAACACATATACACACATATATGTGCACATGCATGAACATACATACAAATTACAGGCTGTTGTTAAGGTTCTCAATAAAGCTTACAAATCAGAAAATAGAATATTCACATTCTTTCAATGAATCAGAAATGTAGCAGTCCACATGACTAAGCTGATGACTAAGCAGACTCTCGGGAGAAGAGCTTGCAAATTGGGCTTTAGGGAAAGTGCTGTCATTAGATTCTAAAAATCTAAAATAATTATCACTTAAAGAAAGTCAATGTGGAAAATTAATTAAAAAATTTTTAGGTCATTAATTTTTCTCGTCTCAGATCTCATTCTCCTCCACATCCATCCTCAGCCATGTTGTAATCTAGCACAGTATCAAAAATATATCAAGTGTCAGAGGAATTCTTAAAAACTAACCTTGGAGTTTCTGTTAGATTTTTTTCCACAGCAATTTTATTGGCCGGTAGCCTACCTTTTTCTGAGAATAATCCATTTCCTCCTGACTGGAAAGATTTAAAAATTTCTTATAGTTGCCATAGGGATGGTGCTTTACATGGTAGCAGAATTTTGGTTATTTTGTCTTATGTGATATTTACATTTTTGTGGAGATTTTTATGTTCTTTTTTTATGTCCTGGCTTTATGGTCTCATTCTCCTGTATGTCTTGGGATAGTAAACACAGAAGTAAACATGTCTTATTTCACTCACCTGCTACTATTTGGATTTGGGATAGGTGCCACTGAGACTAAATCCGGATTATGGTAATGATGCTTCTTAATATGTTACTCTGGTTAATCAGTTACTTTTCCATTTTTTTCTCCCCTCTACAAAATGGTCCTGACTTTCAGATATGCCTCATTGACATGATCACACAAATTGACATGGTGCTTACCATATGTTGCTCACCGTCCTAAGTTCTATAAGTAAAATAAAACATTTAATCTTTGTGTTAACCCTAAAATATAGAGATGAGAAGCACAGAGAAGTCAAGTCACTTTACCAAAACTGCACATCTGGTGAGTGTTCAAGTCAGTATTCAAATGTAAGCATAGATTCTATGACCTTAGCTACTACCTTGTTCTCCTCACAAAGAAATGTGCTTATATTTTTTAAATAATACAAAAGATGTCCCAAGAAAGTTATGTACAATGAACATTGTCACTTTTATCAGATGATGGATATACTACTTTTAAAATGTTACAACTTATTAATTATTAATCAGAATCAAATCTAATTCCTATAGAGCTGTAGAATGTTATTACCAAGTTTATGTAAACAGGAATATCTTATTTAAAATAAGTTGATTTAAAAAATGGTACTCACTTGGGGCAAGCAGGTAGTGTGGTGGCTAAGGTGCTGGAATCCCACATAGCTGACCATGGTTCAAATCCTGGACCTGGTGACTTGCTTTCTCACTATCTCTTTCTCTCTCTATATATATATATCTCTTTCTCTCTGGTGAGTATGTGTGACCTGTAGGAAACTAAAAAATAATAATAAATAACATTTTTTAAAAATGTACTCATCATATCCTCTTTATTGCTGTCTCTTTTTGTCTCAGCATTTTATAAGAACAAATGCACATATTTAAAGGTTCATATGTACAATGAAAATATTAGATTGTTGAGAAAGACATGATGTATTTTTGTTTTTCTATGCAAAAGCGCATCATGACTTTTCCAACAACCCAATAGATGCCATTCATTGCATCATTTGTAGAGTACCTCATTAGAATTAAGAGTACATGAATGTATTTTCTAATGAAAATCTGGGTTTCAAGTTAGTTAAGTCTCAAAAGAAATCAAGTTTCTTATATTTGATAGTGTCAATAATTAATAATTCAATGTACTTTATATACTATGTGCTGTAATTCAGAGTCCTATGTACTATGACTTATATAATACACACTTGCACATCCTTATGAAGTGAATTTTGTTCTATTTAAAATATTTTAAATAGTTAATTCAATTTTTTCCAAGAAGAGAAGTTTTAGAGTATGATATTCATTTGTTTCAAGTATATCAACAAATAGTTATTTCTAAATTATTTTGCTGACTCAATTAATTAAAAATACCCTAGTCCATATTTTTGAAAATTCTAGAAAACTGCCAAATATTACATTAAATTAATCATTATGTAGCTCTTAATCATATTGTTCTATCAGTAGAGTTGAAGGCTATAAAATCAAGTTAGAAATGATCCCATGAATGAAAGTGGTATTGCATAGAAAAACCATGTATGTTAAACCACCTATTCTCATATATACAGAGTATTATATGTTTTTTGAATAAGATAACATAAAAATTGAAGATGAGACAATTCTGCATTAATCTTCATTACATAGATAAGGTATTTTACCTTTTGTCATTTTCTTTCTCTCACTCAGGAACAAGATTAAAAATACTATTAGATTCACCTTGAAATACATGCATACACTCAAACACATATTCATTTAACCAATTTGATGGTTGCCTACCAAATAAAGGATAAAATCAATGTAGAAAAACTATGGAAAGAAATTTAGCAAAAAATATTATTGAAGGAGGGATAGGTAAGCTAAAAAGCTAAAAGTGGTTTTTATCTCTGCTCTACCATTATTGGACAAAAAGATTAGGATACTCAGAGAAAACAATATGGAATGGGAATAGAAGATGGAAAGCTGTCCAATCAAAATTGTTAAAACATCAGGTACATCTGCTTCCCCGTTCTGCAATATTATGACCTTCACAATGAGGACAAATTTATTTTTTATAATAATCTTTAAAATATAGAAAAAAGAAGGAAAACTTCCCAAGTTACATTTAATAAATGAAATCAGAAATTGAGGAGAGTGATAGTCAGTGACAACTTGGAGGAGACTGTGAGTCCTTATGAATAAGGATATTTTGTGGCCAGCTGATGGAATTGTGCTAAGGAAGCTAGATCGCTCATGGCCTACTGTGTGGTTCAAGTCCCAGACCCAGCTAGTTAAGAAACATGCTGGGCACGTGTGCATATGTGCCTGAACTTCTGAAAAGAGGAAGAGGAGAAGCAGACCAGGAGGCAGAGTGGTTGCTTTCTTACTTTCACTTTCTTCTCCTCTCTCTGTCTCTCTCCACCAAGTGCACTCACCCCATAGCAAAATTTAAAAAAAAAGAATTCTCCTTGTGTACTTGGACAGAAATCCCCAAAAATAATAAATTTGTGTTTCTTGCCAGATATCTGAAAATTTATGATATTGTGTTTTGATATCAACCAGGGTTTTAAAATAACCCAGTAATATAGACCGTATTATTTTTAAATGTAACTCCATGTGTAAACACACAGCTAATAAGTGTTTAAATGCAATATAGACTGGTTTAAGGACAGGAGATTAGGAAGTAAAAAGCAAAATTTACAGCTGCATGTGCATTTGATATTTCATGTGAATTAGAAATGACTATTAAAGAATATCACTAAGACCCTTAGCTCTAATCTCTTCCAAAGAAACTACTTGATGAATGCAGAGAATGCTACAAGAAGGAGCCTCTGCTACTCAGAAATTAACAAAAATATGTGGTTGTCATGGGGATACTTAAATTACAGAAAGAAATAAATCAGGAAATGATGAATGTAATTAATTTTTCTTGAAGTTCAACTGATGCAAGGTAAAAAGCGTATTTATTATGTGAATGTCTAGCCATCCGTGATATTAAAAAAATGAATAAATACGAAATTTGCAATATATGTAAATTAGGCAAATTTTGTCATGAAGTTCACAACAAATGCAACAAAAGTGTAGTTACTCACTGATGAATTTAATTTTCTCATAGGGGTTTGCATAAATAAATAAATAAATAAATAAGTAAAAACGTATATCAATAGAAGGCTGACTTTGTTACATTTCTGTTGTGATCTTTATTATTTCTTTCCTTCTATCCCTGTTTTGGGGCTTAGCTTGCTCTAGATTTTTCAGCTCGTTGAGCGTCATTGTTAGGTTGTTGATTTGTCATCTTTGTATTTTGGTGTGGGCACTTACTGCTGTGAACTTCCTTCTCAGTGCTGCTTTTACTGTGTCCCACAGGTGGTTTTTGTTTGTTTTGTTTTTGTTCTGTTTTGGCCATAGCTTATGTGCACATTTTACTAGGAAAAAAATAAGTCAAGGAAGATGCATTATTTCACATTTATCAGAAGTAACTCGGTGTGTAAATGCCACTATACTGCTGTGCAGGAGACCACACCTTCAGAAAATGAAGCATTCAGATGCCCAGATTTGCTGCTAACTCTAAATTAGAGAAATAACAGATAAGATTAGTTTAGAGACATATCAGGAAAATAAGTGAATAAGATGAGTGCAAAACTTGATGAGGACGCGTATTGTATTCTCAACTGGGTTGAACTGAGGTGTATATCATTCTAAGTAAAGTCTTTTTTACAATATAAATGATGTACAATGATTGAATGCATAAATAACAATAATAATATTTTTTAAAAAAAGTCTCAGGAGTAATACAGGCTAGTAACATGCATTGTAAACTGAGGAGCTCATGCTTTGTGTATGCGAACAACCCCAAAGTAATTTTTCTAACAGTCATCTTGTATGAATTTGCTAGATCATCTGCTTTTTCATGAAAAGTCAACCATCTAGATTTTTATGCAAAACCTCCTAATTTTGAAATATCAGCAAATAATATGAAAACATTTAAATCATCTTGTGAGCCACAAGATGACTACTGCCAGTAACTAGTTTGGGATCATCTTAAAGGTCTTTAGGTAGAATGACCCTGAATAAGTAGGTTAAAAATCATTTAGGAAACTTGTGGATTGAAATCTGATTGGAATATTACTACATTTCTTCAGCCAGGGGTTAGGAGTATAAAGCAGCCCACTGTGTTGTGTCAGTGGTGGCTGTAAATAAATGATAGTCCCTTTAGTCTCTAAGTATAAATCTGCCTTTCAGCAGGCCTCTAGATCCCAGGTATAAACGCAATCAATTCTACCAGTTCTTGCAGTCTAGGCCATGGATTTTTTTTTTAAGTAAACAATTGTTTACAGTTTGCAGAAGTTTACATAGACTGCAATAAGAGAATTTGCAAATTGTTATTCCTGTTAATTGCCAAACTTCAGATGGAATTTTAGTCCTGATAATGGAAAGAATTTGTGTTTTTTTGTGATACAAATGAATAGATACTGATTTCTTTATGACTTTAAAATTTTCTTAAAAGGGCAGTATTTCTAGTGTGGTAAAATATATATGATTGTCAAACCATTTGGCTCTCTGAGAATTCCTTGATTCACCAGAGCTGTCAGGCTTGACAGACTAAGTTCTAAGACAGCCTAAGATTTATTTATTTATGTATTTATTTAGAGAGGTTTTTGCTATAGGGCACGTGTGCTCGCCAGAAAGAGAAAGACAGAGAGAGAGAGAAAGCAAGAAATCACCCCACAGGGCGGATGGCCATGCTGCAATGCCTTCTCCTCCATTCCCCTCTCAGGATCTTGGGCACGCACGCACATGCACCCCGCATGAGTTTAAGCCGCCAGGTCCAGGACTCAAACTGTAGTCAACTAAAAGGAAGTCCAGCAAGATAGCCATTATGCCAGCTGCTGGTCCTGAGAGTCCAAGATTTGAATCTACATGTAATAAACACATGATGCCTAAAATTCATACTGTGCTAAAAATTTATTAACATATAAGATCATATAATATGTCTCTCTCTTCTTTTAAGTTTACTTTTTATCCATGAGTGAAAGTGCTGGAGAGAGATACAGCACCCCTAACAGGTCCTAGCCCAGATCATAGGGGCACACGTGATCCGACTCTTCTGGTAGGTCTCCAGCAGTGAACTCGAAACTTTGCCATGTGGATCTGCCTTGCAGCACATTCCGTCTTACCACCACGCCGCTGTCTGGCTTCTGAGATAGCATTTGGATCCTGCACATAGCAACAACAAACATTAAACACTTTTTCTTTTTCTTTTTTTTTTTACTCCCCAGAGAGGGTCTTTCAAAAATATCCTAATGGGTCACTTTCTTGTGTTTTCTAGAATGGCTTCATTGGATAAGTGTTACAGATGTCTTTCTGAGTTATTTTATAATAGTGTGAAAACATGTACTTAATCCTATCTTTTTCCAGTTATATTTTTTTATATAATTCTGTGAGAATTAAGGGAGACGTTATATGTAAAGAACCTCACTGAGTGTCCCGGAATGTAGAGGATATTCAGTAAATACGATAGTTACCTCTACTTTGGTTACCTTTCTTCTTCTGTACCTGCTTTAGAAAAGGTATCCATTTATGCCAATTTCTAAACCACAATTCCAGTCATGGTCATTTCACCCTGCAACATGTGCTATGGGTCCTTTCCGCCTGTATAAGATAAGGCAGAGCGTTCCATGCCTTCTGTGAATGTGTTTTAATTGCCTCCTCTTTACCATTATGCTTTATCCAAACTCAACACTTTCTTACTTAGCTTCACACTTAGCTTGGTATCTTGGAATTTTCCCATCTACTTAGAGTTATTTACTACCTCTTTCCTTCACCAATTATATTCCATAAAAATTCTTATATTTCCTTTGGGTCCAGTTTAGTGAAGTACTTCTATACCTCTAAGTCATTTCCTTCTCTGCTTCCAGAGCCCTCTGTGGCTCTTACAACACTCATCTGTGTATCTTCTAGTCTTAAAATTAATGAAGTACATACCCCAACTCCATTACAAGGTCACAGGTAGGTTTGGGATAAGTCTCTAGCCATTTACTTTTGTATACCCAAAGTGGGAAAATTGCTTTCCACGTAGAAATGTTCGATAAATATTTATTGAATATACTTGACAAAAACCACAGGCATCATTAGGCCAGCTTCCTAGACAATTCAGAATTCCTTTACATGTCTTCCCCACTGCCTTATCTCTGGCCAAAACATGGACAATCTTATCATACACTATTTTTTTCTTGTTGGAAAATTGAAATTATTAGAAAGTTCTTTCTTGTTTAGAGAAAAGAATATTCTTTTCATCTTGTTCTCATCTCTGCCTATGGAATTTAAATGTTCCGTCTTTCACATGGTAACTCTTCGATGCCTTGAATATTGACATAGTGCTTACCTTAGGCATTCTCTTGTCATGAAAAATCTCACCAATTCTAGATCCCCCTGTTTCATTTTCCTAATCATACATCATTCTGGCCACATTCATTTTAAATGATAGCCATTTCGTCAGTTCAGTTACTTCAGTGAGGAGTATGGAACTGAGCAAAATGCTCTGTGATGATATAACCAGTCTAGGAAGCAGAGGAAATACTTCCTCCCTCAGCGTGGACACCACACTTGTATAAGTCAGCCTACAGCTTTACTGTTCAAATCTTGTGGTTGGTCCATAGTGAGCTTCAACACATAACTTTTAGTGAATACCTATCTTCCAGGCATCATAAGCACCTTCCACTCATGTCCTATAATTTAAATATATATATATATATATATTTGCTGCAGGGTGTGTGCACTGCCAGAGAGCCACAGAAAGAGGAGGGAAGTGAGAAATCATCCCCTGGGGTGTTGCCCGTGCTCTAATCCCATCTTGTCCATTCTCCACTCAGGATATTGGGCACGCCCATGCACACACCCATTGTGTTTTTCAGGCCACTGTTTCAGGGGCTTAAACTGTGCAGCTGGTCACGTGGGATCCAGTGCTTTAACCACCATGCCACCTGCTGATCCTGCCCATGTGTTATCACAGTAAAGTATGTACTTGATTAAAACTCCAAGTCCTTGTCACATGAATTGCTGTCTATCCTCAGTGTGTATAATTGGTATCCCAACACAAATCTAGGATTTTTCATTTATCCTAGTTAAATTTCATTATGTTGGCATGGTCTCTTCCCTTAACCCAGTTAAATTTCATTATACCGGCTTTGCTTCATCCCTTTAGCTTGTCAAGATCAATTTAAACCATGTGTCTGGTGTCAAAGATAATGTTTTACCAGCTTTGAGTCCACTATATAGTTGATAAGAAAGACATTTCATTTTTTGCAAAGACATTGGTAAAAAATCATTGAACTAAATGAATCAGTGCCAAGGATAGAAACTACCTTTCTAGATGCCTTCCTCAGACACATAATTAGAATCTCTAAGGGAGAGCTCTTTTATAGCTACGAAAATATCTGAAGATTCTAACATTCATTTCACATATTCTGACATAGAAGAACAGTATGAACTCTGTCTTATTTAGGTAATGGTAGACCCCATGAAATAGGAGATCGGCTTGGCATGCCCTAGTCTTAGTTCAGTCTTGGCGTTTAGTTAACATATTCACCACTTGCTAGAGGTTGAGAACTAAGTTTGGCAAGGCATTGTGAAATTCTGTGAGTTTAATAAATGTCTCACAAATCTTTGGATTCTCTACTTGACTTTTATCCATTTTTGAAAATTGGGTCATTTGCTCCTCTCTAATCTTATGGGATTTCCTCTATTCACCATCATTTCCTAGTGATTACTCAGAATGATTTGTTTCACCTTTCAAATGTAATCCATCTGTGTCTGGACTAAAATTCATTTGAAGAGGCTAAATGCTCTCATAATCTTTGCTTTTATTTTGTGTTTCAATTACCTCTTGACAGTGCTATCCTTCCTAATGTAAAGATAATTCTCCCAGTGGAGAGAAATGGAAATAAACCACCATTTTACATCTAACTATATCATTTTTTCCTAAGCAGTAATTATATCCCTCCTCTTAAAGATTATTTTACTCTGAATATAGTATTTTTATCATATACACCCATATTTTATGCACATTTTAGGAAACCACTTTAGTGTCTTTAGTAAAGGTTCGAAGGATCAGTTAATTACTGCCTCTTGGTTCTATTCTTAAAGATTGTTGCTTCTCTTTTGTATTCATCCTTGGTTAAATATTGTTTCTTTCATATTTTGAACACGTTCATTTAAATCAGAGCTCATCAAAAAGAGAGCCCTAAGCAACCACACTGGTTTCCTTGGATACCGATACTTTATTTTCCTCATCAGTATCATTTGTGATTGTATTATCAGATTTTCAATTTTTGCTATCCACCTTCTGTACATTTTCTGGCCATGGAACCCCCTAAGGGGACTATGATAGCTGTTGCTTCTTAAATTGTTTTTAAATATATTTCTCTAAAACATAGGGTATACTTTGCAGCCCTTCCTTGGTTACTAAAATACCATGGGTACTTTCTCTAAAAGTTTCCATTATTTCAGTTTCAGAGCTAAGTTCCTCTTTGCTGGTAAAGATTAAGACAGGAATGGAAACTCTCTTTATTGTTTTGCCTTCAATCAGGAATGCTGTTTCATCAAGACAGCACAATAATCTCAGATGCTCTCTATTAGGAGAAAGGGCTTTCTAGTAAATGCCCAAGTGGTTGAAATTTCCCATAAGTTGCCTCTTTTGCACCTGTGTGATTTGTGTAATGCAGCATCAATCATGTGTGTACTTATTAGATATGTGTATTCAGAGCCTCAGATCAGACTTACAGGATCAGAAACTCAGCTCTCAGCAATCTGTTTTAACAAGTCCTTAAGGATATTCTCCGGCTGACTAAAGTTTGGGAATCACAGTTGTAAAGCATTATTCAAACCTTCTGACTGGGAAGCAATGCAGTGTTACCCTTTGGCTATTTACAGTGGCTCAGATATTCTCTATGGATGTCCCAATTTTTTTTTTTTTCTGTTTTTGTTTTTGGAGAGGTTTTTGCTCTGTAGGGTGTATGTGCTCACCAGAAAAACAGAGAGACAGAAAGCGAGAAATCACCCCCCATGGGGGTGGCCATGCCCCAATCTCTTCTCCTCCATTCTTCTTTCAGGATATTGGGCACTCACACACACATGTTCGGCATGAGTTTAAGCCACTGGGTCCGGGACTCGAACCTCAGTTGAACACATGGGAGTCCAGCAACATGGTCATTATGCCAACTGCTGGTCCCAGTGTCACAGTTTTCTAAGCAGATACACATCTTCTTACCATATAGTACAATAGAATGTTTCTCCCTTTTCTGCTGGTATTTCTTTTGAATATCAGATACATAGTTGCATTCCAATAAATATTGCAATAACTATGAGATAATCCAACTTCTTTTTTTTTTTTTGCTATAGGGCGCGTGCGCTCGCCAGACAGACATAGAGACAGAAAGCGAGAAATCATCCCCCAGGGGGGATGGTCACGCCGCAATCCCTTCTCCTCCATTCTCCTCTCGGGATCTTGGGCACACGCGCCCGGCGTGCGTTTTAAGCCACCAGCGTGAGTTTTAAACCACCGGGTGCACGACGCGAACCGCGTGGTTGACTACGTGGGAGTCCAGCGACATAGACATAGCCATTACACTAACTGCTGGTTCCCGAGATAATCCAACTTCTAATGTTAAATAGCTAATATTTCTAAAAAAAACATTACCCAGCATTTCAATGTATTGGTATGCAAATATTTGTAGCCTTTCCTGTATTCTGACTCATTGGAGATGATTTCCTCCTGAGAACTGCTTGACACCCTCTCAACTATGGTCTTGGCAGTGTTAAATAGCCTTGTATCTGCTCTCCTTCTTCAAGGCTTCTCTCAACTCTGCTCCATTCCCCTATGAGTCAATCTAAAATGCTACCCTAATTCTGTCATTTTCGTTTAAAAATTCCGTATTGGTTTTTAACTCCTCTGATGGTCCCTAACTGGCATTCTGTAAGAACACTTCAGAGCTTCTCTGTGCTTTCATTTCCCAGCCACTGCTTTGTACCACACTAATTCAGTGGGACAGGACTAGGTGTTGCTCCTTTGTCCTTCCTGCCCCCAGAACTGTGTTCTTGTTCTTCCTTTCCGCATGTTATTTTGCTTTGATGAAACCCCATCTGTCACACACCTGGGATAACCCACCTCCATGAATCCTTTTCTGTGTAACCTTGAGTGATCTCCTGTCCTTTCCCACTGCTGAGCACCAATGGAGCACAGAATGCGGTACTTCATGTGCCCGGTTGCATACCACCTTGTACAGTATATGATTGGGGCTTCCACTACTGTGGAGAAGCAACTCCTGTTGTGTACTTCATCCTTAACAATATTTGTTGACTTGAAGTATGTATCATGTTAATATTCATTTTATCATTTTTTTCTGAGAAGTTTTTCTCTTTTTCTCTACCAAAATATCACTTAAGAAGGTGATATCATTTATTTCAAAGCATCTCAATAAAAAAGAAGGGCTGTGCTTGCAAATTATTTGCACCTAGGGAGTTAATACAAAAGTGAATTGGCTCCTTGTTCTTCTTATAAGTCTAAATTAGTTATTTGTCTTTCAATGACCTGTTTCCAGATCATCGAAGCAAGCAGAACATTTCAGTGTGTACAATTTGAAATTTAAAATATAACAAATGTGTGTGGCAGTGAGAGAGACAGAAAGAGAGAGAGAAAGAAAGAGAAAACAAGAGAGGAACGGGAAAGAAAGAAAAATAAGAAAGGGAGGAAGGAAGGTAGAGGGAGAAGGAGACAGGAAAAAAAAGAATTTACAACCAATAATAAATCTTTTTATGTTCCATCTATAAAGGGGTTTAATGTTTCTTTCCTCTTCTGTGGGTAATATGACTACACATTCAATTTCAGTAGAAACATCACCTAATTACTGTAGGAAAAAGAATTAATTTATTCCATATGACACATGGATAAGTACTGGTTTAATTTAAAAACTATTTTAGGGCCAGCCCATGGCCTGGTGGTTAAGACAGCTGGATCCCACATGGCTAACTCAAGGACTGAGTCCCATACTCGGCAACTTGAGAAACGTGCCGGGTGTATGTTCATAAATGCCCACAGTCCAGACAGGAAGGAGGAAAGAGGGAAAGGGATTGCTGCCCCATGGCAGTTGCTTTCTTGTTTTCCCTCTAGCTGTCTCTTTCTCTGTCTCTCTCTGGTAAGTGCAGGCGCCCTCTGGCAAATTCAAAGAAAATTATTTTAAAATCATAGCACAAATTTAGACAGTTTGTGGTAGAGTAGAAAAGTTTTATGAAACATAAAAAGGCCAGGGATAAGGAAACTGACTCTGAAAATAGGGGAAAAGCTAGCAATTAACCTAAGGATGAAGTACCTTTTCTTCATTACCATGATCAATTCATATTTAAGACTGTAAGTGGAAAATGATTTGTATTTAACCTTTTATGATTCAGAGACTCATTTCATTGTAATTATAGTGAATCCAATTAAGGATGTATTATAATAATGCTGAATTAATAGGTCATGAAGTTTAATTAGTAGATTCCTGTTTATTTTTTTAAAAAAAGGAAATACACTTTTTGAAATATAAAAACTTGAAAATTTTAGTCTAAATTCAAATTATGGAGTTTGTATTATTTTAAAAGGAGGAGGAAGAGGAAAAGCCCCAAAAGCTATGACATAGCATGAAATTTGGGAAAAAATATCAGATCTCAATTTCATTTTTATTCAATACAAGTGAATTTTAAAAGAAAACAGTAGTAATTTTTTGTAATCTCTTTGGACAAATTAAGATTATTAGTATATTCAAATAAATAATAATAGTATTAAATGACAGCAACTTTACCTCTTAAAAATTACAAATTGCTATTCAACACAATATAAATCATTGTATGCATTTTATATGTGCTCGTTGAATATTTAAGGAAAATAATTCACTTACATTTCAATAGGTCAAGTGACCTATTTATATCAGATGAAATATTTTAAGATCATAATTTTGCTTGTTTTCAGAAAAGATATGAAGAGAAATAGGAATAAATTATTTTTTAAAAAGTAATGACTTGGCATGGCAACTAAGTGTACAACTAAAATTAAAGCACTGAGCTAGTCTCATGACACAGTGGTTACATCCTAGGTGTAGAGGCTGGATCCCACATGGCTGGCCACAGTTCGAATCCTGGCTGAGCAGCTTGTAAAGCATGCAGGCATGTATACATGTGTGCCCTAAATTGTCAATAGGTTGGAAAAATGGAGGAAAGAGATTGTGATGTGACCCCACTCCACTAGGGAATGTGTTTCCCCTCTCCCTACCTTTCTGGCTAGTGCATGTGCCCTCTGGCAATTAAAAAACATTAAAGGGCTGTTTTATTTATTGAGTGCACATTATGGATTATGTAGTGTAGGGTGCCGCAGCACTTACAGCTGTTCAAACAAAGTGTGTCCAAAGGATCTCAATCTCATAAATGTATGCATTAAGGCCAAGTCCTCCAACTGGTAAATTCTAAAGCAAATCCTTCACCATAATATCCTATTTCCTTAAGTTTGTGCTACTATATATATATTACTATATATGTGTGTGTGTGTGTGTGTATACATATATATATATACATTTGACATGTATGAAATTAGTATGCCTCCTAAAATTGAAATGTAAGAACACATGAAGTCTTCAAACTCTAGTCCCACTGCCTGAGGATTTTTCAGGGATGTCTTAAACTAAAATATTAATATGCTTCTCTCTAGAAGTCTTTTTTCCTTGGATAGTCCAAGAACCAAGTACACCATGACTGGAAGGCATTTATCTGAGGATAATACTATTCCTTTTATTTAAAAAAAAATTCTGTTTTTTATGGCACACAGCATACACACACGTGTGTGTGAGAGAGAGTGTGTGTACCTCTCAATGGGCCCTGTCCATGCCACAATCCCTATTTCTTCCATCTTTCTATCCTGTCAGAATCCTGGGTATGTGCACTCATGCCCAGCATGTTACTCAAGCCACTTGGGGTAGGATTCAAACTGCGGTCAGGCATGTAGCATCTAGTTCACTCCACATAGCACTTCACCATAGGGCTGCAGTGCTGTGGGGCTTGCTACAGGACTGACCTCTTTCATTTTTATTTAAACATGTAGGTAAAATATATCAAGGTATTTCACTTTTGCCTATTGTAGACTAGCCATTGGGTCATACTTTGAAGATGACAAGAGCTACCCGAATGATAGAGATAGTGGACTTCCCCCCCAAAAGAGCAGATTGATGCAGATTAGGGAACTCTCAAAGCACCAATTCTAATCTAAGGTCTGCATGCGGATCTCAGGATTTCTAGCAGCATTTTCAGTCTTGGCCTCCTAAGTGCACAGAAATATAAACTGCCACTGGTGTGACAATGCCTAATTTAGGAGCCCCAGGCCAGCAGAGGTTAAGATTACTCTCTGCTCAACTTTCAGGAATAGGGTACCCAGAAATGTCCCAGAGGAAATATGTGGCTATCAGGAAGTATACCATGGCAATATATATCAGATGCACAAATCACCCAGAATGCACTGTCTGTGCCTCACAGGGGAGAGTTCCGCTGCCTCCTTGGGGAGACCAGAATGTGCGGCTGCAGCACTTGGAATGAAAGGCGTTTTCTGTAAGCAGCAGTCTCCTCTGCAGAAATTGCTTTCTCCTTTAACATTTGGAGGCTGAGCAACCCATAATCAAGGTTCTCTTAATGTTGTTTTAAACAGGCCCATTATCAGAGTCGCATCTCTCTGAAAGCTTCAGACTTCATTACACTATTAAAAAAAATTAACATATTGTACCTGATAAGCTTATGGCATATTCAAAAGTTGCAGTTTTACTAATACAGACTACTCCAGCACTTTTTTCATATTAAAAGTGAATTGCACAAGAATTAAAATATGTTTGCCTACTTTTTTCTTGAGATAAGCGGGCAACAGTTTACTTGTTCTGACATCAATTTTCTATCTGAAAATACAAGTGTTCATTTTTATAATATCCTTCCTTTTGTCAAAATATTATATCTGATGTTGCAAGACTTTATATAGAAAAATCACTTCAGTCATATTTGTAGTAGGCAAAATTAAAAGTACATTTGAAGGGTAGCATGATTTATTAGAATATTTTATTTGCCAGTAATCTAAGTAGAAACTAAGCATATAATTATGTTATGCTAATATTATGTTGTTATTTTATCTGTCAGTTCTTAAGCATTATTAACATTGAGAAATTTGAAAAAAGTGAAGATAAATCCACATATAAACATTGACAAAAAAAAGCATTGTTACCTTTTTGAAAATAAGCTATATTTTATGTATAATGATATATTTAAAGAAATGGTGACAGATGCAATTTACTGGGACTTTAGTTTAATCAGTGAAACATATAAAAGACAGAAAATCACATGATCTGAAATCTAAGGAATAATTCACTTACATTTCAATAGGTCAAGTGACCTATTTATATCAGATGAAATATTTTAAGATCATAATTTTGCTTGTTTTCAGAAAAGATATGAAGAGAAATAGGAATAAATTATTTTTTAAAAAGTAATGACTTGGCATGGCAACTAAGTGTACAACTAAAATTAAAGCACTGAGCTAGTCTCATGACACAGTGGTTACATCCTAGGTGTAGAGGCTGGATCCCACATGGCTGGCCACAGTTCGAATCCTGGCTGAGCAGCTTGTAAAGCATGCAGGCATGTATACATGTGTGCCCTAAATTGTCAATAGGTTGGAAAAATGGAGGAAAGAGATTGTGATGTGACCCCACTCCACTAGGGAATGTGTTTCCCCTCTCCCTACCTTTCTGGCTAGTGCATGTGCCCTCTGGTAATTAAAAAACATTAAAGGGCTGTTTTATTTATTGAGTGCACATTATGGATTATGTAGTGTAGGGTGCCGCAGCACTTACAGCTGTTCAAACAAAGTGTGTCCAAAGGATCTCAATCTCATAAATGTATGCATTAAGGCCAAGTCCTCCAACTGGTAAATTCTAAAGCAAATCCTTCACCATAATATCCTATTTCCTTAAGTTTGTGCTACTATATATATATTACTATATATGTGTGTGTGTGTGTGTGTATACATATATATATATACATTTGACATGTATGAAATTAGTATGCCTCCTAAAATTGAAATGTAAGAACACATGAAGTCTTCAAACTCTAGTCCCACTGCCTGAGGATTTTTCAGGGATGTCTTAAACTAAAATATTAATATGCTTCTCTCTAGAAGTCTTTTTTCCTTGGATAGTCCAAGAACCAAGTACACCATGACTGGAAGGCATTTATCTGAGGATAATACTATTCCTTTTATTTAAAAAAAAATTCTGTTTTTTATGGCACACAGCATACACACACGTGTGTGTGAGAGAGAGTGTGTGTACCTCTCAATGGGCCCTGTCCATGCCACAATCCCTATTTCTTCCATCTTTCTATCCTGTCAGAATCCTGGGTATGTGCACTCATGCCCAGCATGTTACTCAAGCCACTTGGGGTAGGATTCAAACTGCGGTCAGGCATGTAGCATCTAGTTCACTCCACATAGCACTTCACCATAGGGCTGCAGTGCTGTGGGGCTTGCTACAGGACTGACCTCTTTCATTTTTATTTAAACATGTAGGTAAAATATATCAAGGTATTTCACTTTTGCCTATTGTAGACTAGCCATTGGGTCATACTTTGAAGATGACAAGAGCTACCCGAATGATAGAGATAGTGGACTTCCCCCCCAAAAGAGCAGATTGATGCAGATTAGGGAACTCTCAAAGCACCAATTCTAATCTAAGGTCTGCATGCGGATCTCAGGATTTCTAGCAGCATTTTCAGTCTTGGCCTCCTAAGTGCACAGAAATATAAACTGCCACTGGTGTGACAATGCCTAATTTAGGAGCCCCAGGCCAGCAGAGGTTAAGATTACTCTCTGCTCAACTTTCAGGAATAGGGTACCCAGAAATGTCCCAGAGGAAATATGTGGCTATCAGGAAGTATACCATGGCAATATATATCAGATGCACAAATCACCCAGAATGCACTGTCTGTGCCTCACAGGGGAGAGTTCCGCTGCCTCCTTGGGGAGACCAGAATGTGCGGCTGCAGCACTTGGAATGAAAGGCGTTTTCTGTAAGCAGCAGTCTCCTCTGCAGAAATTGCTTTCTCCTTTAACATTTGGAGGCTGAGCAACCCATAATCAAGGTTCTCTTAATGTTGTTTTAAACAGGCCCATTATCAGAGTCGCATCTCTCTGAAAGCTTCAGACTTCATTACACTATTAAAAAAAATTAACATATTGTACCTGATAAGCTTATGGCATATTCAAAAGTTGCAGTTTTACTAATACAGACTACTCCAGCACTTTTTTCATATTAAAAGTGAATTGCACAAGAATTAAAATATGTTTGCCTACTTTTTTCTTGAGATAAGCGGGCAACAGTTTACTTGTTCTGACATCAATTTTCTATCTGAAAATACAAGTGTTCATTTTTATAATATCCTTCCTTTTGTCAAAATATTATATCTGATGTTGCAAGACTTTATATAGAAAAATCACTTCAGTCATATTTGTAGTAGGCAAAATTAAAAGTACATTTGAAGGGTAGCATGATTTATTAGAATATTTTATTTGCCAGTAATCTAAGTAGAAACTAAGCATATAATTATGTTATGCTAATATTATGTTGTTATTTTATCTGTCAGTTCTTAAGCATTATTAACATTGAGAAATTTGAAAAAAGTGAAGATAAATCCACATATAAACATTGACAAAAAAAAGCATTGTTACCTTTTTGAAAATAAGCTATATTTTATGTATAATGATATATTTAAAGAAATGGTGACAGATGCAATTTACTGGGACTTTAGTTTAATCAGTGAAACATATAAAAGACAGAAAATCACATGATCTGAAATCTAAGGTTGCAAAGGCAAACCAGGATCACAAGTATTAATCATCGCTACTTTGCATAGTAGAATTGCATAACTTTATGCTAAAAAATACTATAAATAGCCTAGGACTTCCTCTTAAAACTTTAAGTTAATGGGTTTTCAAAGAGAATGTACATATCACATAAAGGGAGAAATTGTAGTTTTTAGAAGAAAAAAAAAAGAATTATTAATTCCAGAGTCAGAAATCAGACTGGTAACAAGTGAGAAGAAATTTTGCCACACTCAGCTGAGTGTGCAGTTCAATTATTTTATCAGAAGACAGTGCTAGAACTTATCCAAGGATCAAGACTAGAAGTCATGCACAAATATTTAGCTATTAACAATTTTTTTTAGATGAAATACTAAGAATTAAGAGAGAGACCAGTAGATGGTGTAATGTTTCCCTCACATCACTGGGCTCCCATGTAGTCAATCCCAGGTTCAAGTCCTAGACCCACCAGCTTAAAACTCACACTGGGTGTGTATGCCTGTGTGCCCAAAAATCCCAAGAGGAGAATGGAGGAGAAGGGATTGTGGTGTGGCCATACCCCAGAGAGTGATTTCTCGCTTTCTCTCTCTGTCTCTCTCTGGCAAGTGCCGCAGCCAATAACAAAAATCTGTGTGTGTGTGTGTGTCACACACACACACACACACATATATGAAGAGAAATTAAATCTTTAGGAATAAAATTTTGTTTATGTGGGGGAACTGTGGTGCAGCACTGGAGCACAATGCTGAGAGGCAACTTCATATGGGATGGTTCCCAGTTCAAGCCTGGAGACCCATCTTAGTACACCAGCCACACACTTGCTCATGACCCAGGGCTAGCTGAAGGCTGGTAGTGGACTGCAGCATTGAGACTCTGTTAAAGGTGCTGTCTCTCTTTCTCTCTCTGTTTCTCTATTTTGGAATAAATAAACAAATTTTAAAAAAAGATTTTCTTAGTTAGGGTTGAGTTTTCCAAGTGGGGTTGGGGCATAAGGTATTATAACATATAGGTTTTTGTTTTTCTCTAAGAGTTAACTTTTACCTCTTTAGAGTTAATATCAGTCCTAGTGAAAGTACATGTGTTAGATGGATGGAAGTATTTATATTCCCTCATTTTTGGCTACAGACTTTCACATTTACCCTTACAATTGAGTTTGCTACTTGTGTTACTCACATTGTCTGTGGATTTATCTTTGTCTACTTGATCTGGTATTTTTTAGTGGATACAAAGTAAAATCCTCCATTTGGATTATTCTCAGCTTTATCAGATTTTAGTTTATAATATAAATCAAAGGTAATTGTTGACTTGAGAAATATGTGACCATTAAATCTTTCTGACAGATTGTATGTTTTAAAAATAAACTATAAGCTATTTCTGGAAAAAAAATTTAGAATAATGTAAAGTGTTGAGTTGTGTTTGGTAGGAAACTTTTTAGTAGTTTTGAGGATATCCACTAAGCACAGACTTACTAATAGGAGGAAGAATAACATACAAATAAAGAGAGATCACAAATTTAAAAGCCAAGATTTATTGAACTAGTGCATTTAGGACTTAAATTAAAAGCACTGGGCTTTTCAATTCATGTGAAACAAACGTAGACTTACAAAATGGTACTGTTTTCCAATTTTTGACTTTAGACACAGTCTGTTCTCGTCATGCCTTACACAATGCTTCGATGTTTGCCCTAAATAATCGTTCCATGCCAGCAAGTCACTTACTGCTTCAAAATAAATACTGGGACCTCTAGTCTAGTTTGAACAAAAAGTTAACTACATTGTTCATTTCTGAAATTTTCCTTAAATGCAATAATTTCACATTCTGGTTTTAAAGAAGAAAGAGGCAAAAGAGAAGGCAGAAAGGGCAGCATTTAAAGACAGAAGGGAGAATATTCTAACACTATTAACAATTCGCTCAGATAATAGCTGTGAATTAGGTACCCTGTGATAGTTAATGAGCCCTATATAATTTGTTGTATTGTTAGTCAATATTTTGCTTTCCATAAGCATTTTTAAAAAATCATACGTTGATGGACTTAAGGTCCAGCTAATTTTTCTTTCTTTTTACTGAAAGGGAGAGTATCATTTGGAAATGGTCAGAGGCAAGCAAGTGTTATTAGTACACTGGATTCTCCTGTGACTGAGGCAGGAGCTACAGACTCATCTGCCAGAAAGCCGGAGGGGGTACAGGCAGGTTACTGAGCTTTGATGAGCTCATTCATGTACTTAGTATTACAGCTCTCAGAATCAGTGTTTGTGGTTCTCAAATTTACACATAATTAAACATGATTTTCTAAATTATCTAGAAAAATATAAAAATCTAAGATCCAAAGCAAAAATTAACTCCATTTATATAAAATAAATACAATAAAAAAAATGAATGAATATGTACTCTAAAGTAGGAAGACATAACATTGTTTTAAAAGAAGCCAAATGAGTGTTACTTTGTAGTTAGAAGGTGGGTCCACACAGCAACTTTTATGGTTTGTCCTCCAAAGGTTCATGTTTTGAAATTTGGTTCCCAGTGTAATAACACTAGAAGGCAATGAGATCTTTAAAGAGTTTAGGCCTAGTGCTTGGTAACTGGATCGTGGAGACAGTATTCCCAAGACTAGATTAATGATGTCCATGAGATCCAGAGAGTTCTAGTTCTTATGAGAAGTGGTTAGTTCTAGAGAGAGCAGATTGGTATAAAAGGAAGATGGCTTCCCCTAAGTCTCTCTCTCTCTCTCTCTCTCTCTCTCTCTCTCTCTCTCTCTGGATGCACCTGCCATTCCTCTCTGCTTCTGTTGATCATGTTCTGATACAGCCAGTCTGATGCCAGACTCACACCTGTGGACTTTCCAGCCACCAGAATTGTGAATCAAATGAACTCTGTTCTTTATAAAACACTCAATTTCAGATATTTCTATATAAGCAACACAATAACTAACAAAGACTGTGAATGAGAACAGGTTTTGTAGTTTAACCAAGCTGGGTTTTACTAGCTTGAGCAAGTTACTCTTTCTCTCTGAGCCTCATTTTCCTAACATGACTGTGAGGAGAAAGCAAGATTAATTATGTAAAATACCAAATAATTTAATAGGTGTTAGTTCTCTTCAGTTACAAGCGTGTCATTCTGCCTTCATCCCAAATATAATTACCATAGCAGTATCGACAATACATCCGATTGTGACATGAAACCCCCAAATTAGTCAGTGCCTTTGGTTTGGGACTGACAGTTTTAGTTGTCAGCTTTTATTGTTCTCATAAAAATCCTAAGACTTTTTTCCTGAAGATATTATGCAATATCTTTATACAAATATTATAATGTATTTGAGACACCTGAATAATTTATAGGATTTTTCTGTTACATAACCTGTCATCATATAGACTTGGCAAATGTATTCACAACTTAGAATATTTGTATAGAAAAAACACTAAATTATTCAGATTGTACTTTTTTCTCATCACCTCATTAATTACCACAGCATGTGAAGAACTTAATTTATGTTTAAAGTAATATGCAATTAACTTTAATGAATTAAAATAAAAATATTTCAGAAAATATAAGTATGTGGTATGTTTTATTTTAGCCAGTGAGTCTCAACTTTTTTACTTGTTTGTTTGGAGGGAGACTATTACTTCTTTTTCAAATATCTAGTATAATTGACTACATTTTATGTTTCCATCTGGATACACCCATGTTTCTGGCATTATTTTCAAACACATTTCTTTATGCCTAGTTTCTCTAAAATATTTTATTTTTGCCCATACTAAAATGAAATTAATAGCCTAACTTTACATTTAAGAATATTCTTGGACAATTCAAAAATTAATTTTTAAAAAAGACGTCTAATTCCAGGCATAGTTACTCAATATTAATGCAACACTCCAAGATACTGAGGACACAAAGGAAGATCCTGGTTCATGTCCCACTGTCTCTCTGTACAGACTGAGTGAGTGCATGTGATCCTGCCTAGCTAAGTCTGGGGTAGACCTCAGTCTGAAGAATCTGTTGGGATGCCTGACTCTTTCTCTCTGTCTGTCTCTGTCTCTCTCACTCTCTCATGTCATCTAGAAGAAATAAACTTAGAAAATATGTCTAAATGAAAACATCCAATATAATTCATTATAATACAAAGACACTTATATTTCTATCATATTTGTTATTAAAAGTTATGGGTAGTGGGCCAGCAGGTGGAGTGTTGGTTAAGGAACTGGATCTCACATTTCCTACTCTGCGGTTTGAGTCCTGAGCCTAATAGCTTGAAAAACACATTGGATGCATGTATTTGTCTGACTCTCTCTGGTGAGTGCACATACACTATGGCAAAAAATCCAAAAAGAAAAGAGAGAGAGAGAGAAAGAGAAGAAAGTAGTCTATCTTCATTACCATTGAGCTGAATGTTATTTTAACTCAGATATGGGCTTTCTTTATATAATAGCTTGTCCTAAAAATTTCATTCATCTACCTGTCTTCTCTCTGTAACATGCACTTTAAGATCTAGCTCCTAATTTAAAATAATGTTAAACTAGACTTAAGATAAAGAGGCAAATGGTATAAACTTTTAGAATACACTGGTTCTCAAATGTCTACCCTTCCAAATGAGAAAGCATTTTTTTTAAAGTCTGTGCTATGTAATTTCATATATAAATGATTTTTTAAGATAAGAAATAGTTAAGATCTCTTCTGGGATGCCTTTCCAAATAATTAATGCCTCTTTTTCTTTTCTTTTCTTCACTCCTTTTTTTTTTTTTTTTTTTTTTTTCTGTCATAGGGTGAGTGCACTTGCCTGAGAGAGACAGGGAGACTGAAAGTGGGAGCTCAGCACCTTAACCACTATGCTACCTTCCAGCCCCTTTTTATTTTTGTTTTTAATTTGCCTGAGGATATGTGTGCTCACCAGAGGGAGGCAGAGAAACAGAGACAGAGGGCGCAAGCACCACTCAATGGGGCATGGCCATGTAATTCCTTCTCCTTCATTTCTTCATCTTCTTGGGGTTTGGAGCATGCATGCACACACACCAAGTGTGGTTTTTATACCACCAAAGCCAGGATTCAAAACACAGTGAACCATGTGAAATCTGGCTCCCTTAACTACTAGATTATAAGGCTGGTCCCATAATAGCTTTTCAGAGGAAATAAGGTCCTGCTAGTTAATGAAGAAAAGTGAATTCCAGGTACATAATAGAAAATAAGTTACATAGTGTTACTATGCAAAGGGCAAAACAAGCAGAGTGACTAATCCACTCTTTGAAAGGGACATGCTTAGGGCATAATGAGGACAGATTATGGGGTATGAGGCTCCCTTGATTTGTAATAATCTTTATATATTGGAAGACTATATCTGTGTTTCTTTTAAATTTTATGATCAATAAACTCCATCTGCCAACTGTCACCCAAGAAACCCATTTCTAGCTACCTATTCATGTTTTCCATCATTTAAAAAATTTTATAAGTATATGTTCTGTTCTCTGAGATTGGTTACATAAATTTGAACCATTTGCAGATTTTATCCATTCAGGAGATCCTGGTAGTTGCACAACTGCATAGGGAATCCAAATATCATTCTCAGGAGTTTAAGTTTGACCCAGAGAATGTGCAAAGCATCCGGATCCTCAGAAGAAAGGAGTACCCATCACTCCACCCAGCCCTTTGTCAGGTGACCCATTGACTCAATGTCCCCATTGAGCCCCATTAAAATGTCCTCTGTTGAGAAAAACTTGGCTGCGTTCTGAAGTTAAGGTGATGCAGTTTGTAACTACTAAGATGGGGAGAAGAGAAAGAGAAGGATGAATCCATTCAAACGAAGCTGTAAACTGGAAAGAGCATGAATGTTCACCCCCGGAGTCCTCTACCCCATACCCATCCTGAATTCACAGAATAGACATTCATTTTCATACTTACTACCTTCATGCGTGTTTACCTCACAGGGGTTGGAATTAGGTGACTAAATTCAACTGCTGTGTATGAGTTTATAAGTCACCGGTGCTGCTTCAGTGAGAAAAGAGTGAAAGGTGTGTTTAGAGGAGCAGCTGATCAGTTCTTGGCAGGCAGACTATTGCTGAAGTAACAATTTGCAGAAGTTTTACACTCCTGTCAGTGCCAGTTGGCAAATGAATGAAGATGATGGAATGAAAGAACAAAATGTCACAACAGAAAGGAGTGTGTTGAAAATTCAAACGTTTTCTTATTTCTCATAATCCTGGGAATCAAAAAGAAATCAGTCTACAAATGAACCCACTTAATACTGAGTAAAAAGCAGCTATCTGTACATTTCTTTTTCCAAGCAGGAAACTCATTTAACAGTTGTGTGATCATTAGCTTGCTCAGAACATCATCATGATTTGTAATAACTCAGAGAATTAATGGGTCGTCTGCAAAGTCATGATACACCATTGCATAGGAAAACATGTCATGACTTTCCCAACAACCTAATAGTTTATAACCAAGAATACTGACTTTTAGAGAATAAGTTTTTGCTGAGAATAGAAATAGATACAGATGTTGAAACCATCTCTATTAAGGACTCCCTTCTGATATATTAGAAAATTATGCTGAAGTAGCAAGGTTAATTTTAAACGATTGTTTTGATAATTACAGATACAATGCACTATTTTCCTAATACTAGTCATCTGGATTTATTAAATAATCTTTGTCTGACACTACACATACACTAAAAAAAATTCCATATACACAGTCCAAGTCATGTTTTTAACTTCAAAAACCTAATGTGTTATTAACTTCCTTTGAGTCATTGAATTTTAAGTGCTTTTATAATGTGGAGAAATTACCTCAACATTTGGCATTGTTTAAAAAAAACATATATTTATTTATCAAAACAAATAAATTAGATCAAATGAACACATCACATCAGGAGTTAGCACAAGAAAATTGAATGTGAAATACAGATGATGCCAGATATCACAAATAGCAACTCAGCAAATACACTAAAAGGTAGATACTTCATTACTTGAGAGGAACGACCAAACAGCGGCTGTAGCACATATACTCTATGGAATACTATTCAGCCATAAAAACCAACAAAACCCTGGCTTTTGACAGAAAGTGGAGGGATATGGAAGATTTACTGCTGAGTAAAGCAAGCCAGGCTATAAAGGAGAGATATTGTATGTCCCCATTTAATATACACCGAGTGTCTGCACTCTATGACCAAAACTGATTGACTAAAAGATATACAAACACAGAAGATGGGTGTGAATGTCAGATGTAGTGTGTGTGAAGGAGTGGGGCCTAGGAAAGGACATTTGGAAGAGTGATACAGAGGCAGAACATTGACAGGACGGGAGGTGTGGTGTTATCTGTTGAATATATTTTGATGAACTGGACTGGGGAGAAATGTTCACGTATTGAAATGTTCACTTCATAAGCTAAACAATGTCATTGGATGTATATAAAAAAAATAAATATATATAAAAAAGAGTGAATTATGAGTAACTTGCCAAAGGTTGAAAAATAATTTTCTTGTTCATATGAGTTTGGAGTGCTGCAATTAGATGGCTTATTCATTTTTCTCCTTTTGAGTATAGCAGTTGTTTCAGTAGTCACATGGAAAACAAATAACTTTATGTATTGCATAACTGCTATAAAGACTAGCGACCAAGCTTGGTGTCTGGTTATTATAGGTGCATCATAAATAATACACAGACATACCTTGGAGATATTGCAGGTTCAGTTCCAGACCACTGCAATAAAGTGAATATCACAATAAACAAGCCACATAATATTTTTGTATTTCCTAGTGCACGGAAGAGTTATATCTAACTATACTGTAGTCTTTTAAGTGTGAAATAGCATTGAGTTTTTAAAATAAAAACTAATGCACAAAACTTAATGAAAATAATTGATTGCTGGGGCCAGCAAGTGGTGTGGTGGTTAAAGGCGCTGGACTACCACATGGCTGACCATAGTTCAAGTCTCGGACCTGGTGGCTTACTTTCGCACTTTCTCCTTCTCTCTCTGATCAAACTAGAAAATAATAATGATAATAATAATAAATAAAGTTAAATAAAATAATTCTTTTAAAAAAATTGCTAGAAAGACCTGACGATCATCTGAGCCTTCAGTAAGTTACCATCTTTTTGTCAGAGGAGTGTCTTGCCTTAAACTTGGTGGCTGTTGACTGGTGGTGGGTGAAGGTTGCTGTGGTTCTGGCAGTTTCTTAAGATAAGACAACACTGGGACCAGCAGTTGGTGTAAGGGCTTTGTTGCTGGACTCCCATGTAGTCGACCATGGTTCAAGTCCTGGACCCAGTTGCTTAAACTCACACTGGGCACATGTGTATGTGTGCCCAAGATCCTAAGAGGAGAATGGAGGATAAGGGATTGCAGCATGGCAATCACTTCTTTTTCACTTTCTGTGTCTCTGACAACACTTTAAAAAAAAGTCAACACTGAAGTTTGCCACATCGATTGATTCTACTCTTCTGGAAATATTTCTCTATCATGGGTGATGCCATTTGATAGCATTTTACACACAGTAGCACTTCTTTCAAAATTGGAGTCAGTCATCCCAAACTCTGCTACTGCTTTATAAATAAGTTTATGTCATATTTTAAGTCCTTTGATGTAATTTTGACATTGTTCACAGCATTTGCAGTAGGTGTAGAGACCATCTCAAGAAACCACTTTCTTTGCTAATTCACAAAAAACAATTCCTCATCCATTTAAGTTTTATCATGAGATTAGAGTAATTGAGTTAAATCTTCAGGGTCTACTTCCAATTCCAGTTCTCTTACTACTTCCACCACATTTGCAGTTAGTCCCTCCCTTGAAGTCTTTAACCCCTAAAAGTCATGTGTTCACAAGTGTAGCATTTTTAATGTTCTTTAAGAACTTCTCCTTAGCATTCACAACTTGGCTGTTTCATTGAAAAGGTCTAGCTTTAAGCCTCTCCTGGCTTTTGACATGCTTTCCTCACTAAACTTAATAATTTCTAGTTTTTGATTAAAAATGAGAGATCCAGGCCTCTCTGTTGAGACCGTTGATGGAGAATATGTGATTTCTCCTTTCTCTTGAACACTTAGAGGCCATTGTATGATTATTAACTGGCCCAATTTCAATACTGTGTATCATTGGCTTGGATGACCTGAGGAAAGAGAGAGAAACAGGGAAACCGATGGTTGGTGGAGCAGTCAGAATACACACAGTATTTATCAGTTACATTTACTGTCCTCTTTGGCACAGTTCATGATGTCCATAAGCATTGCAATAGTAATATTAAAGATGATTGATCTCAAATCACCATAACATATAACAATAAAGAAAAAATTTGACAAACTGGAAGAATTACCAAAATACGAAACACAAACATGAAGTGAGCACATACTGTTGGAAAAATGATTTGCTCCATAGATTTGCTCATTGCAGGGTTGCCACAAACACAGTATGTGCATTCCTAAATTCATTTCTTACTCCAATCTGATTCTTACACCATCACTGTATATTTTGCTATTCTGTTACGATTTTCTGTATTATAAATGATGACATTCCATTGAATAAGGTAGAAGTATAGCTCTGTCAATCTAGTGGGACTAGATAGTATTTTTAAAGGCATTTAATAAATGTTATTTTAAAGTTTACATATTGTTTATATACATATTTATTCTATAAAAGGTAATCTTCTAATCTGATTAGTTTATATTAGTTTTTAAATATGTACAATTTCATTTTAAAAGCATGGTATCATCCAGTCCGTTTCATTGCCTGTTGATCACTGCAGAAGTCAGAAAATGGTTATATGTACTATATTAAAAATGGATTTTTTTTTCGCTATAGGGCACGTGCGCTTGCCAGACAGAGAGAGACAGAGAGACAGAAAGCGAGAAATCACCCCCCAGGGGGGATGGTCACGCCGCAATCCCTTCTCCTCCATTCTCCTCTCGGGATCTTGGACACGCATGCACACGTGCCTGGTGTGAGTTTTAAGTCACTGGGTCTGGGACACGAACCGCGGTCGACTATGTGGGAGTCCAGTGACATAGCCATTATGCTAACTGCTGGCTCCCAAAAAATGGATTTTAAAAATTATGGTTCTCTGGCAGAACAGAGCCACTACAAAGGGAGAAATGTCTATCCTATTGTTAAGGAAAGTAAATCCATACTGCTTAATGTCTGGATATTTTCTGGAGCCTTACAATAAAGTGTCTGTATTAGTAGAGTCTCAAATCCTCTAACGTCAATTTCAGCAGACTTGAGGATACTGTTATTGTATATACCTACTATTTCTCTATCTATTTCCTGTTGGAATAATTCTTGTTACTAAGGACTTTTTATAACACAGCAGAAATCAGATTGGTTTTGTTGTTTGTTTTTTGTTTGTTTGTTTGTTTCCACTGGAAAGTAAAGGAGTTAGGATAAAGTGGGGCCATATTTTTAGTATAGTTGGTGAATATTTTTCAGGGAGTTAGTCTTGCAACTTTATTCTGCTTACCCACTGCCACAATTTGTGTATTTACACGTAGAATATTTCTAAATTTTTTTAAATCTTCACTGTCACTGTTTACTTTAAGCTCTCAGCACTGGTTTTCTGAACAAATTCTCAGCAATTTCCACCATTCTCATTCTTGTGTGTGTGTGTGTGTGTGTGTGTGTGTATAGTCCATACTCCATACAATTACAACTTAGTTTATAATTCCAAAAGCTGATTGTGTTACTATGCACTAAAAAGTGTCAACTGCATCTAATTCATTACCAGCTGAACTCTAGACACCTTAGTGAGAGTTGAAATCTGGCTATTTAAGTGTGGTTCTCAGGCTACCACCCGGGATATTGTCAGAAATGCAGAACGAAGGTCCCTGAATAATAATTTTGCACGTTTAAGATTGTCAAGGATTTG
The DNA here is from genome assembly GCF_000334495.1 of Tupaia belangeri chinensis. Taxonomy (NCBI): domain Eukaryota; kingdom Metazoa; phylum Chordata; class Mammalia; order Scandentia; family Tupaiidae; genus Tupaia; species Tupaia belangeri. Next base: position 246,943 of record NW_006159700.1, read on the forward strand.
TTTTTACATTAAAGTTTGTGAAGCCCTGGTCCCAAAGGCTTACCCAGTTTATCTCTACCTTGCCTTTCCTGCAGCACTCTACCACCACCTCACCCCCTCCCCCTCCTCCCACTCTTCCCATCTTCTCTCCACCCTTCCACCTTCTAAACCATTATTTCCACCACCTCCCCACCCTTCCATCTACTCCCTCTTCCCATCTTCTCTCTGCCCTTTCATCTTCTCCCTCTCTTCCCACCCCTTCTATATCTTTACTCCCTCCTCCCTACTCACCTCCTCCCTCTGCAGTCACTTCCTCCTCCCGCTCCTCCTACCTCCACCCACCATCTCCCTACCCTTCCTATTTGCCTCTACTGCTTCTCATTTCTCTCGAGTCAGAAAGATCTTTTCCTGTTTCAGCCCTCATATACAAAGTTGTCTCTTTGTCTAGAATTTTTTTACCTGACTTCTCTAAGAAACTCCTATGTAAGTGCTATGATCAAGACCAAATAACTTCTCATATGGCGTTTATTCTCAAACTATGGCATCTGACAAGTTATTATGATTTGGTTCTTTCCCCTTTGCTTCAAAAGTATGTTTTTTTGGGACCATCTGTTAGCATAATGGCTATGTCGCTGGACTCCCACGTAGTCGGCTGTGGTTCAAGTCTCGGACCCGGTGGCTTAAACTCACACCGGGCACGTGTGCGTGTGTGCCCAAGATCCCTAGAGGAGAACGGAGGAGAAAGGATTGCAATGTGGCCATCCCCTCTAGGGGATGATTTCTCGCTTTCTATCTCTCTGACTCTCTGTGTCTGTCTGGCGAGCGCATGCGCCCTATAGCAAAAACCTCTTCCCCCAAAAAAGTATGTTTTGTTCATATTCTTGTACCATGTACTTTATTACATTAGAATTACCTGTGACTTGTCTTTTTCTCCCACGAGGGCCATTGTTTTCATCTGACAATTGTTAGTTCATGTAACATGCTAAGCCCATAACAAATATTCGTTCAATAATTTCAGGAAGGAATGAGCACTGTAATGCTTCTATACATATTGTTCAAGGCAAATAAAAATCATAAATATTTACCAAGCAATATAAACAATTGCCTATGGTATCCTCTAGAATGGGGTTCAAAAACTGTGCAGGACCCTCAGCACAGGAATTTAACCCTGGCTAGTTTTAGAAATTAGCTTTTGCTACTACAATGGTTATGTTTCTTAATAAATTCAATCTAAAACTACAAGAGAAACAGCACCAATATGTGAAAATCGCACTGCTATAAAGTCTATTTGAAAATAACTGATGTTTGAATTACAAGTAATGTCAAGCTGTATTAGACTCCCCCTGTACTGTCAAAGTTAAGACAAAAAATGAATTTTCCATTGTCACAGAAATTTCCTGAGCTCAAACTACAATCTGGCAGAACCTTTTAGACCCCAATAGAAATGCATGGAGGTGCCAGTCTGTGCTGAGGTGGTTGATGTGGCTGGATTCCATATGGCTGACTACGCAGCCTGGACCTAGTGGCTTGCCAAACACATTTGACATGTGTGTGTGTGTGTGCCCAGAATCCCAAGAGAAGAATGGATGAGAAAGGATTGTAGCATGGCTATCCTCCCTGGGGCATATTTTCTCATTTTCCTCTTCTCTCTCCCCCTCTCTCTCAGTTTTCTCTGTCTCTTTCTAGATAGTTCATGTGCACTACGGCAAATTTTTTAAAAATACAAAGAAATATTTCATACTTCACATTTCATTTGACTGTGCAATTGAGGAGTTTCCACTTCACTTTCAGATGGAAGTCATTGACCTATAATTTAAATACATGCTAAAAGGGATTGATTGAGAGTTGAACCTGAAAGAATTCTAGGAATTTCTTCTAAATGGCAAATACATGCAAAGAAAACCATATATTCATGAATTTATATCAGCATTTGACGCTACCTACCTAAGTGAAAAAACATATTAAAAAATGTAATAAATAAAATCTTATTACAAAAGAACATCTGGGGACCAGCAGTTAGCGTAACAGCTATGTGATTGGACTCTCATGTAGTCTACCGCAGTTCGAGACCTGGACCTCGTGGCTTAAACTCACGCCGGGCACTTGTGCATGTGTGCCCAAGATCCCGAGAGGAGAAAGGAGGAGAAGGGATTGCAGCGTGGCCATCCCCCTTGGGGGGGGGTGATTTCTCGCTTTCTGTCTCTCTGTCTCTCTCTGTCTTTCTGGTGAGCACATGCACCCTGTAGCAAAAATCTCTCAAAACAAACAAACAAAAAAACCCAGAACATCTGCATATATTGATGATAGGGAATATTAACTGGAAAATCAATTAAGCAAAGTGTTATCTGCCCTCCCCACAGAGGCATTCCAAGCTTTTACTAGGAGATATATATTAGACAAAACTGTACTCCATTTCATTATTATATTTAATTTCATCAGTAAAAATCGTGGACATTTATATTGTCTCTTGTGATATAAGAACTGGCCTAATATCTGTGATTTTGCTCATAAAGCTTAAAATATTTACTATATGGCATTTTATAGAAAAAGTTTCTCTGCTCTAGAAATAAAAACAGAGAGATTAAACATTTTTTAAAAAGGGGTAATTTATCTATTATCTCTAAAAATAAGAATTGACGTTTACACCAATTTAGAAGTTCTATTATACCATGTTATATATTTTCTAAATAATTTGGGTAAAATATATAACAACAGGTATATTTTTAAATTATATGTTGACAGTATTTTCTGAGGTTAATCATACAATAAAAGACAATGAAAACTGGGAACCAGCAGTTAGCTTAATGGCTATGTCGCTGAACTCCCACGTAGTCGACCGCGGTTCGCGTCCCGGACCTGGTAGCTTAAAACTCACGTCGGGTGCGTGTGCGTGCGTGCCCAAGATCCTGAGAGGAGAATGGAGGAGAAGGGATTGTGGCGTGACCATCCCCCCTGGGGGGTGATTTCTCACTTTCTGTCTCTATGTCTCTCTGTCTGTCTGGTGAGTGCACTTGCCCTATAGCGAAAAAACCTCTCCGAAAAAAAAAAAAAGAGAGAGAGAGAAAAAAAAAAAAGACAATGAAAACTGTCTGGGAAGCAGAAAGGATATGAACACAAAGAATTTTTGTATATGGACAGCTTGGGTCTAGATCAGGTTTACTTCATAACCATTTTAAATCTGATATATAAAGAAATCTTGTCTTCAGGGAAATTTCTCTCTTTCTGCTAGAAAATTTTTGTAATTTTTTAAAAGCTGAAACCACCTTCAGATTTAGGTGTGCTAAATAAGCTCTCAGTTCCTGAAACAGCTTATATAATTCAACTCAGCAAACATCCCTTCACTGTTTACTGTACTCGGCATATAGAGAGAGGCATTTCTGAACACACACTGAGGGCTCTTCAGAATTGGAGAAGAAAGGTGTTTTGTTTCACTATGACTTGTATAGATCTATTTAAAACAAAGCAATTTTCTGTGTTGAAATTTTGATTCCCTTAGAGCTATTATAGTGAAAAAGTTGTGTCATTCTCAAATTTTACTGCAGTGTGGTGGCCAGTTGGAAACACAATCCATAGAGAATTTGTTCCGAAACCAGCAGTTGCCTTGGGTAGACAATTGAAGAAGATCAAACATATCTGTTGGCATCTCCATCTGTTATGAAAAGATCTCTAGTCTAAAATTTTGGGCATAAAACTTTGCATTTTCTTTTTTTTTTTAAAAAAGAGGTTTTTGCTATCGGGCGTATGTGCTTTCCAGAGAAACAGGGAGAGACAAAAAGTGAGAAATCACCCACCAGGGGAGATGGCCACACCACAGTCTTTTCTTCTCCATTTTCCCCTTGGGATTATGGGCATACATACACAAATGCCCAGTGTGAAAGTTAAGCTGCCCTGTCTAGGACTCAAACAACCATCAACTACATGGGAGTCCAGTAACATAACCATGATGCCATCTGCTGGTCCTGAAAACTTTCCATTTTATTAGAATATCATTGAGAAACTGACAAAGTTGTTACTAAATGAAGTTTATAAGCTTTAAGGAGAAAATCATAATGAGATTAAAACTTTTCTCTGGGACCAGCAGTTGGCATAATGGCTATGTCACTGGATTCCCATGTAGTCAACCGCGGTTTGAGTACCGGACCCAGTGGCTTAAACTCACGCCAGGTGCATTGGCATGTGTGCCCAAGATCCCGAGAGGAGAAGGGAGGAGAAGGGATTGTGGCGTGGCCATCCCCCCTGGGGGGTGATTTCTTACTTTCTGTCTCTCTGTCTCTCTCTGTCTTTTTGGCAAGTGCACACACTGTATAGCAAAAAAAAAAAAAAGAGAAAAGAAACTTTTCTCTAGTAGGTTAACTTTACTCCAAGTCTATATTTTATCAATAAAACAAGAATTTTCCATTTTATTAAACATTTTCACTCTAATTATTTTTCCTTTTCCCAACATTCTATTCAAATTCTGATTCCCATTATATAAATTGCCATTTCCTCCCACTTCAAGAATCTTTTACTTCTACTTAGTATTAATAGTTCATCTATTACTGGTGTTTTGAATGTGTTTGTGGAAAAATTTTATGAACACATAATAGTATATTCCAGTTTGGTGTTAACAATTAAAAATTTAAATCTACTGTTCATTGAGTTGATTATAGGTCTAAGAAATAAATTCTAGTAGCATGTACCATTTATGGATATTATTTTTTTAATTATTTATTTATTGAATTCCATTTGTTATTGGTATTTTTTAATTTGACCAGAGAGAGACAAAGAGAGGGAAAATGGGCAAGATGAGAAAGCAAGCCACCAGACCTAGAACTCGAACCTCAGTCGGCCATGTGGGAGTCCAGTATCTTAACCCATGCCAGCTGCTGGTCCTGGAAATTATTTCTATATGTAACTATTCATAGGTTTGAGAGAACACTGCACTTTTGTAAGGTTTTTGAAACCAGTTTTTTACCACCTCTGATTACAAACATTCTCTCATAGTCCACATCTACGGTAATTACATATTTAAAATTCTCATTTACTAAAAAAAAAAAAAAGTTAAGTAACAGTATCACAAATACCAAATATTATTGAAAATATATGCAGTAGCACTTACTCAAATGGCACTGTTGGATAATAATGAAAGTAAAACAAATTATTCTTTCAATGAAAATAACAGCAAAGATATTGTTCTAAATGACTGTTAAGTGTTTGCTCTAGTATTTGAAAGGTCTACACATTCTTTTTTAAGCATTATTTTATTTAACCTTGTTAATTATTATTACTTTAATATTTGCAGAGAGACACAGAGAAGGAAGAGAGAGAGAGAAAGAAATAGAGAGAAAGTAAGAAAGTAAGCCTCCAGGTTTGGGAATCGAACCATGGTTGGAAATGTGGGGTGGGAGTCCAGTACCTTTAACCACCATGCCACCTGCTGGCTCCAAGGTTTATACATTTTTATCAGCAATCATAACTAAATGATGTACTAAGATTTAGCATTTTTGAAATTACAGTCTTCATGTGGGAATTGACTCCTTAATTTCTTTTTTTTTTTTTTTTTTGGAGAGGTTTTTGCTACAGGGCACATGCGCTCGCCAGAAAGACAGAGAGAGACAGAGAGACAGAAAGTGAGAGACAGAAATCATCCCCCAGGGGGGATGGCCACGCCCTAATCCCTTCTTCCCCAGTCTCCTCTTGGCATCTTGGGCACGCATGCACACATGCCTGGTGTGAGTTTAAGCCTCTAGGTCTGGGACTTGAACTGCAGTTCACTACATGGGAGTCCAGAGACATAGCCATTACGCTAACTGCTGGTCCCCAGATTTTATCTTGTAAACAAAAATGTGTGCCTTTTAACCACGTCCTCGATTTCTCCAGTTCCCCAACTCCTTGCAATCACCCTTCTATTCTCTGGTTCTATTGAATTCAACTTTTAAAGATTCCACATAGAATGAGATTTTGCAATGTTTGTTTTTTATACCTGGCTTATTTCACTTAGCATAATGTTCTCCAGGTTCATTCATGTTACAAATCGGAAAAACTTTTTTTGATTTTTAAGACTGAAACGTGGGTGTGTATTTTACTCTCTTACTCTGATACTAACAAAAATACCTGAGACTGGGTGATTTCTAAGCAATAAAAATTTAATTTACACATGGAGGACCAAGGTACAGTGACCGGCTTCTAGTAAGATTCTATATGGTGGTGGGCAGGGTCTTGAGCAGTTTGGTTGTCCCTAAGATTAGCCCTTTTCTGGTCTCTCTTCCCTTCAGTAATAGGGGCCCACTCTAATGATCTTATCACACCCAAGGGCCCCATGAACTCTATGAAGGATTAAGTTTTCACTTGATACCTTTATGATATGACCAGAATCCATTTATTTGTTGATGGATATTTATGTTGTTTCCTTTATTTTTCTTTTACATTTTTTTTCCTCACTGGGACTGGGGCCTCTGCATTCTTGCTATGCTTGCATCCTCCACTCAGCATTCTAGTCAGCTAGGGTGAAAGGTGTGTTGATCTATTGAAACTAACTAGAGAGAGTTCCAAACCTTTGGCTTTCCCATATGACTCCAGTATCATGGGGCCTGACTATGTGCACTCTTGTGGCTGAGTCTGGATTATTTTTTTCTTGTTCATGACCGCTTTAGCTATTTCATAAGATTTTCAATATTCTTTTTTCTATTTCTATCAGAAATACCGTTAGAATTTTTATAGGAATTATATTGAATCTGTAGATCACTCTGTAGGTATAGACACTTAAATTTTAGAATATTTAATTGACAAAGATTGTATTACATGCAATCAAGATATTCAACATGATGATTTAACACACTTACACATTGTGTAATGATTGTCAAAATTATATTAACACATCCAGAATCACATGTGCTGTACCTGAGAACCACAGAACTTGTTCATTTTATAACTGTACATTCATGGTATAGGCATTTTGACAATATTATTTCTTCCAAATTATGAACATTAGAGAGCATCCTATTAATGTTTTCTGAAACATAAGTTTCAAAGTTTTCTGAAAACTTGAAGTTTATGAAGTGGAAAGTGGAATTAAAATATGTCCAAAATTTTTTTAAATTCTTGCGTTTTTTTTTTTCATAATACACATTATTTATAAATTTTTAAAGCTTGCTTTCCCACATATAGCAACTTAACCATATATTTATTAAAGTAATTCATTTTTTAATCTTCATTTTATAGTTTAGAGTGCTCAGAGCTTTCACTTCCTCAGCTAAATTTATCCTTATTTTATTCCTTTTTTAAAAATTTCATTTTAGATAGTTGTTGGTAAATAGAAATTCAACCAATTGTTGCATGTTGGTTTTATTTTGCAATTTTACTGAATTTATTTACTAGTGCTAACAGGTTTTTGGTTGAGTCTTTAGGGTTTTCCATATATGGATCATGTCATCGGCAGACAATTCTTTTTTGATTTGAATTCCCCTTCTTTGTTACCTTTCTTTTTTTCTTTTCAATTTTTTTCTTTGGCCAATTTTACTGGATAAAACGTCAAGTATTCTATTGAATGGAAGTGAAAGATTTAACATGCTTGTTTCTTATCATCTTTATATCCTAATATTTTAAATTTTTACTTATTCGTCCCAATGATAGTTTTAGAATTCAAGACTAAATATTATACTGATTTTAAAAATAAAATTATCTTCTACAAAAATAAGTAACATTATTTTAATTTTTCTTATACTTTAATTTGTTTCTTTTGGTCAGGGCTATCTTTATATTCTCTAGAATCTGTTGTTTCAAAATCCCTTTTCTTTCTTTTATTTATCTTTCTTCCTTTTTTTGTGTGTGTTTTCTTGTGATGAAAAATGCCCCAAATTAGTATTGGTTAAGGGCTATAACTCGCATATTAATTCAATATTGTCCTCATGGACAAGAGTAAGTCTAAGTAGAAATCTAAATTGGTGTTGATTGTGGATATTATCCAAGTATAGAGATTAAGAGCTACCCCTTGAAGTGGGAAAACTCTAAGTTCAAATCCCTGCTCTATAATCAGTGATGTACCCTTTCTGAATTTCACTTGACATTAATGTAATGGAGATGTTAATAGAATAGTCTCATTAGGAGGTTGTAGATATACCAATAAGATGAAGTGCCTGATGAAAACTAGATACTCAGCAATTGTAAGCTACTATTAATGTCACCGACATTTGAGCTATTGTCCATATTAAAACACTGGTTAAGAACAAGTACAATATTCATTTTATAAGTTTACTACTTATTGAAAAATAGTTTTCATTTTCTTCTACTATTTTTAGTGATGCTAATTTTATTTATCAACACATATATTCAACGCAACCCCACCAGCTTATTAGAACTGATTTAATATGATTAATGTCATATTTATTTTGTATTATTTCTACTTAGAGAAAAACATTTCTCAGTGAAAAAAATGCTGAAATTGAAAATATGTTCTCTAAATTGTGCATTCATTTCTTTTTGTAATCATAAACCTGGTATTCATTTATGTAAATTAAGTGTATTTTTTGTGACAGCATGATATGTGATAAGTGACTTTCAAAAATATATGAAAAAATCATCTTTTGCATAGATCGTTGTAATTCACCTGAAACAGTATCAATATGCAATATCAATATTCTTTGTCTATGCTACCTGTCTAATTATTAATTTTTATAACTATTAGCAATCACTAGTAGAAAGAAAATAGAATTGACATAATCTTTTCTAACATTTGCTATGGTGTCAGTATTTTTTCAATAAATAGGTTAAACATTTGCAATTAACAAAAACCTTTAACAAATGTTAATATTAATTCAAGTGCTTTTGTATGGCCTTCAACATTAATAACAGAAAATGTAAATATATGCAATATGTGGAATACATTTTGGTTATTATTTTAAAAACTACATATATATGCAGAATAATAATAGACAAAGCACCTTAATAAGATAGGATTTAACTATGTCAAAACGAAACAAACAGGGGCCAGCTAGTGGCATGGTAATTAAGGCACTCCCACATAGTAGAGTGCAGTTCAAGTCCTGGACCCAGAGGCTTGGAATTTACACTGGGTGCAGATGCTTATATGCCTAAAATTTTAAGAGGGGAATGGAGGAGAAAGGGCTGCAGTTTGACTATCCTCTCTGGGGGGTGATTTCTTACTTTCCTTCTCTTTGTCTTGCTCTAGTGAGTGCACATGCCTTGTGTCAAAAAAAATAAATACTAAATAAATAAATAGCAGTGACTGAGAAATTAATCATACAAAGGGATTCACAAGAATTGCAACAAATCCTAAAATTTTTGTTGTTGTTTGAAGTTGTAAAATTAGTATTATTTATTATTTTTATACACTCAATTGTTAGACATCATTTAGTTTGTAAAGAGATTTTACCCAACATGATATATGCCACACAGCAGATGAGTTGAGACTTCCATACATGACATCACCAACAGGCAACAAACCATTTCTGTGTAACACAAATATTTTACTTCTCCATATTTTCCCAAATTTCCCTTCCTGCATTCTTCCCCTTGCCTTCTCTCCTTCCTCTCTACCCCCAGTTTCAATAACAATGTTTAATGCTTTTATGTCCTCCAGTCTTTCAATCTCTACCGTAGAGTGTAGACAGTCAGTATATGTTAAGTGGAGACATACAATGTCTCTGTTTCATAGCCTGACTTGCTTCACTCAGCAATAGATCTTCCATGTTCATCCACTTTCTATAAAATGTCACGGTCTTATTTTTTATGACTGAGTAATATTCCATGGAGTGTATGTGCTACATTCTTTCAAACCATTCATCCATTTGTGGACATTTGGGTTGGTTCCATGTCTTAGCAATCATCAATAAATAGAGCTGTGTGCACAGTTTTCTGACTGAGTGTTCTCCTGTCCTTTGGAAAGATACCTAGGTGTGGAATTGCTGTATCATATAGTAGTTCTATTTGAGGGTCCTTGAGGAATCTCCATATTGTTCTCCACAACAGCTAGACCAATTTACATTCTCACCAACAATGTAATGTATGAGAGTTTCCCTTTAACCACATCCTCATCAGCACTTATGTTTTCTGTTTGTTTGATTTTTGTTTGTTTGTTTGTTTTTTATCCTTGCTATTCTGACTGGGGTTAGGTGGTATCTCATTGTAGTTTTGATCTGTATCTCCCTTATGATGAGAGAAGTTGAGAATTTTTTCATACTTTTTTGATTGTTTGTGTCTCTCTTACAGAGTTGTTTATTCATCTAATTTTCCCATCTTTTAATTGTGTTAATCATTTTCTTCTGGGTAATCCACTTGAGTTTCCTGTGTATTCCGGTTATCAACTCCTTATCTCAGGCATAACAAAATTTAACAAAAATTCTCTCCTATTCTGAGGGATGTCAATTCACAACAATTACTGTGTCCTTTGCTGTGCAGAAATTTATTAATCTGATGTAATCCCACCTGTCTATTTTGGGAGATTATTGCCTGTGCTTCAGGGGTCATGCTTAAGAAGTCTTTGCCTATCTGCCTATCCCAATGTCTCCCAGAGTTTCCCCAGTGTCTTCCACCAGTAGTTTTATAGTTCGTGGTCCTCGGTTTAGATCTTTGATCCACTATGAGTTGATTTTTGTTAATGGTGAAAGATAAGGGTACATATTCATCTTTTTTGCAGGTGGATACCCAGTTTTTCCAGTACCATTTCCTAAAAAGGTTTTCCTTCTCCCAATGGATTGAGTGGTATCCTTTGTCAAAGATCAGCTGGCTGTATACTCTATATAGTTAGTACTTAGTAAATGCTAAGTATCCTGAAGAAGGAAGAAATGAGCAAGAATTTTGTCTTAGAAGGGAAGAGAGATATTTAGACAAAAGAAAAATTTTAAAAAGCATGGTTGCTTTCTTTCTAAAGATTCAGTATGACAGCTAAAACCAACAACAAAAATCTCCCTCCACACTCCACATTTAGCTACCAACACTTTTTCCTTCTCTTGTTTATTATTGTCTCTACTCTAACTCTACCACCACACTTCCTTCTCACTGCTCAACTCATTTCAGCTTGGTTCCCTACCTTAACTTGCTATATAAACAGCTCTTCATAAAGTCACTAGTGACTTCTGGGTCATGAAACCAGGTGGATATATTTTAGTTCTCAACTGAAAAAGCCTCTGTTTCTTCAGTTTCCATGATTCATCTGGCCTAATTTCCTCTCAAATCTTTAAGAACAACTTCTCTCACTCTCTCTCTCTCTCTTTTTTCTTTTTTTTTGGAGAGGTTTTTGCTATAGGGCGCATGCACTCGCCAGACAGAGAGAGACAGAGAGACGGAAAGCGAGAAATCACCCCCCAGGGGGGATGGCACGCTGCAATCCCTTCTCCTCCATTCTCCTCTCGGGATCTTGAGCATGCACGCACATGCACCCAGCGTGAGTTTTAAGCCACCGGGTCCAGGAGGCAAACCACGGTTGACTACGTGGGAGTCCAGCGACATAGCCATTACGCTAACTGCTGGTCCCAGAACAACTTCTCTTTTTTGCTTTATTATCCACACACACACACACACACACACACACGTATGTATATTCTTTCCAGTTTATAGTTAGGTTATATGTGCATTGCCACTGGATTCCCACGTGATTAATCATAGTTTAAGTCCAGGAGGGGTGGCTTGAAAACAATGCTAGGCTCATGTGAGCATGTGCCCTAAATTACAAGAGGTGAATGGAAAGGGAAGAAATTGCAGCATGGTCATTCCCCCACAGGGGAGGACTGATTTCTCATCTTCCTTCTCTAGTTCTTTCTCTCTGTCACTCTCAGGCTAGCAAATGTGCACTGTGTGTATGTGGGGGCAGGGAGGGGTTGTCATGCAGACAGGGAATACTTAACATTTACTACTTTGAATTAAATGAAATTCATGTTTTTCTTTTTTAAAGGACTATTTTTATTTAACTTCATTTACTATTATTTGTTTTAATTTGACCAAAGACACAGAGAGAGACAGAGAAATTGAGAAAGCAAGCTGTCAGATCTGACAGTCAAACTGCAATTAGTCATGTGGGAGACCAGAATCTCTAACCATCATGCCACCTGCTGGCCCAGAAATTCATGTTTTCAAGTGTACATTATAAAGATAATCTAAAGAAGAGTACAATTTATTCTTTATTAAGTAAAATAGTTAACAAAGAAATGAACAAATCATGGATATATTTCAAAAATTATATAAGCTTAGTAGTATCATTATTTCAGGATGGAAAAAAGTATGAAATGATGACTCTCAAAAATGACTTTTTGATTGTATTATTAAGTTATATGTTATTGCATAAAATAGTAAGAAAATTTTAAATTTGCAAAATTATTACATGGTCTTCTACTAAAAACAAATAAACAAGCAAACAAAAAGCTATAAACCAGCAGATACTTTTCATCCTCTAGGGGTAAAATGGTTTACATATTTTTCTGTAGTTTGTGTTTACCTAATAATAGTTTGACATGACTATCTCTGTCAATAATATACTGCTCAAACATCGCTTTTCTTTTCCCAAAAAACTTCCATTATTTTATTGAAAGAGAGTCATCCTTGACAGTGTCTTGTCACACCACAATCCCCTTTCCCTAGTCCTCCAGGTAGTCAGTAGCTTGTTCTTCTCTTGTTCCTGACCTGGAATGGTTCTGGGTTACTTGAGGTCTGAACAATGGTCAGCCATATGGCTTCCAACACTGCAGATCAGTGTACTATCAACTGCTCCAGGGAGGCTGGCTTTCAAATATCATTTTAAATGATAGTTAGCATTCCTTTTTTGTCTATATAATCTCTATTTTGGCATGTTTCAAATATTCTTTTTACTGTATCTCAATTACTCTTTGTTTAACCCATATGATTTAATTTTTATGTTCATATTAGGTTGTTTTCTTGGGGTAAATTCCTAAAAATAAAATTGTTCTGTCCATGACATATGTATATTATTGAGCTACTGACACACATTATTAACTTCCCTGTGAACAGTTTTTGGGGTTGTCTTCCTCCAATTTCTTCTGACAACAGTATTATTTTGGAATCATCAGTGGTGACTCCCTTAAGCAACCTGTTTGGTGCTTTCTCTAAAATATTGTTCAAAATTGGAATATGTTAAAATTCTTATCTGATAGGAAGACATTAGATGAAGTACTTATTAAAGAGAAAGAAATTGAACTTAGGCTATAACATCTTAGATTATCTTTTATATTTCCTTTTGTATCTGAAAACACACATTTGAGTTCATTTTACTATGACACACTAATGAGATGTAATATATAGTGATCAAAGTT
>NW_006159700.1:260191-272425 GCF_000334495.1 Tupaia belangeri chinensis
AGGAATGCCAACTGAGTTAAAGAAGCCTTCTATGGTCATGCCATGGTGATGTGTACTAATAGACACTGAGATCACATGGAGGGCTTGGGTTCAATTCCCAGTCCACCTTTAAAAGTCAGGTGAAATGGCATTTGTCTGTAATCCTAGTTACTTGGGAGGCTGAGGTGGCAGGAGAATTACAATATAATAAAAACTTCTGCAAATAAATAAAAGCTAGCTCTGGAATCGTACCTCATAGGTTCAAAATGTTACCTGCCAGTTATAATTGTGTGGTGGTGAACACATCTAACAGTTCTTAACCACCATTTCTTTATTGACAAAATATAAATACTGGAGATACCTTCTTTGAAGGGTGGTCGTGAGTGCTAAATGCAATAATGTGTATAAAGTGAATTGCCCAGGACCTGCCAACTAGAAGGTTTCTACAAAAAAGTAGATGGTATTAATTTTACCTATAGTATTTGGAAAATATCTGCTTAAATATGTATTAATTGCTTGATAGATTTACTTACCAAATGATTTTGTTTACTATGAAATGAGCTATATTACGAAAGGAGTCATGCAAATAATATTAATTTTACATTCACTTCAGTAACTTCTCAAGAAGCACATATACAAGTGTATATCTATTTCTACTCATAAACATTGAAATAATTTGGAAAAATAAATGGTGTTACTTTAAAACAGGTCAAATAAAAAGAGTGTATTACTCAACATGACTACATCAATTAGACTTCCTATGAATATTTAAAGATTCCAGTAGTAACTCAAGTGGTAAAATCCAAAGGCAGTCTTTTTATTAAATGAAAAGTTTCCAGGTCATATTGATTCATGATATTCCTACATATTTTCTTGTCTTGAGTTAACATGAGATAACAGTCAGGGTTACAATTTTACCCATAACTAACTTAAAGAAATAAGACAGGTAGAAAGAAAAGAACTGCCTTTCATAACATAAATATAGAATTAAACTGTCAAGAGTTGAAATGTTCAATAAACTACATGTAGAGTAAGATTTTTTTTAACTCAAATAATTTTCTTTGAATATGATCGGAAATGAATGTATTGCCCAGAAAATTGTGACAATTAATTGCAAAATGGCTGAATTTTAATGAAAGGCTCTGAGGAAAAAAATGATGAAATGAATGTACTGTTTGCTTTTAAATCATTTACACTTGAATAATTTATGTTATCTTTAATTCATCCAGTTAAATTATCCAAGATGAATACAATATGAATAGAAGAGGTTTTAAATTGTCAGGCTTTTGCATTAAAATGTTTGCCAATAACCACTTTCTGGCCTTTTATTACTATTTTAATGTTTTCATATATTGTAATATGAGTTAGAAGACTAAGTTAGAGTATACAATGTAATGAGTTTGCGAGGTCATAAGCATTTGACCTACATCTTCAGACATTAAAAGAAAACTCTTATATAGGTAGGTCGTATATTTATTCAAAGAAAACTAACCTAACTGGAAATTACTTTTATCTCCCTCAAAATTTGACCCAACTTATTCTCAATGAATATCATTAACAGAATGGAATTCCATTTGCAAGCAACTAGGCAACCAGTTCCAAATCTGAATTAGTGAGAAGTCACTATTCCTACTATTTGGGTTCAGAAGTGACTTTAGGGTTTAGGGAAAAGCTCGAGTAGAACCAATTGCAGTAATCCACACACAGAATCCTCAGAGAAATTGTACTTCATTTAGGGATAATTTTAGAAATTGCAATTTTGAATATGATAGTCAGGAAGGACCTTATTGCAGTATGGTATTAAAATAAAACGGAAAGAAAGTGAGTGAGAGAGTGAGCACAATGGGGGGGGTAGAACATTCTAAACACAAAGAACAAGTGTAAAG
Source organism: Tupaia belangeri chinensis (assembly GCF_000334495.1). NCBI lineage: Eukaryota > Metazoa > Chordata > Mammalia > Scandentia > Tupaiidae > Tupaia > Tupaia belangeri. The sequence goes on from NW_006159700.1 coordinate 262,057, forward strand.
GTCCTATTAGAAGATTTACAGGAAGTTAGTGGACATAGAATGAGAAGGAAGAAAAGCATGGAAAATGGACTTGGGACTGGGGCCCATTCCAGGGGGCCTTATCCATAACTGAGGTGAAGACTCTTCTTTTATTCTGTGGGAGATAGAATGCCACTAGATAGTTTTTAACAGAAGACTACATGATCTATGTGCTGATGATCAGCTCGTGAGCAGGACCTTCATTCCTTGGTTAAGCATTACAAAATGATTAGCTAAAAGCTACAAGAGAAGCAAACGGAGGCTTTAATTGTATTTCTTTGCTTTTACTTTTTATGTGATAACAGTCTCTTTCTCTATGAGCTTAATAATCGATGCATGCTGTGTTTTCTACACTTCTCTCAGACATACTATTATTATTTAACATACCAATTGCTTTTCATTTTGTAGCTCAATTACCATATAGCTAAATTAAGTCCTATTTATTGAGCTTTTGTATGTGCCAGATACTGTGCTCTGTGCTTTATATGTAGAACCTGATTTCCTCTTTCAGCATTTAAAAATAATCATTAACACACTTTTACTGGTAAGGGAAACTGTAGGACTTGGGACTTGGGAATTTCAGAGCACATGCCTTGGCTAGGGTTGACATTGTACTTGGTTTTGTGGACCTCTTCAGTTATATTCTTTAGGCTGACAAATACTTAGTGGGAGTATATCCTACAGATGTGGTCTAGGTTTCTAAGTAGGATGATATAGTCAGCATGCTCAAACCTAAGTACAGCCCAAGGTGCTGTTTGGATCCAGTATAGTCCAGTGATTGAACATACATGCCCTTGAATCAGAACACAGGGGCTCCTATTCCACCTTCTCCATCTATCCACTAAGTGGTACTTCCCACTGTCTCCTTTTGGTTTTCTGGAATATAAAGTAACTAAAGTATAATTCAAGCCCTATAGATAAGATTTTGAACTCACATTTTAAGAGAAGACATAAAAAAATAGGAATAAAAGTGGATATTTATTTACATGGAAAAAGAAAATAGAGCAAGATGTAAATTTAAGAATGCTGACAATACCATAAGCATTAGATGGTCCAGAAAAAAAGAAACAATGTCATTGTTTTATAGCTAACATAAGTGTATAATCCATTTTCATTTTTTAATCTATTTTTGGTTACATTTTATTTAATTGCTTTTTCACATGACTTTAATTTAGTGATATCATATCCTGATTATATGATAAAATAAATGTGGATAATATTCCCAAAGCTGCTCTCTTCAAAGTTTACAATGAACACTGCCTATCAAACCCTGAGGAGGCTGCATAATTAAAACTGTCATCTCTACTCTTTCAAAGCTAAGCTGCCAAAGCAAAAGAAGCCAGTCCTAGGAAATTACCACGTAGTCTTTTCTTTCATGGTATACTTAACATCCCATAAACTATGATGAGGTGTGGAAATCCAGTTTGTTAAACATCATCCATCTTTTCTTTTGTTTCTTTTTTTTTAGGTGTTTGTCATAGGGAACATGCACTCACCACAGAGACAAAGGGAGAGAAAGTGAGAAGTCTCCCCTTCCCCCAGGGGATGGCCACTCTGCATTCCTTTCTCTATTCTCCATTTGGGATTTTGGGCACTCACATATGCACTACATGATTTCTGGGAACTGAACTGTGCTTAGCCATGTGGGAGTTCAGCACCTTAACCACCATGCTACTGGCAGGCCTCACATTGTCCTCCTTAAAACACAATGTGCTGTAACTTTGAAATATAGTCTATAACAAAGTGGTGAATATAGAGCCAGTAAAATTTTGTTTTATCCATAGATAGCTAAGAAATTTCATGTGTTTTAACAAAGGAGTAATATAAGTTCATGCAATTAAGATACAATTTCAAAAAGACCAATATAAAGAAATAGGAACTTACATTTGTGATATGATAAATGCTTGAATGTTTCATATTTTAATCACTTCTAAGTTTAATATGCATTTTAATCACTCTAGTGTTTAATATGCATTCTACATTTTTCTAGACACATGGAAATTTCAAAAATATTCAGTTGAGAAAAGACTATCAACAGGACAATAGAACTCAGATTATTTTACATTTGTAAGTGAACCTTATTATCAAGCATTTCTAGTGTTAGTGTGTATTCACCCATCACCCACTACTTTTACTTTAATTATTACAAAAGGCCAGTCATTACAAAACAGCATAATAATGGTCAGTACCCAAACAGCCTTTTCCAGTGAGGTTAATTGTAGCAGCCAGAAGGAGAAAGTGTAGAAGAAATGCTTTGAGGATGCATGTTAGGGCAGCTTAATCTGAGCGACATGAATAAAGACTATTAGAAATAATAGTTGGAGGAGTCAGACTCCTCTGGAAGACTGGGAATGAGGCAAATCTTTCTGGACATATGTTTGCATTGTGCCCCAATTCTGATGCAGCATCATGTACAGATCATTTTTGTTTTTATTTTTGTTCTGTTTTGTTTTGTTTTGTGATAGCATATGTGCACTCACCAGAGAGAGAGACAGACAGAGATGGACAGACAGAGGAGAGCTGGAAAGTGAGAAATCACCCCCAAGGGGATGGCCATGCCAGAATCCCTTCTCTTCCGTCCTCCTCCTGAGATTTGGGCAAGCATGCACGAATACCCAGCATGATTTTTCAAGCTGCCTGGTCCAGGAATTGAGCTGTGGTTGGCCATGTGAGAGTCCAGTGCCTTAACCACTGTGCCACCAAGCCTCCAAGTCAATAAAAGAATTCTTCTGATGTTTTCACAGTGTACATTTTAAGTAAACCCAGTCCTCTGTAGACACTCAATATATGTTAGTTTAATTTAATTAAATTTGAATTAAATTGGGTAAGGCTGTTTTCTTGGTATAAAATATGAAGAAGCTTATTGAATTTCAAACTTATATTTATGGCTATTTTAAGGCAATTACTAACTTTGATAATGAAAGTGTAATCAGGGCCATAATTCATTACGGCTAACATTTCTTCTTACTATAGGCAATTTTCAATAACTTTTCTGGCCATGATATGAATTGGCATATATATTTGTAATATACTTGAATAATACATATAAAACCAGTGTGAAAACTAAAAGCTGTCAAAAATTTATTCCATTGATCAGTTTGTCAAACTATGATTGATTTTGTAAAATATTTTTTCCATTGATCAGTTTGTCAGACAATGTTGATTCAGAAGCACTGTAGAATATACTGTCACTCCTAAGGAGAAAAAAATAGGCAACTTGATCATTGTCATATACTGTGGGAATGCATAAGCATAAAGTATGCAAGTTTGATTTGTTCCTGGCTCTATGATCTTGGGCTAGTTCATTAAATATTTTCAGAAGCAAATTCCTTAGAAGTAAATAAACCAGTAGAGTTATATATCCTTAAAGAAATTGGGGAAAATAAATTTTGAAATGAAAAGACTTGTCTGGGGGTCAGCAGGTGGCATGGTAGTTAAGGGTGATAGACTCCCTCATGGCCAACCAAGGTTCAAGGCCCAGACCTGGTGGCATGCTTTCATGCTTTCTCACTTTCTCTCTCTCTCTCTCTCTCTTTCTCTCTCACTCTATCCCTCTCTGTTCAAACTAAAATAAATAAATAAAGTTAAATAAAATAATTCAAAAAAAGAAAAGACATATCTGTGTGCTTTAATACCTGAGTCTGTTGGATAACAGCATGATCTAAAGGATATGATTCAGTGCTACATTCCAAATGGAGAAAATAAGGTTAAAAAAAATCTTTCTTTTAAGCAGCCTTCTAATCTGCTAGTAATTAATTTATATGGTTGGAAGGAAAAATAAACTGAAGCCAACCACTCTAAGTCGTTGGGTTCTATGCATGAACCATTTGAAACTACCAGATGAGTGGGAACAATTTAAGTTATTCTTACATCATTGTAAATAACTACAACAACAATGAATTATCTGAGGTCAAGTGTTTAGAAATGCTGAGCATTGTCAACCCAAGAGAATGTTGAATATAGTAGTAATAAGAAATCTACATGCTAAAGTATCTTTCTTAGAAGAAACAAAAGTAAATTTGAAAGCTGCCAGAGTCTCTAAAGTATCAAGTTTCTCAAAGAATTAGTTCATGGACTTATTTAGTACCAGTGGGTAAAACTTAACTAGATATTACTCAGGTAATATCAGAAAACACGTAAAAGTGTATTTGATGGCTACTAAAGATTACAGTTAAATTATAAATATTATCCAAGGTTTAAATTCCTATTCCTTTTTTAAATAATTATTTATTTGTTTAATATTATTTGTTATTATTATTTTTTACTTTGACCAGCCATAGAAAGAGAGAGGGAAAGTGAGAAAGCAAGCCACTGGGTCTCAGACTCAAACTGCAGTCAGCCATGTGGGAGTCCAACACCTTAACTACCACACCACCTGCAGGCCCCTTCAGTTTCTATTTCTAATGAGAAGGAAAAAATAACATCTTGTTTGGTGCAAAGATTGAAATAGTAACAACTGGAAAAGAGGAAAGAAAGGAAGAGAAAATAGAGGAGTTCTGTGCTGATTCTCCCTCAGTTATCAGTGCACATGCTCTGGGCTGGTACTTGGTTGTCTTTTGAGAATGCTAGCTAAGTGCTAATATAGTGTTGGGAAATTGACATTGTCGAGGATTTCAAAAATACAATACCTTGGTTTTATACAACCAACTCTATTAAGCACAATTTCATGCCTGGTTTCTATAACTGAAGTACTCTGAAAAATTCAAATCAATTCCTTTTGAATACCTAAAATGAATAATATTTCACCAAAGTCACTCTCAAAACTTACTCTAAACAAATTTTGTAATATTCGCTCAAATAGAGATAATGAATTATGACGATCAGTCAACAGAAGAAATGGTTTTCAAGATTCCACTCCCCCTCCAAAGAATTGTCATTTACCCAACAGAAAAAATCTTCAGGAATGTCAGCTTTATTGAATTGCCAATTTAGTTCATTTTTATTTATGTTTCAAACTTTACTTTCATTGTCCATTGAGAGCACGGCAGCAGGTAGCTTCTGTCTCTGTTTCAACTGCCCTCTATAAACTAAATTGGAAAGCATGGTAGTACTTTGGTTCTTGTGTGTTCCCAAAACTGAACCATCTAATCAGAAAGTATCTACAGGGAAATACAAAGTGTTTTCTTTAAAGACTTGATGCACTCTGCCTACTCCTATTTTAGTAGCTTACATGGAACATGAGAATTTTTTTGAAGCAAATCATTTCAATTCTAAATGACAAATTAACTATTTTGAAAACATTGATTTTATATTAACCAAAAATCTAGAAAATAAACAAAATTAAAAAAAAAAAAACCTTTCACAAAAGAAGGTCAGGTCTCCATTCAAATAAAGTTTGAATGGAGATTGTTTTGCTTGGTAGAATATGGTCTTACAAAATACTCATTAAGCATAAAGTCTCTTTTGCATGTAAAGAACATGTATGTTAACTTTTTTTTTTCTCACTCGGTTATTGTGGTTAAACTCAAGTTTAAGATTATTATCATTGGACCACTTCCTAGCCTAAAATATTATCAAATGATGAGTACTGTTAAGTGTCAGCACAGAAATATATACCTTACCTCAGTATTTGGTTCACCATGGCAAATATAACTGTCATTGACCAAATGCTGGTGACCTTTCTTTTCGTCATCTTTCCCCACCAAACTGCCAGTAGTCAGCAGAGACTACTGTTATCCTACAACCAGCAGGTAGCATAGTAGTTAAGGCACTGAACTCTCATATGGTCAACCAAGTGAGGACCAGACCCAGCAGCTTAAAACTCATGCCAGGCGTGGGGGCGAGTGTATGCATGCCCAAAATCCTGAGAGGAAAATGGAGGAGAAGGAACTGCAGCGTGGTCATCCCCCCCAGGGGTGATTTCTTGCTTTCTACCTGTCTCTCCAGCAAGCACAAGCACCCTGTAGCAAATATCTCTCTCAAAAACTAAAAATAAAAAAAGACTGTTGTTATCCTGAATAATATTTTGCTCAAGTACAAGTGCAATATCATATGTATTGTAAATAGAATCCTAACCCCGCAGCTTCCTCAATTCATTTGGAAGACTCTTAGGCTCCAATGAGCTCTGCATGCAAACATATTCTTTTTTGATAGGTTTGTATAATCCGATTAAAATAACAATATGAAGACTTTACGAAATATTGGTAACAAAGACCGATGGGCACATGTGAAGTAAGTTGAGAAATAATGGTCTGTAATTGTCTTACTCCCTCTGTCACAGCACAGAAAGAAGAGACAATATTTTAAATTGTAATTAAGATTCATCCCATTTTGTTAAGATTAAAAATGAGCAGCTAACTGAATATTTCCTTGAGAGAAGAGTTTTGGTAGGCCAACTGCAGATATTTATTGTATTTTAAAATCTATTTGTAAAGTTCAAGTGATTTGTTGTCTAAACTGATAGGTGATTACTTTCAAGCTAGCAATATATTCCTGTTAGCATAACCTAAAAGGGACTATGTTAAAGAATATATTCTCCTCATAAGTTTTCGCTGGGTTGGTAAAATGACATAATACATAAATTAGGCAACAAATAAACTGAGATTACAACTAAATCCACATAATTCTATTGTGAATCTCCTTACTTGCAATCTTTTGCAAAACATGCTGTGCACAGTGTAGTAAGTATGCATGCAAAAAGCAATTAGAGAGGTTCTCATATAGAGACGTGCACAGCAGCATTTTTAAGAAGCATCACAAATAATACCCGTAGGTGAAGCCCATGGGATTTCCTTAAGTTTTTTTTTTTTTAAATGTATATATAACTGGGCAACTTCTTCAATTTATTTTAAAAACTTTTAGACTACAGTGAGCTCTGTGCATTAAATGTGCATAATACTGCTATTTTAACCACAAAATATAGTACCTATACAGAGTGTATAATTCATTACTAAATATTATATTTGCATATGTAAGTACTAAGAAATAATACTAAAAATAGATACAAAAATGTATTTGTATTTTAGTACACTTTCTAAAAGCTTAAATTTAAATATATATCCAATTTAAAAATATTTGTAAATTTTTTTTTAAGTCATAGTTTTATTGGGACCAACAGATTGCATAATGGTTACGTCGCTGGACTCCCACATAGTCAACTGTGGTTTGAGTCCCAGACCCAGAGGCATAAACCTCATGCTGGGTGTGTGTGCGTGTGTATGTGTGTGCCCAATATCCCAAGAGGAGAATGGAGAAAGGATTATAGCATGGCTATTCTTCCCCCTAAGGAATGATTTCTTGCTTTCTGTCTCTCTGTCTCTTTATCTCTGGCGTGTGTACACACCCCACAGTAAAAATCTCTCTAAAAAAAGGAATGGTTTTATTTATAAAACAGAAATAAATTTGTAAGTACAAAGATTAATTTGAAAGAAACTACTCATGCAAAGAATATTCTCTTATATGTAGCAATAGTATTAATTTCTAAATAATATATAAAAAGCTCTTAGAATAATACTCCTTACCATTAAAAATGAACCTTTTTTTCTAAAAAATACAGTCACATTTCTGTTATTTTGTATTAATGAATCATCTAAATTTATATGATCTAAAACTTATGGCTTCAGTTGAAAATCTCTGCATATAAAGTCTTCCAACTATCCTTTGGAATGAAAAAAAGGTCCGATTAATACTCCATTGATTTCGTTGTAACATTAATGGATGACCAAGTCACAGACTGAGTGAAAGAGAAAGTTAAATAATATAAACTGCTTCCTCTTTCAAGGCTCTAGATTACTTACCTAAGTTCTATTTTCCTACCAGTAAATGTTCTATGGAGCAGTGTCTCCAATTTCCATATTATCACTTCTCCTTATTATGAAAACCTCTTCACAGTTTACAGTGTGCTGACTCAAGACAAAGCCATCACAAATACCAGAGCATCCAAGTAATAGGACCGTGAATCTGTCTTAACCTAAGTTACGATTGATCCTGTCAAAAATTATGAAGGATAGTATTTTACTTGATGGTAGTGGTTTCCAAATGTTTTGACAGTTAATCACTTACTTTTTGTTTGAAGTAAATAATCAAAGACTTATTTCCAGAATGCAGGAAACACTAGGTTTGAATTAAAAGCTATATATTGAATAACTGATCATTTCTTGCTTAGCCCTACTATCATTTTGGAAAGTTTTTTGGTCTCAACTTTTTTTTTTTTTTTTTTTTTTTTTAAGTTTTGCCAAAGGGTATGTGTGCTCACCAAGGATAGGCAGAGAGAGACAGTCAGAGAGAAAGTGAGAAATTACCCCTCCTTCCAAGGGAGATGGCAACATTTTAATCCTTTCTTCTCCATTCTCCTCCTGAAATTTTGGGCATGCATGCACACACTCCTGGTATGATTTTTAAGCCACTGGGTCTGGGACTCAAACCACAATCAGTCCAGCGCCTTAACCACAATACCACCCACTGGCCCCTAATCGCAATTTCTAAACTAAATCAGTAACAAAATTCCCTATGTCATCAGAAATTTTATTATTTCTTATCTTTGTGGTTGTCATTATTAATCACTGTTTTCTATTTTTTTAGCTTCAGGAAATGTTTTTGTTTTATTGTGTTTCTTCATAATCTTATAATTTTAATACTGCAATGAACATGGTTGTAAGATTAGGATAATGCCTGACCTTATTTGCCATTAAACATCAAAACATATTTATATTTATTTTCAAGACAAGAATGTGAACTATATTTTTTTCTCGCTGATTCCATAAACCTATTACTTGAAAACATCCTTAAGGACTCACCCCCATGCCATTTACATAAAGAATACACTGGAAAGCCTACAAAGCAAAGTATGTGGCTGGAAAGTTATCTTTCTGTTATGTCTGCCTTCAGTGAGATCAATTTTTACTTCCTTTCTTTATATTTGCAAAATTCTTCACTGTCTCCAATAAATATGATGCTGACAGAAATCAGATTTTATTCATCCTTAAACTATTTAAAAATCACGCTTGATCTTTGAGGGTTTCGGTTCACGGGCAAACAAGTCATACGTTCTAAGTCTAAATATTAAACTACGTATAATCAGGCCTAATCCTCTCTAAGATTTTAATTGTAAAATATTGTCCAACCTAAAACTCGGCCTGAACGCATGGATCTCTTTATAACTTCAGCTATTTCCTTCCTTTGACTTTCCTTCCAAGCTCCCACAGTTGTAGAATTTGAAGCGACAAATATAGTAGGACTTTCCTGTCAATGAGGAAAAGAAAGCTGACTGTGAGTAACTGAGAATCAGATGGCTAGAAAATATTGGCTCAAAGGAGAGTAAGAAAACAATAGCAAACCTGTGATTCAGGAGATGATGTAAACAAGGATGACTGAAGGAGATAATTCGACATGGCAGATTACCTGTGTTTGTGTACATTAGAGGAAATTTCATTCTTGGGGCTAAATTCAGCTTTTTGTCACCAATTGATATATTTGCATACTTGTGAAAACTGTCTTACTCATGGTATTAACTAATTGAGCTTCTAGGATATGAGGAGTACCATAGATTCCATTTTGAAACAGACATAAGCAGGAAAAATCCAAATATTATTAACTGTTCTAAGAGAGTAATCATGTTTGAAAATCATTGAGTTCTAGGAGAAAACACATCCATTTCTGTTACTAGTGAGATTCTGGGCTGGAAATTTATTAAAAATTCTTTATTTAAAGGCAAAAAAAAGCTAATAATAGCAGTGAGTATGAAACTTAATTATTGGCAGCTTAATTTCCCCCTCTCCACTATGTGCATTAGCTAATGCCAACTGATGTCAACACAAATTATGAGCATGCAAGAAAAACTAATTGTTCTACATTATTTTCCAGTTATTATTGATTACCATGCCCTTTGCAAATCAAGACAAAAATAGAAAGTATAATAACTCTTAAGTGTGAATTTAACAGTTCCTAGAAGGGAGGAAAGATGTTTCCAAATACTTTCTTAATCAAATATTAAAGTCACAAGATGCATTTAAAGGACTTCAACTGAGTATAAATAAAATCTGACTAAATTTTTAAATATGATCTCTAATCAAATACACACTAGTTTAAGAAGAGACTTCTCTTTTCAAGGTTGAAAATTGTTCCCTTTCCTATCAGAAGGCATCCTTTTCAATCACAAAGAGCTTAAAAAACACAACAAAAGTTGAGATGTGTATGTCAACCAAACACACACATACACACACACACACACACACACACACACACACACACCACACACTCCTAAGAATGTTTTCTCCCCTGGCATGGTAGAATTTTATTTCAAATGGATATTCAGATACCACTTGAGCCTTTTGCTTCATTGTCCCACTGAAAACAAGATGGTCACTAGCAGTTCTGCAAGAGTTCCCTGCAAAAATTCAGCCAGTGTTCCCAC
>NW_006159700.1:272442-291504 GCF_000334495.1 Tupaia belangeri chinensis
CACAGGGTCTGGTCTAGAAATATGGCCTCAATGTGACCATCAACGTTTTGTCAGTATGCCAAGGACATAGGCTTTAGCAAGTTGGACTAAGAATCCACCCAATGAAAGAAATCATGCTGGATATTGGTATATAAAATAAAATTTCAAACACTTAAAAAAAAAGAAAACAATGAGTACCACTTGAAACATGTTGGGAGAATACTTCTGGAACTTAGCTATATGTTATATTAAATAGAACATAGGTAGGTTGAAAAGTTATATCACATTAAATTAAAAACAATAGCAAACAAAAAATCTGAAAAGCATTAAAATACAAGTTGTATAACATAATTCTTTTTCTGTAAGCTGACCCCCATTTCCACCTGGCCCTCTCAACATAAGCAGAAAAGTTGATAAACATCAAGCATAATAAAGTCTCTCAACATTTCTCATTTTAAAAAATGTATTTAAAAAAGTGAATAGTCTTCCTTCAAGCTAAAGTAGTAAGTATATCCAAAAGTAGGTACTTGGAATATCAAAGTTCAAAGCATTTATATATGGCAGTGTAGAGAATTTTCATCACTTCTAATATCATAAATCTAAAAACAATCTAGAGGCTGAAAAAAACAAACAAAACACCCTAGCTCTGGATGTAGCAACATGGATACTTATATTTGTAAGACGAGCCCCAGCATACATGAAAGCAGGAATTTTCTTTCCTCCCTTCTTTCTTTTATTCTCATTTCTTTTTTTTTTTTTTTAAGTCCTTACATCTAACTTTGGAATTCTCAGGATTTATATGTAATCACAAAGTCATTTGTTCAACTCTAACATTTCTCTGGTTGATCTAAAAATGGGAAATAAGGTGTATTGAGCCTGTCATCGAGTGATACCATTTATACAATTTACCAGGGCTATTTCTGGTATAGTCTCTTTTGTCTGGTCTCCATTCAGTGCCTGCTAATGAAAGGATTGCAATGTTTTGTACTATTGAGGTCTTTAAATTAAGTTTTGAAATGTGCAGAGCCAAGTGATTTCTTGTGCTGTTTCTTACATGGTTGATTATGGCTAGTTCTTACTGATTAGGAACACCTAGCTTTCATTTTTGTTTGTTCATTATTATTACTTTTTATTAACATTTATTAAATGTACATCTTTACAATGTACAATGTATTTTTCAAAGCATGAATACAGTCATATTAGTCAAGTCAGAGACATTTACCATATACATAATTGTCAGATAGCTTTTCTTTTTTTTTTTGAGAGGTTTTCACTATAGGGCGCCTGTGCTCGCCAGACAGACAGAGAGACAGAAAGTGAGAAATCACCCCCCAGAGAGGATGGTCACGCTGCAATCCCTTCTCCTCCATTCTCCTCTCAGGATCTTGTGCACGCACGCACGCGCGCCCAGTGTGAGTTCTAAGCCACCGGGTCCGGGAAGCAAACCGTGGTCGACAACATGGGAATCCAGCGACATAGCCATTATGCTAACTGCTGGTTCCCTTCATTTTTGTGTCTATTAAATGTTTTGTTTTTATCCCTGATTTCCTCCCTTCCACCCCTTATTGCCCATTCCCTATTACCCACCCCCTAGGTTTGTAATTTCTAAAAGAAATGAAATGTTATTTAGAAATAAGAAAGTGTCAGGGCCAGCAGGTGGCATGGTGGTTAAAGGCACTGGACTCCCACATGGCCAACCACAGTTGGAATCCTAGATTTAGAAGCCTCAAAATCACTGTGGGCATATGTGCCCAAAATCCCAAGAGAAGAACGGAAGAGAAGAGAACTGTGGTGTAGCTATCCCTTCTGCAGAGTGATTTCCCACTTTCCCTCTCACTGTCTTTGCTCTCTGGTGAGAACACATGCTATATGGCAGAAACCTAAAATAAATAAATAAATAGATAAATAAATAAACAGAAAGAAAGAAAAAAGAAAAAGGAAGCGTCTATTTTGAAGTAACAACTGAACCTTTCTTTGTAAATAGAGAATTAATAATAACATAGAATCAGATTTTGAAATGTATTCTTGAAAAAAATGTATTAAACCAGATCAAATACTTCCTCCAAATAAATAGCACTGTAATCATCCGACACCCCCTTTTTCTGATATGCTTTCTTACCATCTACTATGTGATCTAGTCCCTGTGTACTGCTTCTCACCAGTAGAATGTCAGGTGCATGAGGGTGAGGAACCATGGGGCAAGGAGAACAGCTGTCTACAAGTAAAGCTGGAGAAAAACAGTTGAATAAACAGCAGAGAAGTGTAAAAGTCTAACAAAGAGCCAGCTAGAAAAAAATACCAAGAGAAGTTTTCAAAAGTAGACTTCTAATTTCAGAGGAGAATCATCATTCTTGCCTGTTCCAACTTTAGAGGCTCCTCAGATCCTTGGTTTGCGGTCCCACCTCCTATCCGTTGCCTTTTCTTTCTCTGGTTTATTGCCACATCACCTTCCATTCACTTGATCCGCTGTCTCCTGTTTTAGGACTCATGATTACATTGGGTCCAGCCAAATATTCAGAGATAATATTCCAATCTTGAGGTCCTCATTCACATCTGTGAAGACCCTGTAGCAACATAAGATGTTATATTTATGGGGATTGGGATCGTGACATCTTTGGAGAAGCCATTATTCTGTCCACTGCAGAATTCTATATGAATCGTTCTTTTTTTATTTATTTTTTTTGTAAAGAGGTTCTTGGCTTAGAGTACATCTGCTCATAGGAGAGAGAGACAGAGAGACCGACATAGAGAGAGGGAAAGTGAGAAATCATCACCCCAGGGGGATAGCCACACTTAATTCCCTCCTACATTCTTTTCCCAGGATCTTGGGCACACACGCACACATGCCCGGCATGATTTTCAAACCACCAGGTCTGGAACTAGAACCATGGTTGGCCATGTCAGAGTCCAGTGACATAACCACTGCACTGTCTGCTGGTCCCAAGTTCTATATCACTCTCTTTCCCAATCAGCCCTCAATCAATGAAAAAAATGTTGGCCTTTGTGAATATTGAAGACTTTATAAAAATATGAAACTTTCTTTTGAATATTTACATATATTTATTTTTAAATTTCAAATAATCTATCAATTATTTTTAAGTATTATAAACTCAATGACTATAAATTACTATATGACAATATGAACAAATCCTATGTATTTATTTATTTTATTATTATTGTTATTATTAAGTTTGCTATAGGGCAGATGTGCTCACCAGAGAGAAACAGAGGAAGGAGAGAGGGAAACTGAGAAAGTAAGCCATCAGGTCTGGGACTCAAACAGTGATTGGCCAAGTGGGAGTCCGGTGCCCAAACCACCTTGCCACCTGTTGGCCCCAAATCTTATATATTTAAAAATAAACATACAAAACCCTGTATATGAGTAAATAAAGGAGAATTTTCCCCTTCTTTTCTTTTATTATAGCACATATGTACACACAAGAGAGAAAGAGAGTCACATCCTGGAAGGGTCTGATGACACCACAATCCTCCTCCCCCCAGCCCTCCAACTTCTCAGGATTTTGAGTGTGCTGTGCCTTACATGTTTCAGATCCACCAGGCCGCCTTGTGTCCTCCTGTGCCACAGTTTAGCACCCACCAACTACCATAGAGGCTAGAGTGGAAAGGACAATACTGAAAAAAGTTTCTGAGTAGCAAAGTAAAACTTTATTATAGTTTTTCTTTATTTATACTCAATCAGATATAGGAGAAAGCATCACACAGAATACAACAGGAATCATCATTTGCAATAAATATTTAACACATGTTCCAAGAATATTAATTCTTATAAGAGGGAAAGAGTTGATAATTGAAGAATTGAAGGTTCAAATCCTGGGCAATTACTTGTATTTTAGTTGTTTAAACCTCTGATGAAGAAATCAAGGTGTATATTTTTTAAAGTTAAGAGAAAGTTGTCACCCTTTCATAAAAAATCATTCCGAAAGGACAGCAATACACATCTACAATATTGCTGAAGGTGAAGCATTTAAAAATGATTGGACTTCAATAATTTCACCCTCATTGTTTCCCCTCTAGATTTTGGATACTTTGGCATGAAATGGACACAGCAGCTCACGGTTTTTAATGAATTGGAGCATTACTTTGAAATTCAGTACTGTAATAATAACCTCCAAACTAATATTTTCCTTCAGTTAAGTTGTACTTAAAAAATAAAACATTCTTATCACCCATAAAGTGACATAATAAAACCCAAATTCCAACTATAGCATGTAAAACTCCCCCAGTAAATGATATAGACACAATCCACTTTCTATGTGTTCGTTCTTTCAGTTTGGCTGTTAAGGGTTCAATTTAAAATGCATGAATAAGCTTCTTGATTACAGACTAGCAAAGGAAGTACATTTTTTTTTTCCTTTCTCCTTTCAAAAAGCTAATGCTCTAGAGTTTCTTTCTTGTAATTTCAAATGTAGCATGTGACATGGGTGTGTGGAGGTCAAGGGCAGGACAGGGATGAGTGTATTGAGCCTAACTGTTCAGGAAACATCTGTACTATCCTGATCATCTCTGTGGATTCCCCCACTGTTTCTACTGTTGTATAACTTTTTGCTTAGGCTGAGGTATATAACTGTCATTCAGGAATAGGTGTTTGAGAGGAGCCATTAAACAACCATCAAAGCCTTAAACAATCACACATGTGGGAACCTACCAGGAGTACCACCATGAGTTGACTGCTGAGAGCCCCTAAGCCTTGTAGCAGGTGTGATACTACTTGGAGTAGGAGTCTGGGGGCTGAGAGTTGACAACAACATCCAAAGGACTGGAGGCAAAAGAGCATGTGGCTTGAGTGTGTGAGACAGATGCTACGTTCACCATCTCCCACATGTAATATTTCCAACACATTAACAGAGCATTCGAGTGCATGGCATGCTTAGTGACAGGAATAGAACCATGAAATTGGTAATGTCTTGCCAGTTTTACAATGTAGATGAACAGCTTCTTGTCAGAGCAGTGAAGTCTTTCTTATCCTATAAAAGAGCCGTGTATAACTAATGAGCATCCTGAACCGTCATACCTGCTCTATTCAATTTCTTTCACTAGTTTGGCTGCTCAACTACCTGTGGCACTTGGACGATGGAGACAGGGATTTTCAGAATTGATTAACACAGCAATACTTGATATACAAATGCCCACTCTGAGTTGCAGTAGAACGTAATGGGCAAATTTGACATATCATTTTTAAGCTAATCTTTATGTTCTTACATCAGTTATCAGATTTTCTTGACTCTTCTTCATACAGAAAACATGTAAATTAGCTTATGTCACGCATTGTGGTGGGAGTATTGGGATGGCAAGGTGTCAGAGAACTGCCATATTGACTGATTGTACTCCTGGCAACTTATTATAATAATAGATTGCTTTTTATTATATCACTGCACTTGACTGTGAATGGCACTCAACTACAGAAGATTAAAGACATGTCATGATGCCAATGAACTTTATGAATGGACTAGTGCATTTTGCCACACTTAAAGTTAGCAAGCCAGAACAGTAATAAATAATTCTAAGAAAGCTCAGAGTCACTCCACTATAAAATGCACATTTTTATCTTTCATCATTTCCTTAAATTATTAAGCCAAGACGTGTTTGTTATTTAGTTTTTATATGCTAGCCCTAGGCTAGGCACTGTGTAGAATACTTATCCATAAACTATCAGATTATCAGAAAAGTCATGGCGTATTTTTGCATAGAAAAACAGAAAAATATATCATGACTTTCCAATGGCCCAATATAATCCTATCCTCAAAGATCTGGCAGTCAAGTTGATCATACAAAAGGGAACAGAAGAGAATACAAAAGAATACAAACCATTTCTATTAATTTGCCAGCTAAAGAAAATAAGTGATGTATACAGAAAAGAGGAGTAGATAAATTATGGATAGAATTATGTAAGATGAAATCCCAGTCAGCAGGTGGATGAATTGAAATTCTGTAAGGAGAAAAGAGGAAGGAAGTCATCTTAGACAGATAGATCCATGCATGTAGAAACAAAGTATATGTCATTCAGGAAACAGGTGAAAACATTGGTTACTGTGCTCTAGGCATCAGCCAGTTTACATGCCTTTTCGTACTTAGTCCTCTCAGTAATTCTGTAAATTAGACATTATCATCCTCATTTTACAATGGGGGGTGGGGGTGGGGAAGCTTAGTGTTTCCATAATGTTACACAGCTTGGAAGCAGAATAACTTGGACTCATACTCAGCCTTGGCAGTGATAGGAGGCTGTTCTTCCCACTGTGCATATGGTAGGTATCTACAGGCTCAGACCAAGGCAGTGGCAGTGGCAACGTAGGGTTAGACACAAATTGCTAATGCTGTTCTCAGGAAAAATGACCAGGAATATATGGCTATAGAGAAAGTCTATGGGAATGTCAAGGAAGACTCTAAGGCTTTTACCAGAGAAGTTGGGTACTGAGATGAAGATCCACGGTGAAGGAGAGAATCTATTCTCTTAGATCCTGTACTCTCTAGAGTTATCAAAGAATTTCAAGAGCAGAATTCTCTGCCACCTAAAGGGAAATATTCAGTCATCTTTACCTTCGGGAGAAAAAAATACCAAGATTGTCAGTCCCTTGGCTGATTACCTACTTCTTCTTTCAAAGTAACTAGGTCAAGCAGGAGGAAGCTTGGGTGGGAATGGGGGAGAAAGGCCTTCCCTGAGCCTAAAGGGATTTTAAAAAGCAAAGAAAAGGAGGTTAGGAAAGACTATGCTGGAGTCCAGGGAGCAAAGACTTTGTCTAGATACTCTAAATTTAGTGAAAAATTGGAGCAATTAGTTGATTCAGTCCCCAAATGTCATTTTTGTCTCCATTTTCAATAAGTGTATATATTAAACAAATATCTGCTGCATGTCTACTATGGTTAGTGACTTAACAGATACAAATATAAATGAGACAGTGACTACTCTCAAAGGGTTCATTGAGAATTATGAGCCCTATAACCATAATTAACCCTACAACCAGGAAAAAAAAGATGACTGATAGCCTGAGTTAGAGTCAAAGTATTTTAAAGTGCAGAAGAGAAAGAATTCTTCCGGAAGCAGGGTCAAGGGTAGGTGGAAGATGAAGGACAAAAGGTATTTTGGAAGTGGTATTTGAAATGTGTGTGATAGGCTTTGGACATTCAGAGATGTCAGAAGAACAAAAACCAATTTTAGACAAAAGGAATAGTGTGAAAGAAAACACTAAAAGGTGGGAAAACATAAAGTTCTGGATAGGGACAAGCATGAATACTTGAGTTTGTATAGAAAACAAAGAATGCATTGCTATTCAGAAACTACCAGGATAAGCGATTCGATTTCTCTCTCTATTCTGCATATCTAATTGGTTTTATTTGAAGCCGCTCATGTTTACACCACCCGTTAGTGTTACCCGTAATATTATTAAGGTCAACTCACCTTGGCCCAGTTGTCACTTACTTCTCCAATTAGGTGAGGTGAGATTTCCTTCTCTTCATAAATTTAGCCATCAGTGTTCTAGAAAATTGCAGGGAGTCCATTAGGTAAAATCCATTGACCACGTATTTCCATGGCTGTTGGACATGCAGGGCTCTGTATATGTCTATGCTAGCAGAGATGTGAGACTTCCTTTCTATCTACTGTTCAGTCTTCGTGTCCCTTCATGGATTGTCCTTTCTTACCTATGGGTATGAGTTAGCCTCCTTAGAAGTATTAGAATAAAATTCTATTCAAGCTTATGGTAAATTTCTGGAAATGATTAAAATGATGCCCCAACACCTATATTATTTTCCCGGTACCCTTACAGAGAAACCGTTTTCTCACTGTTAAGCTACTGACTGAAAAACCTGACACTGAACTGTCGCAGTTCCTTAACAAATCAGACAGCTTGAGAGAGATAAACTACAGTGGAAGAAGTTGGTCTTTTCTAAGTAATTTGTTTGGCTCAGGGAAGGAATTGAAACTAATTATAGTAAATATTTCCTACTAATTTTTTTTTTTTTTTTTTTTAGAGAGAGATTTTTGCTATAGGGCACTGTACTTGCCAGAGAAACAGAGAGAGATAAACCAAAAAACCATTCCCCAGGAGGTCTGGCAACATCACAATCCCTTCTCCTCTATTTTCCCATTAGGATCTTGGGCATGCACCCACATGCACCCAGCATGAGTTTTAAGCCACCGGGTCCAGGACTCAAACCTCAGTCAATTACTTGTGATACTAGCTACATAACCATTTTGCCATCTGCTGGTCCCATCCTCCCAATGTTTTAATCCTTTACAAATGAATTTACTTTCAATTTAACAAGCATTCTCCTTTTATTTTAAATGTATAGCTGCAATACATAATGTAGAAAATAATGAGTGTTTTCAAATACAGTTTGTTTTTTGGGGGAAGAGAGGTTTTTTTGTTTTTTTTTTCTCTTTAAATTTATTTATTTTTTACATTAATTCACTATACATCATTACAACATACAAATGAATTTTCCACCCAAAATAAACTGTGTATTGGCTCAATCAAGCACATCAACATACATGTTATCAGCAAATAATTTTCCAATTCTTATGTCTTGTATACTTTGTTTTTTGTTTTGCCATCCTTGATTCCCTATCCCTCCCCTCTGCCATGTCCCACCCTCCTCCCACATTGTCTCTGGTATCTATGGTTGCTTTTTATGCCTTCCTCCCCCCATTTAATTGATTTGCTAATGAACTTAATTAGTCTAAATATATCTAATAGCTAGCACAGCTGATGTATACCTATGCATGAACTCAAGTCTGACTTTATGCATAAACCTCAGTGAGTAGAATGAACATATTATAACATATTATAAAGTAGTACCCAGCTGGGGCTATATAGCTTACTGCAGTCATCATATATGCATTTGTTTTTTAATTTTGATATGAACAGTTTTATTGTTTTTTTTTTCTCCTGCAACTTTTTTTTTAATTACTTAACCTTCATTCCCTGAGCATCATCACAACATACTAAATGTGGTTTCCCATCTAGAATAAACTGCATAGTGGCTTAATCATGCATGTTATCATCAATAATATTCCATTTCTACTTTCATACATATGTATATGAGAGATTTTTGCTATAAGGCGTGTGCACTCGCCAGAAACAGAGAGAGACAGAGAGACAGAAAGTAAGAAATCATCCCTCAGGGGAGATGGCCACACCGCAATCCCTTCTCCTCCATTCTCCTCTTGGGATCTTGAGCACTCATGCACATGCGCTCGGCCTGAGTTTAAGCCACTGGGTCCGGGACTCAAACCATGGTCGACTATGTGGGAGTCCAGCAACATAGCCATTACGCCAACTGCTGGCCCCACAGTTTTATTAATAAAGGTATTAAGAGAGAAAGTCAGCAGACATAATACAGGGATCTGAGTCAGTCAAGGATGATATAAAGGACACTTTCAGAAATGGTGTTTGTCAGTATCACACATATTGTATATTAGACATAGAAAAGTTTCTGATATAATCTACATCTACTTAAAACAAATCAGCTCCCTTTTTGTTTCTTCTTTAATTTTACTGTGGTAACATGCTTGAGTGAACTGAGACATGGTACATTTAACCAATTTGGCACTATGCCTTGAGTTTATTAAACAAACAAAGATTTGATGAGCTGTCTCTAAACTCTAGCCCTGCAGGTAATTCCTGAAACTGTAAATGCTGCCCCTAAGTTCATTTTTCACTCTGCTGCTCTGGGGACTCAGGACCCTGTGCTGAAGTGGAATCTACATACTTTGAGACCAATGTTTATTCCTTATATTTAAATATTCTTTCTACTTATGATGTCCACAACCCTGAAACTTTATTGAACAGAATTGTAGGCAGTGTTCTCTTTGTGTACTTTATACACTTTCATAAAGTCAGCATGATAGAAGATTAAATGTTCTGCAAAGTTAGGACATAAGTGGGTGTACAATTGTATGGTTTTATCTAATGAACAGTTAAAATCTTTCTCATTGATTAATTAGACTGATTTCTTGGCTTGAGTTTCTCCCTAGAGTAGGGCAACTTAATGTGTTTATTTTTAATAAATATGTAACTTATATAGATTTATATTTTGATATATAATATATTAAGTACAAATTTCTATTTATGAGCTCCCAAATTAAGAATTTAATTTTATGTCTAACATGGAATTTTTCCAATGTTAAAACAACATATACCTCAATTTTTTCTTCCCAAATTCAGTTTTGCAAATTATGCTTTATTTTTCAAAATTATTCTATTTAACTTTATTTATTTATCTTTAATTTGACCAGAGAGGGGGAGAGAGAGAGAGAAAGAGAGAGAGAGAAAGCAAGCTGCCCAGGTCTGGGACTTGAACTGAGGTAGGCCATGTGGGAATCCAGCACCTTAACCACCACGCTGCCTGTTGGCCCCTCCAGGATGCCTTATTTTTATACATATTATATTAAAAGATGACATTGACTTTCAGTATTTTTCATCATGTATAATTTCAACCCTAAGTGCTAACAAAATAAAAACCTGCTAAGGCAAGTGTCCAGAGGTTGCATGCGGGTCAAAATCAGTAAGAGGTGTATTCTACAGGAATAAAAGACATGCAGACTTAGGGCTGCTTGTCCCTGGGTTAAGAGTTTTATCTAATTCCCTATTAGGTTGGCACCTAACACAATGTAGACGGATCATAAAGTTTGGTCATTACTGTGAACATTTTTATAACACAAACTTATAACCCATGAACACCACTTCATCTCTCAGCTAACAGCCCTTTTCTTTTTTGGGAGTGTTACCAAGGTGATACATATTACAAAGCATGCCCATTGAAAGAGATGAGAATTACAGTAAGAATACTTTTTGGGCATTCAAACTGTAAGCAATTTCCATTATTGTTTACTTGGAATGTTTACATAAACCTTGACTCAAGTTGAAAACTTTGTTAGAAGGTGTGTTTGTTTGTTTGACAGAGATAGCATGATAAATTTTAGGATAATTGGAACTACATTTACTCACATATGATTTTTAAGAACAAAATGTTCAATGCACTCTACAGAGCTTTCATAGAAGCTCACTGATATTGCATAAGAAATAGGAAGGGCTAAAACAAGCCAAGACACAAGGGAAAAAGCATAAATGCTCTCAGCTGTGGACAGATGCCAATGAATCTTATAACCGACTTCTTGTCAAATAATTCCCCCTGATATCGGTAATTTCTCTGGCCAAAGATGTAGAGTTAACCAAAAACTTAAATTTTAATTTTAAATATATCTCCTTTGATCTTTGGAATGATCTATAGAATTTGATGGGTGTCCATTTTCATATTGAGTCGATTGACAATTAAGAGGATAGAACAATTTAGATAAGTCTCAGTGGCACAGTGGAACAGTGCTGTATTGCTGAAGCCATGTGGGAGAATTTTAGTTTCCCATCCTGAGATTTCACACATACTAAGAGGTGGTCCTAGTCCACTAGGGATAGGCGTGGATCACAGTGGGAAGACCTTTGCCAGATTCACATTGTGAGATTGTGTACTTACTCGCGGATTATCCCAGCTGGCTAAGACTGTTGAGGTGTGAAGACTGTTGAGTTGCATCTCTTCCTCTCTCTCACCTCTCACTCTCTCTCACATTGAAAATATAAATGAATAAACTTTTATTTGAGAGGTTTTTGCCATAGGGCATGTGCGCTCACCAGAAAGACAGAGAGAGACAGAGTGAAAGAAAGTAACACATCACCCCCCCCCCCCCCCAGAGGGGTGGCCCAGACGCATTCTCCTCCACTCTCCTCTCGGGACCTTGGGCATGCACACACAAGCGCCCAGAGTGAGTTTAAGGCACCGGGTCTGGGACTCGAACTACGGTCGACTATGTGAGAGTCCAGTGACATAGCCATTACGCCAACTGCTGGTCCCAATACACTTTTTAAAATGATGAAACAATTTACTAAAGATCAGAACATTCACTTTAAAGTAGCTTTGCATCATATTTCAAAATGGATCCTGTTCATGTAAATAAATCCTTTGAAATAAAGAGCTCTCTAGAGCTCTCTGGAGTACTAATTGCATGATGAGTGAATGCTGTAAGATGACAGTAAATATCTTCTCTGGATCTTTGTGATCAGGTTTGTACAAATGTATGCTAGACTGCTCTGACCCAACTTGGTTTACTGGACTCTGCAATGACCTCTTTGGTGTTTTTTTGTTTTGTTTTGTTTTTTGTTTTGTTTTGTTTTTTGCCTCTATGAGTTCCCTCTCAATCTCCATAGATACGGATTTCCCCTTCATGTCTGTCTTTAATATGGTTAGTAGATAGAAAGTGCTGAAGAGTCCGTAGTTGACACCAGAGAGATGGGGCCAAGCACACCGTTTCGAGGATTGCACCCTCCCAGTTTATCTGTTCCTGTGGACTCCTGGGATGGAATTATGCCTTGTCATCTTTACAAGCATAGTTTTTCAGCTGCTGTCAGATTCAATTACAGAACTCACGATGAAGGATGCCTGACTACGTGGGGCTGTTTTCCGTGCAGAAACTCACAGGGTATATAAGTAGTGTAAAGCCCAGATGCCTTGTTTATCTCATTTTGCTCTCGCTGAGTTGGTTTTTAGTGATGTGCTGCCTCTCCCTAGCATTCCATCTCAATTTACTGAGGGACTGTGAGCTCAAGTAACTTATCCAAAGTCACACATGAGTGGCTTACCAGAATTCATACCCCAGAACTGTCATGGTTCCTAAATCCTTTATTATGAGCATTATACTATACCATCTTCCAGGTCTCAGTATTAACATCATGTAAATTTATTCTCCAGCATGATTCATTAAAATGAAAATGGGCCATTTTCTCTGATTCTCCAAGCACTTCAGAAAAAGTGTTACATCCTGAATACAGATTTCATTTCTGAGACGGAGATAAGAAAAGAAGTTAAACCTTTGCTTGTATTGGAGGCTGGTTCAACTTAAAAGGGCTTTTAATATAGTTTTTAGTTTAAAATATTTAAAGGAAAACCAAGCGGTATTAAGGATAAAAATAGCTATAAATGTATTTTTTAGCAGTAAGTAAAGCAAGGAAACTAAAAAGTGACTGTAATTTAATGGCATAATCCTAATGAAACCCCACTAGATAAAAAAGTTAGTGCAAAACTGAAAAGAAAAAAAAAGCAAGAAAACAACCCATGCTAGACACTCACTCACAGATTTTAAAATACTTTTTGTCATCATAGACTACAGAGATTCAGTTCCCTTTGTTGGTGGTATTTCACTTCCTGTTTAAATCATGAATTAAAATGATAGCAGTGCAACCACTTACATATCATTCCCAATATAAGATAATGTGATAGGAAATAAACTCAATATATTTAAGTGTGTTTAAAGTTGTCAAAAACTAGAAAGGTGAATATAAAAATGGAGAAATTCCAAAATAGGATTTTTGTCCTCTTTCTCTTTTAGTAAGAGTTCCTTTTTTTTTGTCAGTAAGATTCTTCTGCTGTGGATCCATTATTCTTTTTTTTTTTTTTAATCAAAAGAACATTTGCTTTTTCCTTTATGTGAATGCTTAGATTAACAATCACCCTCAACAAAAGTCACTTCTTAAGCACCCACGATGTGCAATGCATCCGAATTGGCACTATTTGGATGATGAATCCTATCTTCGCTCTCACAGGAGTTGTGTAACAGGGAATACATACACGGATGCAAATACAAATTTATGATACAAATTATGCATATATAATGTAAGGAAGGAAATACCAAGTAAGTGAGGGGTACACAGTAAATATTAATGGTGTTTACATGAGATATTTATGTTAGACGAAAATATATATTTTTTTAAATCAAAGCAGAGCTGCACAGTGAGAGGCAGTGGGAAGAGGCTGACTTCCTATTCCAGTGGACCTGTTTGCAAATTCCCTCTCTACAACTATTTGCTGTGTGACTATAGGATTTATCCCATGTGTGAAAATGGGTCTGAAAATGCCTACCGCATAGTGTATCAGCTTTGGAAATGTGTGTAACTAACTACTCCAGAGTTTTTTTCACGGTAGGTATGATTCAGTGGAAACAGTTGTTCCAGGGGTGATAACTATGAGGACATCTTTGAAACTCCTGAAGCAGCAATACCTGGCAAGGAAAAGGCCCTGAGTAGGTTTTTGTTTCCTTTCCTATGCTCTCTTTTACCCACGATACTGTCAAACTCAGAAGAAGGCTTTAGAGGTTTAGAATTGAAGATAAATATTTCTTATGTGAATAGAGAGTGAGCAAAAATCTAGAATTTGAAAATGCAACTAGAGCATTCAAGAAGTGATACATGTACTGGACGGGTTCCATGGTGAGGCAGTTAGCATTGTACTTAAAGAACCAGATCTCACATGGCTGAGTCATAGTTTGAATCCTGGCCCCAATGACTTGAAAAACATGCCACACATGTGCATGTACCCCAAATCCTGATGGGAAAGAGAAATCAAGGACTGTGGTATGACCACACCCCATTGGATGGTGCTTCTCTCTCTCTCTCTCTCTCTCTCTCTCTCTCTCTCTCTCTCATTGTCTTGAGTGCACACGCCCTCTGATCAAAAAAAATGTAAGGAATAATGAATAAATTGAATGTGGTGGTGATGGTGGGGGTAGATGTCAATTATATAGGGCCACCACATACATTCCAAAAGCTGATGAGCTATCTAAATACTACACATAGTAACTTTCATGTCGAGTTTTTTCCTGTCACTTGACTTTGAAACAACTTTTCACCATAGGACACATGCCAAATTAATATAGCAGAGGGAGAAGTTCAATTCAGTTCATTTCATCAAGCATTTATAATTGCAGGATGCCAGAAAAGGACATTTTTCTTGATCACCATCTGCAGTCCTCTTCTAGAAGTAAGTCCCAGTAGTGGTCTGTCCATATTGCAGTTTTCTGCAACAGAAAATCTTGGAGGTTTGGCCTCTATCCCTTCCAGAAGCCACACTTGTTAGGAGAATTTCTCTTCTACACTGAATTTATACAGTCGCCACAGCCTCTAGGTCAGTGAGTGATGAGATGCTGGAAGCAGAGTAGGAAAGGTGAGAGTCCTTCAATAACTGGAAACAAAAGATAACAGAAGGGGCCACATTAGTGAGTCACTCTGTCCTGCCCTTGACACTGACTTTCACCCAGTGTTGCTCTCCTTCATACCTTTCAGATGGACTTTCAAAATGTGTTTCCTTATAAGGGGCTGTAAATATTGATTTTATTATTCACATATATAAGCATGATGAATTAGCACATATTATAAATGATTAAAGAATTGTGAGTTCCTAAAAAAAAAATCCAGATAGCAAGAGCTTCAGTAACATTGCAAAAGTATGCAAAGGCAGTATTTAAGAGACTTTGTCCAAAAAACTAAAATCAACTCCCTAAAAATCTTCGTAGTGTAGACATGTTACAACATGTAGAAAGCGCAACTGATAAAAATTAAATGTTTATTTGGCATTGTGACATCATTTGCTCTGTTCCTTTTTTTTTTTTCATTGAAAACATATTTTGCAGATGATAATAAGCGATGTTACTAAAGGGGATGAGAATTAGTTTTTAGAAATAACAATTTGGGGAGATTCACCAAAATAAATACCAAATGAAGTAAAGATGATCCAAATCTAACTCTTGAGGAAGGTCACTCCTCTACAGAATACCAGTAAATAAATAAGCAAAGAAGTTTTAATAAGAGCTCATTCCATGAGTAAATATAATTAGAAAAATATGCAGATGTTTATCCACGGACATAGTCCAAGGAATACAAAATGAATAACCTTATGATAAAATTGATTAAAGTTTGAAAATTATAAAATGTCAGCGAAGTCACAATGATGTTACCATATTCACTTGTTTTTTGTAGGATTAAAACTTGGATGATTGTTTTGCAAAATCATAGGTGAGGGATCAGTAAATGTCGTAATGGTTAAATTGTTGGACTCCCACATGGTCAACCGTGGTTTGTGTCCCAGACCTGGTGGCTTAAAATTCATGTCAGGCAAGTGTGCATGCATGCGAAAATCCCAAGAGGAGGAAATGGGATAGTGGCATGGCCATCCCCCTAGTGGGGGGGTTGGTTTCTCACTTTCTGGCTCTCTGTTTCTTCTCTGTCTCTCTGGCAAGCACATGAGCCCTATAGCAAAAATCTCTCTCTAAAAAAAAAAAAAATAGGTGAAAGATGACAAATAGGTTATATTTAGCATGGTGTCTCTGACTTTCTGTTTAACTATAGTGGCTGCTTAGTGCATTAAGCTACTAAGAATTCTGAAGACATATACGGTCTTAATAGGAAAGAGCACTAGACATGAGTAAAAGTGTCTGCCATGGTTAGGGGTAAGAAATAAGGTTAAAAGATTATCAAATTATTTGATTAAGAAAATCCTCTATACAATCTAAATGATATTCAGCTATTGAATATATAAAAATAATAATTATTATTATAATAAATTTTAAATAATAAATTAAATTAAACAAATAATTCTTTAAAAAAATCTATTCTGGAGCAAGTTGGTGGTGAGGAAGTTAAGACAGCTGGATCCCACATGGTCAGCTTAGTTTGAGTTCCTCCTTGAGGAACACCCCAGGAGCATATGAGTGTGTGCCCAAAGTCCCAAAAGAAGAATGGAAAAGAAGGGATTGCAGTGTGACCATCCCCATGGGGGGGAGGTGGTGGTTTTCCCTTTTCTTTTTCTCCTTCTCTAGGGAGTGCACAGGCCCTATGGCAAAATAATTAAATAAAGATAAGGATAAGAAAAGAAAGAGAATAATAAAGAATATCTACTGCTAAGCATATATTTCAGTGAAAGGAAAAAACCTCATATATTTATAAAAGTGTTCATTACCAAATTAACTATAGTGTCCAAAAAAAAAGAGAAATAACTTTAAAAACAATTAAAAAATTAATAATTATGGTACCTCATCTTGTATTTTTATACATTAGAAAGTATAATTTGGGTCAGCCCATGGTAGAGTGGTTAAGGTGGCTGGATCCCATATGGCTGACTGTGCAGTGTAAGTCCCTGACCCAGCAGTTTGAGAAACATGCCAGGCATGTACGTGTGCATGCCCAAAATCCCGAAAGGAGGGAGAAATGGAGGAGAAGAGATTGAGCATGGTGATTCCCTATGGAAGGTTCTTTGTCTCTTTCTGTCTCCAGCAAATATTTTTTGCATCCTCTGGCAAAAAAAAAATATATATTTTTAAAGGAGTATAACTTTTGGGGTTATTTTTGAGAGAGATTTTTGCTATAGGGTATGTGCACTTGCCACAGAGACAGACAGCAAAAAATATCCCCTTGGGGGGATGGCCACACCTCAATCCCTTCTCCTCCATTCTCCTCTCAGGATTTTGGGCCTGCACGCACATGCACCTGGTGTGAGTTTTAAGTCACCAGTCCAGTACTCAGACCTAAGTTGACTATGTGGGAATCCAGCGACACAACCATTCTGCCATCTGCTGGTCCCAAAGAAGTATAATTTTTAAAGATCCTACAGAACACTTAATATATACATGTACATGTATGTGTGTGTGTGCATATGTGCATGTGTATGTATGTATTTATATATGTATATTTTATATATTAGATTTTTGCTATAGGGTACATGCATTCACTGGAGGGAGATAGGGAGAGGGTAACGTGAAAAATCACTCCTCAGGGTGGATGACCACATCACAATCCTTTCTCCTCTCAGAATTTTGAGCATGTAAGCTCACACACACCCAGCATAAGTTTTAAGCTATTGGGTCCAGAACTTGAACTTCAGTCGGCCATGAGGGAATCCAGCACCTTAACCCTCACATTACCTCCTGGCTCCTATATATACATTTCTAAATTTATTTTGTTAATATCTTCGATGAGAGAGGGAGACAGAGAGAAAAAAAGGAAGGGAGGGAGAGAGAGAAGTATCCTCAACAGGCTCTTCATGCTGAGTCCTACCCCTGGCTTCGGCCCACTGACCACGGGCATGCGTTTGTGCTCAGTGTGCACAGAGACACCTCAGGATTCTAACTGGTACTTTTCCTTGTGGCCTTAGCATCACGAGACATTCTGGTATTGTTGTGCCATTATGGCCAGCCCTCTTCAATTGTATATTTTCATATAACATGCCTGTAGTAGGCTAACAGAAACTAGTATCTGAACTAATTAAAAAAGCACTGAGACTTGTCTGCTACCGAGATCAGTTTTGCATCATCTCTTGCCTCCTGGCCTTTTTTGTAGCTATGGCTCTGATTCCTTAGGAAGCAAAGGCTAATATTTTATCACAATTAATTTAATGGAAATTAAATTTCAATACACAAGCTTAATGAATTGGCATGTCATCAGGCTTACTGTTTCATCTTCCTTAAATTAGAATTAATATGACCAGAAAGAAATTACTTCCATCTTTTACCTCTTAATAGTAAACTTTGCTAATAAAACAAAACCTCAAACTACTAAAGAATGAAACATATTTTCTTGGTCTGAATTTCAGGCTTAGTATTAAAGTAGAAAGGTTCTTTGCAGACACTTTTTAGAGACTGCTTCAGACTAAATTACAAAGAATACTGTATTTTCTGCAGATTTGGGGTAAACCAATAAGCTATGCACCAAACTGCTATTAGAAAAACAAAGAGCATCACTTTAGTTTTTCAGTTATTTGTGTGTACTTTGGAAAGTCCTTAGAAGTACATCTGAAAACACCTATCAAAAGATGTTCTTTCTTTCATTCTTCACTACTTGTCAGAAAAAAAAATGCTATTCTTATAACATCCTATAACCTCTTTCTAGATACTATTGTAATGAATGCTAATTTTTAAAAAATACTTTATTCAGCCAGTACAAATGAAATTACAAAAGGTAGCTATTTTTAAAGCTTTAAATATAGCGTGAATTTGAGCAAATATTTTGTAAAATGGTATGTATAACAAGAAGCAGAGGATGAGAATTGGGAAATCAAGTAAACTCTTGGATATACAAAACAGTAGCTAAATGAACATGCACCTTGGGTTTGCAAAGAAATCATAAAGTTCACGTCTTTACTGAAGTCAAACAAGAAAATCACTGCACATCAAAGCTGGTCATGTAAGTGGATACGTATACAATGTATGCTGTTGTAGTATATCTACAAATACAAAATGGTCTCCTCTTGGGT
>NW_006159700.1:291535-313415 GCF_000334495.1 Tupaia belangeri chinensis
AAGTTCACAAAAGTTTCCAAGAGATGCAAGCTGCATAAATCCCTGAACGACTAGCTATAGCAAGCCTGCGTGATGATCAATTATATGGTCATAATGTGGTCTAATTAATGTGAGTTAAAATATTTTAATTTATGTTTACAATACATTACTCTCTAGAGTATCCAATCATTGATTAGGCATTTGTAAAATTTTATTTGTTCCCCCTGGTCTCAACTCCATCACACCATTATCAAAGTTTTGTATAATGTAGAGGCTAGTCGTTAAAGTAACGATAAACTCTTTTGGATTAAGGGGAACTAATATCCTTTATACTTCTAGTACTCAAGTTTACATTTTTCTATCTTCATAAGAAGTGGCTGTACAACATGATATCAACATGAAATCAAATGACCTATGGACTTTAGGTTACTAAAAACTAGTAAAAAAGTGAGCAATATTTTTGATTTTTACAAGTCTGATAAACAAATCCAACATTTATTTTTAGAAAACTGATCAATTATTAGATGAAGGAATGGCTGGATATGTTAAATATGAGAAGTAAAGAAGTTTCATTCTAATTATTAATCTTTGTACATGTATTAGTTAAAGTCTAATGCCGTATCAGCAAGATACATGAGCAGTGGCTCCACAGAGAAAGTTTGTTTCTCACTCCTATGATAGCCCAGGTCTGCAGGCCACATGAACAGTCTGGCTGCACATGATAATCCAGAGATTAGGTTTTTCCTATGATTTTATGAGCTACTTGGGCCCTCTGGGAAGTAGACATTGAAACAAATGTAGGAGTGTAAAATGTATATTGAGTCATCAGAGAAGTCATGACATATTTTTCTATGTTTTTCTATGGAAAAATGCATCATGACTTTTCTGATAACCCATTGTTTGGGAAGTGAAAGGCAAAATGAAGAAGCAGAACTGGGCTAATAAAGCCATCAAACTGTGATGCAAATCTGATCCTTACAAAAGGAAAGGGAGCAAGATTGGGCAGAGCAAACCTGAGGCCAAAATACGAACCTGGTAAAGATGAAAACAACCAGTGTGCATCTCTAGAGGAAATATTGCACATTAAGGAGAGTCTTGTGTTGGGCAGAAATGACTAGACTCCAGTGACTCTAGCGCCCTCACCTCTTTGGCTGCTTAGGAAGAATATGGCCTGAAACTGAAAACTGAGGTGAATCCTGAAAACACTCATGGCCAGAAGCTCTAATCTGATTGTGTATCTTACAACTAAATGGCACGTTCTTTACGGTGAGCTATGACATAGATACTTCCAAGATTGCCAAATTCTGTGATTAAGGAAGGATGGAGTGTATTGTCACTAATAGAACACAGAAGTATCAACTCAGTCACTGCTGAGCCTATCAAAAAGATAACTGTAACATAGAAATGAGTGCTATGTCTGCTCTGAGTCTAAGAAACATTTATATTTTTTTTTCCTTTTTAAGACCTGAACTTAATATGGTTGAATATAGGATTCAAAATTTGTGGTCTGACTTGTGATTTTTTAAACATTTTTATAGAGACACTACACAGGATATAGCATTTTGTTGACATGAAATGAGATTTGGCTGCAAAATCAAGAAAGACCTACTGAGGGCCCTTTGCCTGAGGTGACCACAGAAATTAGCTCCATTTCGCAGACAAGGGAACTAAGGCTCAGAGAATTTCAGTGATCATTTAAGGCAAAATAATAGTATAGATTTAAACAGGTGTTAACTCAGATATCCATGATCTCAGCACGCATCAGTGGTCAATTTGCCATTATAGTTCTAGGAATTAACAATTCTATGGAATAAACATTCTTTTCTTAAGTCTTTATTTTTAGTCATATTTTGAAAGTCTGGCTTTTTCCAAAATGCTTGAGACCAGGGCAAATGAAGCCGAGTTATTTAATTAGTGTAGATTCTATTTCTTGCAACTATTAGGTTGTCAGGAAAGTTATGACATATTTTGCTATGTAAAATGTGTCATGGCTTTCCCAACAACCCAATATTTATATTGTAGAGCTCATACATATGGGAGGGGTCAAATTTAGCTGGGGGGAAAATATTTACATAATGTTTCAAAAGTCTAAGTTTTGTTAAACCTTATAGGAAAACCGAATGTTGTATGTGGGTGTGTATGTGTATATAAACATATATAAATGTATATATATGTGAACATATATGTATATAGGCACTTGTATGTTTACACTTTTATATAAATATATAGAGAGACATAAATGAAGCCAAACTGTAAAACATAAAGCTATATATCTATGATATATTCTGTACCCTTTCTGACATTATTATATAATTGGCATTCCTCATTTCTGGCCTAATTATTGCCTGATCTAATGATTAAGAAGTAGAGGAAAGACATCCTTGGAAGGTTAATAAGCCATCCAGAAAATTAGATTAGCATGATCAAACCTTAATGATTATTGTTCCTCATTATAATAGATTACCTGAAAAATTTGAGGAAGAAAAAATAAATTGGCACCACTGTGCAATTATACTCATAGTTTTCCACAGTAGATTTTACAGCTGATCACCAGTTATAAATTCTTTTCATAGCTAAAACCAGAGTTTTTTTAATACATTATACTACCATTATTATAGTAATCAAAGCCCGTTTATTTGATCATCGTCATAATGGAGTACTTGAGGCATTTTCTCTCTGCTAATTGACAGTTGGTCAGTTAAGAGGTGCTTTTCACAAAATCTTCCATAACCCTAAGGGTTTGAATTAGCTTGTAATAAATGCCTGAGAAGCTCCTCTAGATTCTTAAGTGCATTTGCTAAAACTCTCAACTGCTATTTTCCACCTTCTGGTCAGGAAATGCCTTTGATCTGCCATCCAGCTGCCTGTGTCTCATGTATCTATCTGTCTCAAGCATTGTAACCCTACTCATCAGCACAATGACACATTACCATTTAGATATCATTTTCTGATGCCGGATTTCTCCAAAAAGAAAAAGAAAAGAAATGCAAAGAGTAGGAAAGGGTCAAACTGAAGCTCAGATTGCCAGATTGCCCTATTTAAAGAATCGCAAGAGGTGGTCTGTGGTCAGAAGACCGAGCCTTGAGCCTGATCCTCACTTCCACCGTAATCGCACACCTAGGCATTTCCTGCAAAGACTTTTTGGCTCACTGGCTGCCCCGTGCCCTATCACATGCCACTTCCATCTATAGTGGGTGCCACGCCTAGCCCAGAGCACAAGCTTCACAGTGTCAACATTCAGTAATGCAAAGTTGCTTTTTCTAATTTCCACCATAATAAGATACTGGTGGTGGGAGTGAACTGGACTAAATGAGCTAATGAACTTGTTGATTTTTTTAAGTACAGAACACAGTCTTAACAGATGCAAGCATGTTTAAAGATTTTTTTTCCCCCTGGCACACTTAATATCCATAATGCTGGAAACTTCGTTTAGCTCAGAGCTTTCTCCCCATTATTTTTAGCTAGGTGTTCAGTAAACACTGGTAGAATGAATGAATATACTAGATAGACTTATATGTATCATTGAGTTAAAAATTCAATATCTTGTGTTACTTTCACTTTTTAAAGTAAATAAACATTTAAAGAAAAAAGTGTAAAAGTGCAAACCCCCAAATCTCAGGTTTATGACCGATTAATCTAAAACTTCTGTTGAATGAGAGCCCCATACTGCACTGGGAAAGCACTGTGTGGAGGGAGCCAGATCCCACATGGCCCTGAAGGGAAGGAGGAATAAAGGAAAGAGGATATCTGCATGGTCAGGCCCCATGGGGGAGGGGGGGAGGCAGGAAGGAGGGCACACTTTCTCTCTCTCTCTCTCTCTCTCTCTCTCTCTCTCTCCCTTCCTCCCTCGCTCCCTCCCTCACTCTCTCCCTCCCTCTCTCTGACATTTAAATATATAAATAAATCCACTGTTGAAAATAGCAAAGGAAGAAAGACTATTAGGAAGAGAAGGAAGAAAAAAAGGAACAGGGTGCATATTGGTTTCTCAGATGTAATAAGGCAAAATATATTTGAGTAAAGGAAGTTTGTAACTACAAATACCTACCTATAAATACTAAAATTGTAAAAAATGACTTATTTTGAACAAATTTGATTCTTTGATTCCTTTTGAATACAGTAAATATTTTCTAAATGCCTACTGTGTGTCAAGTGTGTGTGGGTGCTAAAGCACAGAGCAAAATAACACAGTTCTTACCCACATGGAAACCAGAGTGGTGACTCTACATTTTTAATCCCTTCCTTCTTCCCTTTGGTCCTCAGAATACAAAGTCAATGCATAAAACATAAAACACCCTTCTTAGTGTCTCCCACACTACCTGAATTAACGTAGGAAAGTTAGCAATTAAAAAGCTCCTTCCTGCCAGCTGAGGTTAGCTTCCTCAATGTGTGTTCTAGTATTCAAAATAAATATTTTGCAATTAGGGTGAAATATGTTAGTGACAGATGCAGAGGCTGAAGGCCTTTATTTATTCAGATACTTCCTTCTCTGCAAAATATCAAGGTAATGGCAGATCCCCAGCTTATTACTGCTTCTAGATGTGAACATATAATTAAATCTCTACATGCCTTCATTTTGCTTTAATCTCCCTCCTCAAACTGCTCATGATGAGAGGCCTGTTGATATTGACTAAGAAGGTAATTGTTTGTAGAAAATATTTAGCCACCAGAAATGAAGTCTGTCCCATTACAAATGATGTGCTGCTCAAGGCTCCCATGTTGTCTTCACTTAAACTCGCATAGCTAAGTTTACACGTGGAAGAATGAGGCCTCATGAAAAAGCATGTTTGCAAGGTTGTACACAGGGTAATCATGGTGCTGCACCCTAGGTGCAATAATCAATTCAGTGTATAATACAGGCAGGCTAATCCAGACTACAGAAAGAACTTCTGATAGCCAGCACTTCGGACAGAAGACAAAGATATTTACAATAGCCATATTTATTCTTCTATGCCTTGTTCATTTCTTCTAATCTGTTGAGTTTCAAGTCACAGTAATATTAATATCTGTGACTGAGATATAAGAATAAATTAGAAGATAGTTTTGTTTGAGCCCTTGAGATAGGGTAAAAACATAAGCTTTTATTAGTTAAGAATTCCTGGGCCCAGCAGGTGGTGTGGTAGTTAAGGCTCTGGACTCCCACATAGTCAACCATGGTTCAAGTCCCAGACCCAGTGGTTTGAAAATCACACCAGGCACATATGCATGCATGCCCAAAATCCCGAGGGGAGAATGGAGGAGAAGGGATTGTGTTATGACCATTCTCCCTGGGAGGTAATTTTTCACTTTCTCTCTCTTTGTCTCTCTCTCTTTTTCTCTGGTGAACACATGAACCCCATGGGAAAAACCCGTTAAAAATTTTTGTTATATTTATTTATTAACCAAGGGATAACTTATACAATAGAGATACACATAGTGATGCCAACTCATATAGTCACATGACCATGATGAGATTTTCTTTTCATCTTGTGGAAGATGAAAATGGTAGTCCTGCCATGTTTTATTTTATATAGTTTGAGAGACTAAAACAAAAGTACTGAATTGAGAAGACTGATTCATGAATACTTACAGATATTATATTTGAATTATGTGCTTGCTACAGGAACGCTGTCCACAGAGCTGTCTATACTGATAAAAAATAGTATTCATTGTGCCCGATATAGTAAACACTAGTCACCTGTTGCTATTGACCAATTAAAATGTAGCTAGTGCAACTGAGAAACTGGATCTTTACATTTTAAGTAACAGAAATGTGATTAGCTATAGCTGGGTGGCATTTTGGACAATACATTTCTAGGGCTTTTGATCCCTAGTTTTCAAAAGACTTTTAAAAATAGTAGTAATTAAAAACACTGCTTTTCATAAAATATTGGCCAAAAAAATATGTAAAATAGATATAGCTTTAATCATTGTTCAGTATATATTTATAGACTATTTTAAGATGACCATGCAAAAGTGTTTTCTCTGTGTTGCAGTGAGATTCCTCCAAGAAATTTAAAGACAAGACTTGGTACATTACCAACCTTCTCAATACTACCTTTTCCCCAACATATCAGGGTTTGAGAGTTTGTGATTTAAAATGTTAAAAGTAAAAGTAGGTGAGTGAGCGAGATGAGGCAAATAAGGTGAGTGAAACCATCTCAGAACCAGTAGCACCAATGTAAGTAGAATTGATATCCAGGTTTGTGTATACCACACTCAATGACATATTAACTTCTCCACCGCATTATTAGAAGAGAAATTTGATGTCTGAAAATAAAGACATGAGATCACTACAGGCTCCCAGTCTTTCAACTAGACAACAATTTGATTTATTTGACGAGTGATCTCAGACGACCCTCTCAGGCACTGAGCCATCTGAGAATTATGTTGCTGGGTGATAAGATACCTTCAGAGATACCTAAATCTTCTTTTCACACTGGAAGTTGCATCTGTTTTGGAATAAAAAACATTTTATGTATGCTATTTCTATCTAGATAGCTATAAGAATATTCTGA
Organism: Tupaia belangeri chinensis; assembly: GCF_000334495.1. Classification (NCBI taxonomy): domain Eukaryota; kingdom Metazoa; phylum Chordata; class Mammalia; order Scandentia; family Tupaiidae; genus Tupaia; species Tupaia belangeri. Next base: position 298,009 of record NW_006159700.1, read on the forward strand.
AAACATTCACAGATTGAAATCAAATTCATACTGACAAGAACCTTAAGTATTTACCAAGAATATGCTAGACAACAGCTTATTTTTTTAGTTTTTATTTTGTTCCCCAAAAGGTAAAGGAATATTTAATGTATTATACATTGAGAAAAGTCCATTAATCGTTAGTTTAGCATTTGTTTCCATGTATTTTCCTTAGAGATAAACCAACAAATGAAGAATATTCTTAATTTGATCTCTGGAGTAATCATAGATATGAATATAGTATCATTTAACAGATTTGCTAATCAGACACATAGGTTTTTAATCATGCGTTTCTATGCCCCTAAAATGCAGCTGGCTTCTTAATTTTATTGAGCTCCTGAAAAGAAATTTTATTTCTAACCTAGGGTTGGTCTGCTGATCTTATATAGTCTTGTTTTTAAATAGGAGTTAAATTTAAGTACTTTGTCTTTAAAAAAAAAAATGTTAAATCCTTCCCAGCTGCATTAAGACTGATGGGAAGCCTGCTTTTAAAAACATATACTTTGTGACACTCTTGGCTGTTATAACCCACCCACACAGTTCTCTCAATATGCAGTGGTTTTCACTAAGGAGACTTCATTGTTTATGGTATGCTCACCTTGCCCTGGGACTCTGCCAGGTGTAGCTGATATAAAATAGAAGCTGTTCGTAAAACACATCTTCCGTTTTTAAGAATTCCTCACCTGAATGTTTTTTCCATTCTTTGCACAAATCCATCTGTACACAAACAAAACACTGCCTCAGCCATCTACCCTCCTAAGAGTAAAACTAAAGTATGTGTTTTATTGGGATTCCCTTTTTAGGCAAAGGAATGTAGATAACAATCTTTCTTCTCTGAGCTGCTTGTTAGGCATGTGGGAACAGAGAGGAAATAAAACTGTTGTCATGAAAGACAGTTCATGCTTCTGACATGAAATTTAATAACCCTGGCAGAGACTTCTTCATTTGGAAGACCTGTATTGTGTTGATGGAAGGTATTTCTATATGGAGGTGTACTTCTGAGAAATGAATGGGATGCAGTAAAGATATGATTAGTCTCCATGTACTACCACATATAATAAATCCCTTCTCCTCCTCTTCTCTTTCATTTACAAATGCTGTCAATCGCAGTGCTTGTGAATCGACATGATTCTGTAAGAATGATGCGTCATATGCACAAAGAAAAAGCAATTGAGTATAGAGACAAATTAGTTGGTACATGTCAATATTTCACGAAGCTTTAAGTATTTCATTTCATTAACATTTTCTTTGAATCACACTACATATTTTTTCAGGAAAAAAAAGCTTTCTATTCATTTTTTTTCTGATCTAAAAATACAAACATGCTTGAAGAAATCTAAGCAGCAAGCATTGGGGAAAAATGAAAGCAACAGAACAGAATGTTGTGTGGTTATGAATTTGAGCAGAAAGAAGAATTTACTTGAAATAGGAGGGGAAAAAAAAAGTTTTTCCATGTAAGGATACCCCAAATCAGCCACAATCTGATCTTTATATTCAAAAGACTTTTTTTTTTTTTTTCTTTCTGGCCAGATGGTACATGCACTCATTGGAGAGACATTCAGAGAGAGAGAGAAAGAGAAAAAATCACCTTCCTTAGGAAATAGTCATGCCATAATCCTTTCTCCTCCATCTTTCCCTCCTTTTGGGATTTTGGACATACACAAGAACCCAGCATGTTTCTCAAGCCGCCAAGTCCGGGACATGAACCTAACAATCGGCCATGTGGTTCCTGACTACTTTAACCACCAGGCCACAGAGCCTCCTTTCAAAAGGCTTTAAGGCATTAACAGCACGCTTGTGAACATAGCTGTAACGTACCTGTTAGGAAATATAAGGTTGTTGGAAAAGCCATGAAGTGTTTTTCTATCAAAAATGCATCATGACTTTTCTGATGATCCAATATTTCCCTGTATGTTCTTTAAAACTAAATTCAGGCCTATTTAAGGACACAAGAATGTAATATATCCTTGTACTTTTTAAATCAATTTTATCAGTGTTAGTTTCACTAAAAGAGTAAGGTAAAATTGTCCTAAATGTCCCAGCAATTTCCTCCTATCTTCTCCCTGGTTAGGAGGACATCATCCCTGCAAGCCTTATCTGTCTATCTTCCGTCATACAAGGCTAGAAGGAGACGACATATTTCTTGCTTCACACTATCATTTTCAAACCTCCATCAAGGGAATCTGGCATTATTACTGAATAAACTGCTTTTCATCCAAAGCCCGTGTTATTTGCATCTATCACCCTTTCTTTATACTTTAGTCATAAGCAGCTGAACTCCACATTGCTACCCTTTTTTTCACCTCAGCGCTTATCTCAGCGCTGGTGAAGTCATTACAACTGAACAGATTGCATCCTTGCCTCAGCCTCATTCCCTAACATATTTAGGTTACACCGGGTTATGCAATGTTAGTCAGGAGTGACAAACATCCCCTTAAACTTAGTGACTCAGATGAACCCAGGTGCTGACTCTGCACATTGTTTCATTTAGGGACCTAGAGAAACAAAGCACCTATCTATCTATAATCTATCTATCTATCGTCTATCTATTTATCTATCTATCTATCTATCTATATATATATATTTAGTTTTCTATAGGGCACATTCACCTGAGAGTGACAGAACTAGAGAGGGAGAGGGGAAGTGAGAAACCACCTCCAGCGTGGCTGGCCACATTGCAGCCTCCTCTCCACCACTCTTCTCTTGGGATTGTGAGCACACAAGCACATGTTCCTGATATCTTTTAAAGCTGCCAGGTCCTTGTCTCAATGGCACAGTCTGCCTTGTGGGATCCAATTGCCTTAACCACCATGCCACCAGATGGCCCTGAAGCAGCTATCTTAAACATTGATGTTATACCTATATCCAACTCATTACTAAATCTTGTCTGTTCTGTCTCTAAATTACATGCCATGTCTGACACTTTTTATTATTACCCTGCCATAGCCCCCTAATTGGGCTTCCTCTCTTGCCTCTCTCGAGCAGCCCTCACAAGTAGGGGAAACGTGCTAGCTCTCTTGAGGATCTCCAACCTGCTACCAAGTGCTCTAGACTGGAGTGACTTGTGTTACTCAACAATTCATTAGTCAGAAGTAATAATGTAGCCCAGTCAACCACCAGGCATCCAGAAAATGAAATTTTGCCTTGTGCATAGACAGTTAATATTATCTATCTAAAGTTATCTATTGATCAATAGATAACTTTAGTAACTACTACATGGCCCATCTAGGCTTTCTTCTTGAAATGAGCCCTATAATTCATCAGGTTCAATTTTAGTTTAACCATCTGGAAGGGTGGTCACACCTTGCCATAAGGTAGAATTTCTATGTCTCAAAAATCTCAAATTCTGAAATTCCTCTCTGTTATCATCTTGCAAGCCTTTGCTAAGGTGGATATAAAAGTAAACAAGATATGTGACTTGACTTTAAGGAATTCCTAGGGCAATGGGAGAATCAAAAAAGTAATGGGTTCCTTGGGACCAGTAGTTGGTGTAATGGCTATGTCACTGGACTCCTATATAGTCGACCACAGTTTGAGTCCCGGACCCAGTGGCCTAAACTCACGCCAAGCACATGTGCGTGCATGACCAAGATCCTGAGAGAAAAATGGAGAAGAACGGATTGCAGCATGGCTATCTCCCCTGGGGGGCAATTTCTTGCTTTCTGTCTTTCTGTATCTCTGTCTTTCTGAGGCACATAAAAAAAAAAAAAAAAAAAAAAAAAAGCCCTCTCCAAAAAAAAAAGAAAAGAAAAAGTAATATATAAGTAATGTGAGTTCTAAAAATGGGAAGGGGGACCAGCAGTTGGTGTAATGGCTATGTCGTTGTACTCCCATGTGGTCAACCGCAGTTTGAGTCCCAGACCCAGTGTCTTAAACTCACTCCGGGCCTGCATACGTGTATGCCCAAGATCCTGAGAGGAGAATGGAGGAGAAGGGATTATGGTGTGGTTCTCGCTTTCTGTCTCTCTGCCTCTGTCTTTCTGGTAAGCGTAAATGCCCTATAGCAAAAACCTCCCCCCCCAAATAATAATAATAATATGTGAGGGGATCAGCTAAGAGCCCAACCCAAGGTGGGAGGAAGAGGAAGTATGGTGAGGACATCTCTCATGAATGATATGACGCTTCGCTGAATCTTCAAGTCAGAGTCTGAGTCAGCGAGGGTGGCAGCAGGAGTATAGCCAATACACAGTAATTGCAGCATGGAGAGATCCCTGACAAAGCAACAGTACAGCCATGGCATGAGGACCATGCCAGGTGCTGGAAGGGAAGTGGGTAGTAGGTTGGGACAAATTATGAAAGACTTTGAATTCAATGATGAGGACTGTGCAATATTATCCTTAAAGCAATAGAGAAGCTTTGAACTAAACAGACATCTGTCTTAATCAGATTATTTCTTTAAAGTACTTTCAAATGTGTTTATTAACTAATATTTCATAGACATTAGAAATACTACATTGACTTCTAGACTGAGCTCACAGTCTTAAATTACATGAGCAACAGTAAAGCTCTATGAAAATATGTCTTTTTTTTTGTTATTAATTCCATCCATGTAACTCACAATGTTATAAGATGACAAATTCCTTGACCTTTTAAAATGCTTGGTCCTTGAGTTTATCTTATTTACCAATATGCTTTGATTATTTTATAAATATAAATCATATTTTATGCCTTAAAACTTTGGCATATATGTCCTTCAATACTGTAATTTTTAAAACAACCATTAAACATAAATAATAAGCTACTTAGCTCTTAAACGTAAATCTTCATGATTTAGGTCAGTGACATTTTCCCAAAAATCTTGAAGATAGATAGAAAGACAGACCAGTCCATAAATCTAGACACAGATATGAGTAAATCTAGTTTGAATTTAAAAATCTAAAATGTACATTCTCATATAAAATTTAAAAATAGAACATTGTTAATTTTTTTAAGTATTTCTTTAAGTTATTTCTGGATAGCCTTACAACCTAATGGCAAATTATTTTTTCTAAAACCCATCCTTTTAAAAATAATCAAAAAACCAAGATGTCTTTTCTACAATTATTCATTCTTTTCACTTTATAGTTTTAGACTGAACTAATGGTTCTGTAAGTAGACATATTGATTAGTTCAAAGTCAATTTCTAACCTATTCCAGCACTTCAGCTATCTTAGATCATTTTGTGGGTTTTGTTTTATTTCGTGTGTGCATGTTTTATTTTTATAATATGGAATATGGACATGTCTTTTTTCACACTTCAAATCAGCTAATTCTGACCTGTCTGTCCTGACCCTTTTGAGAATATATTTTTTTCTTCTTGATTCCATTTATTTATTTAGTATATTGATTCAGCCTAATGTATGTGAAAACACTGGGTCAGGACAATGAAACTTAAGGTTCTGGGACTGTATCAGGTGCTTGCTAGTAGGGGCAGATTCCAAGATTGAATGTCTGAAGAGTCTTCGGGAGCTGTAGGAGTTAGCCCATAAATTAGATTTCACGCTAAAGTTGGAGAGACAGTGGTAAGCTGGAAAAGGTCATCACCCATCGCCAGACTTGGCCAACTAGAGCCAACAGCAGAAGGGACAGTGTAGAGCTGAGATAGGGTCTCACAATATGGAACACAGAAAGTTAAGGAAAGTGTGTAGGGTAGCTTGATCTAGCAAAAGACTGAACTAATCATAAACCGAATTCTGGTCCTTACGTTCTTTCTAATGTTTTTACTATTATAACTCCAAAATCACAGACAGCACCCTAAATAGTAGAACTAGGCTGGAAAATATTATAGGCAATTCAGCAATTTTATCGCTTTTAACTACCAATTTGCTGATATGCAGTGACATCTTAAAATCATTTTATTACAGCTAATCTTTCATTGGCCTGTTTGTAACAAATAAATTCTACATTTTAAAAAGCTTGGATCTTTATAAATTTCATTTTTAAGTTTCACTTGAACTTGGAAGTCAGACTTAGATGGATTGTTTTTCCAGCTCGCAGTGAAAACCAGGCCCATAGAAGGCAAGTACAAAAACAAAAGAAAAACTCCCTTATTTAATTCTTGTCTTCATCAATAAGAAAAGAATTATATTAGTGGTATCTTTGTTTATTGGCCCAGTCTACCAAAACAAAAAGGCGTCCATGGACCTCTGGAGAGTTTCTGAAGATATCAGTCAGAGACTTCTCATTCCCTTCTTACCTGATCCACCCTCAATGTTAGTATAGGAAACCAAATTGAAAGTTTGGGTGCAAGACTTTCTTTTATGTTTCCACAATATTTTAATCCTCTATTTTATTATGTTCTTTTGTGATTTTTATTTCCGTGCTTGCACAAAGATTTCTACTTCAGTATTATAATAAGGTAACTAACCAGGTCAAAAATTCATGATTTTAAGTTTCAGCCAGGGCCTCTCCGCCACCCCAAAGAAAATGACTTAATTTCACTTTTAACACTTTCTTAATGATAATACCTGAGAGTGGCAGAGCAATTTAGAGGGTGTAAAGCACTTTCTCACATCTTGCTTAATCTTCACCATACCCTGTGGGTAAGCAGGGCACGTGTCTCATTTTACAAGTAAAAACCTGAGACTCAAGAAAGAATCTGGACAACCTGAATGTAGCTTTCTTAGCACTAGGCCTGAATTTCGTCACACATCTAATTGGCTTTTGATTATTTTATGTCATCTTCAACTTTAAGTGGCATAATCAGATTTCCATTTCAGTAAAGTATGAGAGGAAGTTAGCAGAAAATGGAAGTAATGTATGAGTTTATTTTGGTGCCAAAAAATTTAAAATCTGTGCATAGTTGTTTCCTAATACCTATTTTTCATAAGCTTTTTGAAGACCCCTCATAATTTGGGAGGTAATTTGAGAGGCAAGTTTGTATGAATAGAGATCAGCTAGTTAAAGCTTACTTCAGTTTAAGCAAGGTCTGATGAAAAGTTGAGATAGTACAGTAGTAACACAATGCAAAAATTCTTAGTATATCAACACATGTAAATTTTTAGCAAATTGTGAAGCAAATATTAAGTAGGTTAAAACAAACTGTATGTCACCACTTAATATATACTGTCTGCACTCTATGACTGAAACTGATTGACTAAAGGGTATAGAAACACAGTAAATGGATGTAAATACCAGATATAGTGTGTATGAAAGAGTAGAGTCTGAGGAAGGACATTTAGAAGAAAAATAGGCAAAGCATTAACGGAATAAAAAAATGTGTTATTACCTGTTGAAGATCTTTTTATAGTTTTATCAACTGGACTAGGGAGAAATGTTCACATATTGAAATACTCACTTTGTAAACTAAATAATGTTATTGAATGTATAAAAGAAAATGAAAATAAAAAAAATCAATTGACAATTTAATCTGATGATTCAAATAAAACCTTTATCAGCAGACTCCTTTAAGTTCTCAATACCAAATGTCATGTGTTAAAGACATACAGGAGTGTAGGTTAATAAAGATGTATTAGGCCAGCCAGCGGCAAGGTAGTTAATGTGTTGGACTCCCACGTGGCCAACCATGGTTTGAGTCCCAGATCTAGCAGCTTGAAAATCACACCTGATGCATGTGTTTGCATACCCCAAATTCTAGAAAGAGAATGGAGGAGAAGGGATTGTGATGTGGCCATCTCCTTTTGTATACCAGGAATAATAAAACTATTTTTGCTTAACATTATCCTTTAATTGATATATTATGTCATCAGAAATGTCATATTTTTCTATGCAAAATGTGTCATGGGTTTCCCAACAACCCAATAATTTCATAAAGTTTGGCATAGCAACTCACTCTAAATGAATTTTGCTATTATATTATTAAGTAATTTTCCTTCCTTCTTTTATTCCTTCTTGACTTTCTGGGTTTTTTTGGTGTTGCTGTTTTATTTGTTTGTTTATCAAATGAATACCTTCATTGCTAATTCAAATAGGACTAAGTCTAGTCAGTCAGGCTTAAATGATGATTATAGAATCGTGCCTCAACAAAGTAGCTTCTTATTAATCTCTTATTTTTTTGTGTGTGTGCAAAAGGTAAATTATATGTGATTTCTTTTGTTGTTGTTGTTTAAGAGAATTTAAGCTATAGGTTGTGTGTGCTTGATGGAGACAGAAAGTGAGAAATCAGAGAGGGATGGCCATGCTACAATCCCCTCTCCTCCATTCTCCTCTTGGGATTTTGGGCATATATGCACACATGACCTATGTGAGTTTCAGGCCACTTGTTCTGGATCTCGAACCATGGTGTAACCATTACATCATATGCTGGCCCCAATTTTAAAAAAAGCTTTCTCAAACTTTAGCAAACTAAGTTAATGATGAAAAATTAAATTTGTGTAATGATACTTTCTTCCTAAGTTTTTAACATAAAATTATGTTTTCTCAGTCAGCAGCTTGGTTCTTGTGCTTTTCTATTGGTTTTTAGAACTTTAAGCCATTATGTATATGTGTAATTTTAGAATTCCTTTAGGTTTGGAATATAAATAAATTAAAATTTTTAAATTTTAAAAGTGGGTTTATACTTCTTTTAACTAAAAAAGAAGTGAACATAATGAATTTCCTACCTAAAATCTGAATGTTTCTTAGTGCACATGGCACTGATAGAGTGCCACTTGAAATCTGTGTTAGTTCTGTAAATCCAACTTCATTTCATATGCTGTCGAGATGTACAGTAACTAAATGTAAAAAAATTATTTTTAAAATACTAGAAATATTTGCTATGAATAATAAACTTGTGATTCACGATCAAACTTGTGGGAAAAATAGCAAATCAAAAATATCCACATCTCATTTTAGCATCAATAATATGCTATAATGGTATAACTATTATTCATGTGACAATATCCTCACATTTTAGAAAATAAAAGGGGAAGGTTTTCTTGTTCTAATTTTCTTTAATGTCATATTGCGGTTTCTAGGGAAAATGTAAAAGAAAAGATGACTACTCAAAACAACAGCTTCGAAATTATCTGGGCCTCTAGGAACTGTCAACAGCTTTTATCATTTAAATACAATTTACAAATGGCAGTAACATATGAGAGGGAAGCCTGGCATAAAAGATGTAGAAAGACAAGTTATAAAAGTTAAAGGATGGAAAGGAGAGTTTGCATTTAAATTTTTCTTTCCATTCTTTAATTCAAATATGTTCTTCATTGGAAGAAAGTCATAGTTCAGCTTCTTGATATAAATGAGGTAGTAATTCATGCAGTTTATTCAAAAAGAAAGATTGCTGTTCATGATTTGATAAAGTAATTTTAGTTACAACAGAAATATTGAATGCTATCATTGAGTAATTTTTTATCTATGTAAATGAACTAGAAAATATTAAAAGTGTATGAAAAATTACCTCATCATATTTGTTTAGTAACAAAAACAGTGACCACTAGGTATTGACTCAAAGGTAGGAGAAGAATTTATTCTACATTTTTCAAGATTTAGGTTAAAGTCTACATAAAATGTGTGGTTTTTCCTCTGTTTTGTAATAATTTCAGTGAATGCAGACCCGGTATCTATGAGTCATGTTTTAAATTCATGAATCTTTTTTTTATACAATCTGATAGTTTCAGGGACTGCCTACTCTATTTCAGACATGATGCATGTGGAGGTTTCTATTTATGCATGTTTATACTGTTTGATGTTTATATTATGTTTAATTTAAGTGGGCTATCTTACATGTCAGTCAAGAGAGTTACCAGAGTACATGGAGAAGAAAAGGGGAACCATACATAAAGTAGGAACACTAGTATTATCTTAGGATAAAATAGAAATGTAATAGAAGCATGCCTTAACTATGATAGAATATATGTTTCATAGAAAAGAACTCTTTAACAGTTTGAAGAAAACCAAAGGCAGATCTAGGGTTGTTTAGGTAACTAAACAAGCAAATCTAAGAAGTGAAAAGGGGGCCAGCAGATGGCATAATGGATACTACATTGGACTCCCATGTAGTCAACCATAGTTCGAGTTTCTGACCTGGCGGCTTAAAACTCATGCTGGATGTGTGTGTATACCCTAAATCCTGAAAGAGTGGAAAAAAGGGGATTGAGCTGTGGTCATCCCCCCTGTGAGGTGATAATTCTTGCTTTCTGTATTTCTGTCTCTCTCTGTCTCTCTAGTGAGCACACACATCCTTTAGAAAAAAAAAAGTGAAAATGATGCAAAAATATTTATTTCCTTGAAATTTTATTGGTCCACTTTTAGCAGGTAAATCCACAGTTACAAACAGCACCTTGCAGTGGTGTATTTCCTATTCCAAGAAATGCAGTCAGCTGTGGCTCTGCTCTATTTATCTGCTCACTCAAGAACTGGTTGGAGGAACATCCCATATCCTGGGCTTGTCTTTTTCATACAGAGGAAAATAACAAAAATACACAAATCCACACAATGACTTTTTCATAGTTTCTGTTCAAAACTCTGAATTCCACTCACATTTCAATAGCTAGACAATATCATAAAGCCAAGTTTAATACAATGAAAGGCAGGGGCCAGAGGTGGCCTGGTGATAAAGACACTGGACTCCCACATGGCCTACAATGGTTCGAGTCCTGGACCCAGCAGCTTTAAATTAGATACAGCAGCTTGAAATTCACACTGGGCATTTGTGTGTGCATGTCCAAAATCCCAGAAGGAAAATGAAGGAGAAGAGATTGTGTTGTGGTCATCATTCCTGGGGGGTGCTTTCTCACTTTATCTCTCATTGTCTCTCTCTGGAGAGTGTATGTGCCCTTGGCAAAAACATCTAAAGAGAAAATAGAAGAAGAAGAAAGTCAAAACTATGACTATGGTGAGAAACTTCTTTTATGAGAAATAATTTTTTTGAGAAAGAGAGATTTTTGCTACAGAGACTTAGATAGAGACAGAGAGAGACAGAAGGTGAGAAATCACCCCACAGGGAAGATGGCTATGCTGCAATGCCTTCTGTTCCATTCTTCTCCCGGGATTTTGGGCACAAACACACATGGGCCCAGTTTGAGTTTGAAGCTGCCGGGTCCAGGACTTGAACAGTGGTCAACTACATGAGATCCCACTGATGTAACCATTATGCCATCTGCTGGTCCCATGAGAAAGAAATTTTTTTTTAAATGGGAAAAACAAAATATCATGTAATGTAAGTATTACATACAAAGTGAGTTTTACATAGAAATTTGATACTGTAAATAAATCTTGAAAAGTTAGAACCAATATACTCAGAAGTCTTTGCACCAATTGGTAGAGCTATCTATTATTACTGGAAGCTCTGGCTTTTTTAGTCTTGAAATTATTGCAAAAGGATAGAATAGAAAACTAAAATAATTTTTAAAGGAACTTGAGTTTTATAGCATAGGCAGAAATAAAATACATGGCAACAAAATGCAAAGATTGAAATATAGTTATTAGAAATACAATACACTGTCATTAAGTTATCTTTTTTCCTGTGAAGTAATATTTTAAGATTATTTGAATATGCATATGGTAATTCCTCATGGAACCATCAAAGTAATAACATAAAAAATATAACCTCCTCCAAAATAACACATTAATAGAAATGAATACCAAAGAATATTTGACTCACCAAAAAAATTTTAGAAAGAGACAGAAAAAGGAACAGAGGAACACGGGAACCAGCAGTTAGCGTAATGGCTATGTCGCTGGACTCCCACATAGTTGACCACGGTTCGTGTCCCGGACCCGGTGGCTTGAAGCTCACGCCGGGCACATGTGCATGCGTGCCCAAGATCCCGAGAGGAGAATGGAGGAGAAGGGATTGCGGCGTGGCCATCCCCCCTGGGGGGTGATTTCTCGCTTTCTATCTCTATGTCTCTCTGTCTGTCTGGCGAGCGCACGCGCCCTACAGTGAAGATCTCTCCAAAAAAAAAAAAAAAAAGGAACAGAGGAACACAGAAAGACTGGTTAAATATGAATCAAACACCAAGTTGATAGACTTAAAAACAAACATATCAATTATTAAATTAAAGTGACTAGATTAAAATCCTTGAATAAATGAGGACATATTCAAGCTGCATTAAAAACAAAAAAGACCCAATTTTATGTTGTTTGTAAGAAACACACTTTAAACATAAAGGGACAAAGATGCTAAAAGTAAAAACATAGGGACTTTAAGTAGAAGAAAACTGGTTAGACAATGTGAGTATCAGAATGAAGGAAACTTCAATATGGATAGTCTTACCAGAGATTCAAAAGAGGATTTCATAATGATAATTGGGTCACTTATTCAAAAAAAAGTTAGACTAATAAATATCTATAGTCAATGTCAAAGCTCCCAAACAATGAGACAAAAAAGAACGAGAAGCAAATTTATTGTCACCAATATATATTTTAACACTCTTTTCTCAATAGTAGATAAAACAATTAAACAAAACATCAAAACAGTTATGAATGATTTAAAAAACACTAACCATCAACTTAAACTAATTAATTAGTGCTAATAGAAAATTACTTCCCATAAGAGAAGTTACAACTTTTAAGATGCATACGAATGATCCATCTACTGGGCCATAATAAAAATTTTCAATACATTTCAGAGGATTTAAATTAGACATTAGATTATCCAACTATCACAAATTAAACTTTTTTGGCTTTAATTTATGACAGGGCATGTGTGCTCACCAGAGAGCAAAGGTGAGAAAGCCCCCTCAGTGGGGAATAGTCATTTCTTTAGGCCTAGATAGTTTTACAGGTGACTGATAACTTATGAAGTACAAAGAATACTGATCTTCTGCAAAATCTTTTATGAAACAGAGGAAATGAGAATATAGAAAGCCATTTTAACTCTGATGTGTTGATAAAACGAAGCCAATTTAATCTAAATTTGAAACCAGGTATGTACAACACAATAAAAGAAAACAACAGCCAGTAAATCTCATAACTACAAATATAAAAATCCTTAACAAACTATTAGCAAATGACATCTACAACATGTATTAGGTCTTCAGAAAAGTCATGACATATTTTTCTGTGTTTTTCTATGCAAAAATACATCATGACTTTTCTGACAACTCAATAATAAAAAAATTCATATACCATGATTAAGCTTGAATTTTTCTTCAAATGCAAGTTTGGTTTAACATGTGAAAAATTGATCAATGTATTTCATCACATTTATAAATCAATAGAGAAAAATCACATATATGGAAACAACCAAAACACCCTCAATTTATACTTCACACTATATATAAAATTCAACTTGAGATAGATTATAGATGTGAATATAAAATAAAATTTTAAAATTTATAAAAATAGAAACTAGAAGAAAATCTTTACAACCTCTGAGTAGAACAGCTCTTAGAAGTGACAGAGAAATTAAAGACTTTAAAAAAAAAAATTGATGCCATCAAAATGAAAACACTTGCTCATCCAAAACACACACACACACACACACACACACACACACACACTTTAACAAACTGAGAAAAAACATCATGATACATATATCTGACAAAACATTTGTGTACAAAGTGTATTAAAATTCTTTCAACTGGAGAGTAAAAATTGAATGAATTCTAAGACTCAGTTCATCTGATTCTTAAGACTCAGTTAATCCTATTTCTAGATAACTATTCAGGAGACATAAAGACATGTGCATAAAAAGTCTTTTATAATAATATTTATAGCAATTTTTTAGAAAATAATTATTTATTTTATTTTATTTGTCTTCTTCTTATTATTATTATTACTTAATTTGACCATAGAGAAACAGAGTGAGAAAGCAAGCCAGTAGGTCTGCGACTCAAAGTATAGCAGTCAATGATATGGGAGTCCAGCATCCCAACCACCACACCACCTGTCAGTTCCTATAGCAGTTTAAAACAAAAACCAAAACACCATTTATTTATTTATTTATTTATTTATTTATTTATTTATTGTGATATTTTTAAGCCACCTGGTTTGAGATTTGAACCATGGTTGACCATCTGGTAATCCAGCACTTTAACCTCCACACCACCTGCTGGCCCCTGTAACAGCTTTATTTAAAAGGATTCATGTGGAAAAAGTCCTTGGTTTGCATCCCAGAATTTCCTTGAGCTTGCTAAGCACATGCACATATGCCTGTGTTCTGAGTCAGCCAAGACTGGGGGCGGGGTGGGGGGGTGGGGAGTACTGGAGTGGAGACTCTGTCAAAGTGCATGACTTTCTCTCTTTTTCATGAAAGAAATAAATGAATACATTTTTTTAAAAAATTCCCAATTTCAATTTCCAAGCAATACAAACATCTCAGATGTCTTTTAACAGAACGGATAAATTATAGCATATGACTCAATGGGGTACTAAGCAATACAAAGATATAAACTGCTGATATACACAACTACCTGAATTAATCTCAAAAACAATTATCCTGAGTGAAAAAAGGTAGACACAGAAATTCCTTTCATTTGAATCCAGTGATGTGCTGTTCTAAGATACTTAAAACTAACTGTGGTGGCAGAGCTGACATCACTGATGTTCCTGTACATAGACTGGGCAGCAGTAGGGAAATGGCTAGGAAAGGGACAAGGGAACAAGAGATGACAGAGCTGTTCCCTGTGTCTTGATAAACATTCCTTAAAATTGATTGAAAGGTACCCTTCAGATTAAGTATCTGGGGCCAGCTGGTGTCATGGTTGTTGAAGTGCTTGACTTCCACATGACTAACAACAGTTTGAGTCCAGGACCTGATGGTTTGAAAACCATACCAAGTGTATGTGTGTGTGCAGGTCAAAAATTCTGAGAAGAGAATGGAGAAGGGACTGTGGCATGGCCATCCCCCCTGGAAGGTGAATTTTCACTTTCCCTCTCATTGTTTCTCTCTGTCTCTGGTGAGCACAAGCTTAACTATTTCACTGAATGTCAATCTTAACTCAATTTTTAATAAAATGAGTGACATTGAATAACCATATGTTTGAACATTACATTTCATGGTGTTTTCAGAAGTAGTATAACTCAGGTTAAGAGTATCATAGGAAGCACAGTGGGCATGGTAGTAAGTTAGGTAGGGACCTGGGTTCAGCACATAAGGTACCATATAGGACCTGTGTAAGAGACTGTGTTAGGGCAGAGCAAAGTGGTGACAAGGGAACTTTAACAACTTCCAATGGAACCTTCAGGGCAGCTGAACAGGAAGTAATTCGATCATCTCTTATTCTTAATCCTGAATCTCCCTAGATGGGTTAAATCCATTTTAACTATAGGACCATATATTAGTCATGCAAGGTACAATGTACTTTCAGTGGCTCTACCTCCCACCCCTCAAATTGCCCTCAATCATTTGCCAAAACCTGTTTTTGTAAAATAATAGTGAAGAAATATTCTTTTACTTTACAACTCAAAATAAAGAATTTAAAATGTAAATGCACGGTTAAGGTAATGCTTTAGGATAAATGAGTTTTATTCCTGTGTTATCGATGTGTAAATGCAAATAATTAAGCACTGGTTCCTCA
>NW_006159700.1:315989-328331 GCF_000334495.1 Tupaia belangeri chinensis
ACACACACACACACACACACACACACACACTTTAACAAACTGAGAAAAAACATCATGATACATATATCTGACAAAACATTTGTGTACAAAGTGTATTAAAATTCTTTCAACTGGAGAGTAAAAATTGAATGAATTCTAAGACTCAGTTAATCTGAATCTTAAGACTCAGTTAATCCTATTTCTAGATAACTATTCAGGAGACATAAAGACATGTGCATAAAAAGTCTTTTATAATAATATTTATAGCAGTTTTTTAGAAAATAATTATTTATTTTATTTTATTTGTCTTCTTCTTATTATTATTGGAGACATAAAGACATGTGCATAAAAAGTCTTTTATAATAATATTTATAGCAATTTTTTAGAAAATAATTATTTATTTTATTTTATTTGTCTTCTTCTTATTATTATTATTACTTAATTTGACCATAGAGAAACAGAGTGAGAAAGCAAGCCAGTAGGTCTGCGACACAAAATATAGCAGTCAATGATATGGGAGTCCAGCATCCCAACCACCACACCACCTGTCAGTTCCTATAGCAGTTTAAAACAAAAACCAAAACACCATTTATTTATTTATTTATTTATTTATTTATTTATTTATTGTGATATTTTTAAGCCACCTGGTTTGAGATTTGAACCATGGTTGACCATCTGGTAATCCAGCACTTTAACCTCCACACCACCTGCTGGCCCCTGTAACAGCTTTATTTAAAAGGATTCATGTGGAAAAAGTCCTTGGTTTGCATCCCAGAATTTCCTTGAGCTTGCTAAGCACATGCACATATGCCTGTGTTCTGAGTCAGCCAAGACTGGGGGCGGGGTGGGGGGGTGGGGAGTACTGGAGTGGAGACTCTGTCAAAGTGCATGACTTTCTCTCTTTTTCATGAAAGAAATAAATGAATACATTTTTTTAAAAAATTCCCAATTTCAATTTCCAAGCAATACAAACATCTCAGATGTCTTTTAACAGAACGGATAAATTATAGCATATGACTCAATGGGGTACTAAGCAATACAAAGATATAAACTGCTGATATACACAACTACCTGAATTAATCTCAAAAACAATTATCCTGAGTGAAAAAAGGTAGACACAGAAATTCCTTTCATTTGAATCCAGTGATGTGCTGTTCTAAGATACTTAAAACTAACTGTGGTGGCAGAGCTGACATCACTGATGTTCCTGTACATAGACTGGGCAGCAGTAGGGAAATGGCTAGGAAAGGGACAAGGGAACAAGAGATGACAGAGCTGTTCCCTGTGTCTTGATAAACATTCCTTAAAATTGATTGAAAGGTACCCTTCAGATTAAGTATCTGGGGCCAGCTGGTGTCATGGTTGTTGAAGTGCTTGACTTCCACATGACTAACAACAGTTTGAGTCCAGGACCTGATGGTTTGAAAACCATACCAAGTGTATGTGTGTGTGCAGGTCAAAAATTCTGAGAAGAGAATGGAGAAGGGACTGTGGCATGGCCATCCCCCCTGGAAGGTGAATTTTCACTTTCCCTCTCATTGTTTCTCTCTGTCTCTGGTGAGCACAAGCTTAACTATTTCACTGAATGTCAATCTTAACTCAATTTTTAATAAAATGAGTGACATTGAATAACCATATGTTTGAACATTACATTTCATGGTGTTTTCAGAAGTAGTATAACTCAGGTTAAGAGTATCATAGGAAGCACAGTGGGCATGGTAGTAAGTTAGGTAGGGACCTGGGTTCAGCACATAAGGTACCATATAGGACCTGTGTAAGAGACTGTGTTAGGGCAGAGCAAAGTGGTGACAAGGGAACTTTAACAACTTCCAATGGAACCTTCAGGGCAGCTGAACAGGAAGTAATTCGATCATCTCTTATTCTTAATCCTGAATCTCCCTAGATGGGTTAAATCCATTTTAACTATAGGACCATATATTAGTCATGCAAGGTACAATGTACTTTCAGTGGCTCTACCTCCCACCCCTCAAATTGCCCTCAATCATTTGCCAAAACCTGTTTTTGTAAAATAATAGTGAAGAAATATTCTTTTACTTTACAACTCAAAATAAAGAATTTAAAATGTAAATGCACGGTTAAGGTAATGCTTTAGGATAAATGAGTTTTATTCCTGTGTTATCGATGTGTAAATGCAAATAATTAAGCACTGGTTCCTCCCATAAAATGCAAAGAAGAGAAAGCAGAAACAATCCAATCCAACATACACTTACCGAGAATGGGACATGAGCTAAGGCAGTGCTTTTCATGCTATTGTAACTGTGACCTTTAGTACGAATTGCGATTTGTATTGCAGCCCATATGTATGAACATATGTCCAACTATGGCAATGTTATAAAGTAATACCTGTACTTGCTAAATAAGGTGCACTCTGATATTTTCTAGTCTAATATAGTCTGTTTTGTGCTTACAGAATGTTGGTTTTGAGACTGTCATTTTACTACTGCGGATGCGCTGTGAATTGCAGTTTGAAAAACACAGTGCTATCATTTCTACTCATATTTGGTCTGTGGACCATCACAGCATCTGGAGGGTTGTAAGAAATGGAGAACCTGAGGCCATGCTACCCGGTTAAATCAGAATCTGCTTTTGAACGATACTCCCAAGTGTTCGTTGTGCACCTTAAAGTGTCAGAATGCCTGTGCTAGACAATACATGAGAAAGGGACTAGGGACTGATGAGTCTTCTTGGTGTTGTTTAAGACAGAAATTCTTTTTCAGGGATGGTCTGATTTTTAGAATAGGCATATCCAAGCCACATACTAAGCCTAGTTTGGTATCTTCAATGATAGCCCAGAACATTTATATTTTAAAAAAATGAACAGACAAAATCTATCAGTCCTTCTGTGACAGATCCTACGTACGAACCATTACGAGGTTAAGTGAAAGTGGTGTGATTTAGTTATTTGTTTATTACAAAGAAGCAAGCTTGTGCTTCAGGTATATGTAAAGATTTTATTTCATTTTTCATTGCGAGTTACTTTGTTTAAAGGCATTTTATTTTCAGAATATTTGTTTATAAGGGTATTGCTACTATTTCACATTTACTTCTCCTTATGGGAGAATTTCCTGACAGCTCCATGTGAACAATAACGGCCTTTTTATTGAAATGTAATATAACTTTGAGTAGAAACATTATTATTATTAGTTCTGCTGAGCTAGCAAGGTTCATCCCTGGATTACTTCCAGTAGATCCCTAACCAAGGATCTTGACTGTTAAAGAAAATGGGGCTGCCCCTAAGTGGCTATCACTGCTCATTAAGGACCTTCCCTTTGCGTTAGTATGTTTCCTGAATGATGGGAAGTTTTAGCCTGGAAGTTGCTAATCTCGCTAAGACTAAAAGGCTCTCTCCCATTAGCAGTTTCTGTGTTGCATTAATAATAAGAAAGTAATAAAGAGAATCTCAGCTGTTCAGTCTCCCCTGAGGGGAGGCCCTAGCTTCCCTCTTATCCCCATGGTCCATTCTAATGGTCTTGCCTATCTTAAAGTAACAGAGGGCATAATAAGATAGGTACTGTCTATTTTATCACAGTTTAAAATTTCTTCTTTCTTAGGAGGAACACCTGGAAAAAATAAGTCCAAATTGAAAACTATACCATCAATACTTTTGCAATTAAAGTTGGCAAGTTTAATTCCTATTTTTTAAAAAATATAAGTGCAGATTATCAAGTCCAGGGGAAAAAAATTTGTTGTTTTAGAAAAAAAAAGAATAAATCTCTCTACCTTTCCTGGAAGAGTTATAAAACAGAGAATTGTTGAGATGTCTTTTTGTCCTTTTTATTGTAAATCAAACCATTCATTTGCAGACCAGCAAATTAAAAGAAAAATTAAGGAATAAATATCTTTGCTTTTGCAAATATTAAAAACTCTCGTTATAAGCACAGAATAAATAATAAGAAAATATCATATTAAGGGACCAGCAGATGGCATAATGGTTATGTCACTGGACTCCTATGTAGTCCAGTCCCAGACTTAGCAGGTTAAAACTCACGCAGGGTGCATGTACATGCATGTCCGAGACCTGGAGAATGGAGGAGAAGGGATTGTGGCATAGCCATCCCCAGGCTATGATTTCTTGCTTTCTGTCTCTCTTTGTCTGTCTGGAGAGCACATGTGCCCAATAGCAAAAATCTCTCTCAAAAAAAAATTTTAAAAATCATATAAAAACAAGATAAGTAAGATTGGACTTGATAAGTTCAAGTGCATGCTCATAAATCATTTTGTTGAGAATCTTTTATTGGGACAGGAACCAATGCTGTACTTAATTGCTTATGTTCTTCTATTGAAAATGCATGATCTTTTGCAGAAGTGCACTTTTTTACAGGTCTTTTTGTTTTAAACATCTGTTTTTAGTCCTACAATCTGCCCATGAAATCAGATTACCTATGCAGTAGTTAGGTTGTTGTAATTTTTCACTTTCTAATAAAACTCCTTTTGCTTTCAACTATATGTATATTTAATTGAGGGCACAGTAATCCATCAACTCAGAAGTGTTGTTTATTCCTTGTACTGAAGATACTAGAAATTTGTTTCTTGATTTACACTGTTGTGTTCTGATTTTGAAAGGTTCCATTTATGATTAGGTTACATATTGCCTATTTTCATGTCTGTAATTTAGGGAGGAAAGAAAAGATCAATATTGATAATCATCATCAGTGACTTATATACTTTAAAAATAAAATACATATTTGTGATTATTTCAGGGGAAATCTGTATGATTTGTTCTGTGAAATTACAGTGAAAGCCAACTAAAAACTATTTGTTTGTTAAAAAATTATAATCAACAAAATTTTCTTTGTAAGCACTAGTGATCCTGAGAGGGAATCAAGAGACATATCTAGTCGGCTAGGACCATCCATATACATTTTTTTTAATTTACACATAAGAATTCTTTGAATAAAAAAATTGATGATTCAAGAATAAAAAAATTAAGTGTTTTTTTATAGACACGGGATCATTTCTTTGGGAGGTAATCTAAATCCTTTTCAATTAAATCATGCTCATATGGTTTTTTATAAGCCAAACAACTTTGATAAATCCAGTAAACTCTAATATTTGTTGTTCTGCTCTGCTTCTAAAAAAGTAGAAGTGTTGGGTCAGCAGTGGAATGGTGGTTAAAGTGCTGGATCCCACATGGCTAGTTGTGCAGGTTGAGTCCCAGACCCCGCGACTTGAAAAACACACCAGGAATGTGTGTATGTGTGTCTCAAAATCCCAAGAAGAGAACAGAGGAGGAAGGATTATGGGATGGTTATCCCCCTGTGGGAGTGATATCTCACTTTTCCTCTCTCTCTCTCCAGAGAGTACATGCATCTCATAGCAAAAATCTGTATTTAGGGACCAGCAGATACTATAATGGTTATGTTGCTAGGCTCCCACACAGTTGACTGCAATTTGAGTCCTGGACCTGGTGGCTTAAAACTCACACTGGGCACATGTGTGTGTGTGTGTGCCTAAGATCCTAAGAGGAGAGTGGAAGAAAAGGGATTGTGGCATGGCCATCCCCCAGGGGGTGATTTCTCACTTTCTGTCTCACTCTCTCTCTCTTTCTCTCTGTCTCGATGGCAAGCGCATGCACCTGTAGCAAAACTAAAAAAAAAAAAAAATCTCTCTCTTAAAAATTATATTCAAAAAAAGAAGAGCAAAAGGAGAGTGTTTATTAAGTAACAGTGGGTGGCATATTATTGTTGAGTTTTGTCCTTAAACTGGGTAAAGAGGACGAAATCTTTTTTTTTTGTTGTTGTTGCTATAGTGTATGTGCACTCACCAGAAAGCCAGAGAGAGACAGAGAGACAGAAAACAAGAACTCACTACCCAGGGGGGATGGCCACGCCTCAATCCCTTCTCCTCCATTCTCCTCTCGGGATTTTGGGCATGTACGCACACGCGCCCGGCATGAGTTTAAGTCACCGGATCCAGGACTTGAACCACGGTCAACTACATGGGAGTTCAGCGACATAGCCATTATGCTGACTGCTGGTCCCAGGATGAATTCTTTATCAAGCTCCAATAGAAAATAATTCCATTATTAAAGTAGTGCTTTTCTGTAGAATTGTCATAGAGTTGTATTATGCACACTCACCTACATTCCTTTTGTTTATTTGTTTTTCTATCCTACAGTTCATGAAGGCTCTGGAGAAACCAGTCAAAAGGAGACATCAACCTGTGATATTTGCCAGTTTGGTGCAGAATGTGATGAAGATGCTGAGGATGTCTGGTAACATGCTATTTTTATGTTTTTAAACCAAAATAATAGTAGCATTTAATTTATTTTTCCTCCATCAACTGCTCTCTAAAAAAAGATGTTTTGAACGTTTTTGTGTTCTTACATGGTTCCCAAGGGGGAGAAATGAGTGCTATACATACAGCAAGGAATTTCTAGAGCTTTATTAAGAGGTAGGCCAGTCAGGCAGTTGCTTAGGGTATTACTTATTAGGGTATGCTAGCATATCACAGTCCCCTACCCCCCAAAAAACTACCAATGTTAAGATATAGAGGGGAAAAGCCATACTTATTAGAATTTCTCTCAGCAATTATCATCACGAATCAAGGGATGGTTGCTGTCTTAGTGTGTTCCAATTGCTATAACAAAACACCATAAACTGGGTAACTGATAAGCAGCAGAAATTTATATCTCACTAGTTTGGAACCTGGGAAGTCTGAGATCAAGATTTAGACATATTTAGTGTCTCATGAGGGCTCACTTTCTCATAGACAGCATCCTTCATACTATAAGCTCACATTGTGGAGGGAGCAAAGGAGCTCCCCTGGACATCTTTAAAAGGACACTAATCTTATTCATGCAGATTCTGCTCCCACATACTAAAGGCTCCCCTTCCTAAAGGCCTCACCTTCTTTCAGAGATTAGGATCAACATATGAATTTTGAGATAATGTCAACATTTGGACCACAGAAGTTGCTAATCTGATTTTTGAAATGGAGGATCTAGGCAACTACAGAGGTGCAATTTAGGGTATGTATGTGCATGACTATAGATGACTTGGGGTGAGTAATGAGTAATCTCTGAGCTTTTCTTAGCAGCATCATTTTCCCTTCCCCCAGATAATACTCTTCTTCTCCTGTAAGGAGATGTTGAATAAATAATAAATAATATTCATTATTTTGAAAGGGTAACAAAATTTAGCCTTGAGGGCATCCATGGATATTAGTTCTGACCTGATCATACTCATAGTCCTTTTGAAGTGTTTAAGTAGGAAAGCCAAGAGGAAGATGAGATGAAAGGAACTGAAGGATGTTATCATCACAGTGCACAAAAGATGCAATTAAAAAAGTATTTTTCCCTGTTTGGACTAATGAGATGGCCAGATTGCAGGGAGTATCTGTGCAGTGATTCTCAAGGCTTGCAGTGTTAGAGCTCTGACTAGGGAGATGCCTGCAGCACGGAGTGGGAAAACGTCCAAGCAAGCAGTATTACTCTTGGTTTTCTTGGAAAAGACCTGATCCATGGGAGTGAAGCAGTACGAGGAGCCATAGACAAGGCTAGTGGCATCAGAAAGCTCAGCAGTGGACCATGGTGCCCGACTATGGCACCAGAGTTCAGAAAAGGTTCAGTTCTGAAGAAGCATGGGGAAGGACCAGGCAGAAGCTCAGTCATGGAGAAATTGGATGTCAATCAGGAAAAATAATCAGGTACTGAAACAAAAAAGACTGGGAAGATATATGCACTTACTGCAACCGATGTAGAAAGCCAAGCCTTGGGTACAAGGGGCTGGAAGAAGCCGAGCATAGATCTGGGAAATAAATGACAAGGTCAGAATGAAACCAGCAGCAAAGCTGACTGGATGCTGAATCAGTTAGCTTTTGGCTAGGATATCTTGTATGCCCCCATCCTAGGGACAAGATTAGTTCCAAAATGTGGGATAAGTCTGAACCTCCAGATGGGGGCTAAGTGACCATAGCTGTGAAGATTAGAGGGCTGCAGGGGCAAAGAGCCAAGAAGATCATTACACTTCCCAGGCAAGAATGAGAAGTTGTTAGTGTTTAAATAAAATGGGTTTTAAATGTCCAATGTAAGCAATAAAAAATGGTGCTGAAATGATAAGTGTATTGATTTTCGTTTACATAAATACCTTTGTATATTAACATATTGTGTATAGTTCTGGACATGAAGGACAGATTGGGAACAGCTGAAGGACACAAAAATAAAGCAATAAATGAAATTAAATAGGCATGGAATGAAAGAGGCTATAAAGTCAGATAGGAAGCAATAAGGGAGTGATCTGACTTTAGTGCTAGTCAACAGAATGTGTCCTAAATCAGGGCAGCTTTGATACAGTATTGATTTTGGATGAAACCATGGCCAGGTCCTCTCTCAAACATAAAATACTTCATATGCTCTGTGGAAACAAAAATCACAGCTCAGTGTTTTAGTTTATTTCTTCCTTTGACACCAACTAAACTATAATTTTATGTATACAGATTTCTTTAATCCTGCATTATGAAGTAATAATAAGATACAAATAAAGAGTACTGAGAATTAATACCACCTATAATATTGAAACAAAGTTGAAAAAACTAATTTCTGGTCTTTCTTTAACCCTGTCTTAAGAAATTAATATTTTGCACTTTCCAACCAAAGCTAAGATACTCAAATATGCTCTTATAATTCCAAACTGAAGATAAATCTTTGTTCGAATTAAAAAAAAAAAAAAAACAGTACACAGTTTCTCATGTTTTTATTGTTTTGTGAGTGTTTGAGTTAAGAGATAAGCCAGTTTAGACTTGAATAAGAAAAGAATAAAAAGGAAAGAGACAAGGAGAGTAGAATGAGAGGACTAAAAATAATAATAGGAGAATAAGAGGATGACATTGACAAACCATGACATTAATGACATGTCATATTCATGCTTTTATTTTGAACACACAGATGGCATATAATCTATGGTTTATGTTCTGTGATTTCATTTCAAGATTTTTCTCTTGTCTTTTTCTTCTTAAGAAGATGACCAAGGTCATAAAATGAGGAGAATAGATTTTATCAATCAGAAAGACCATTGTTACAAAAAGTCCTTCAGTTACAACTATCTACTTAAATATAGGAAAGGACTATACGTCCATAAGAGAGAGTGAAAATTCAATAGGATAAGTGGTCAACAGCCCAATACACCCACTCTCATAATAGAGGCATTCTTTATTTAAAATGAACTTTAAAAGGAATTAGAACACCTGTGTAAGAGGATGTGTATGCCTATTGATGGGGAAAGAGTTGAGGGAAGGTAAAAGTAAGGGCAAAGACTGCTTCTCTTTATATCTATACTGAAAAGAGTCAAAACTAGAACATTTATGTATCAAAGAGACTCTCAAATACATCCTGCCAAATATAATTTATAAAAGAAAAGAATAGCTCATAAATAAGTTAAACATAATAAAATTGACTCATTGCAAAGTAATAAAGCCCCATCTGATAGCCTTGGGAATACCAACTTATGATTTCAACAAATATTTCTGATACTTGGTTCATTTTAGAAACAGATTTATATTCCCTTAATTATCTTACCTGATAAATTATCTCAGTAAGTCCAAAGTAGGTCAGTAGTAATTCTTTGCACTGGGAACTATTCCTTAGAAGTAATTAGCCTGAAACTTTCTGTTGGTTCTGTCAGTCAGAAGTAGTTCAGAGCCCTGGGGTTGGTACTTGATTTAATAGAATAAAAAAAAAATTAAAGACAAGTTGATAGCTGGGTCTGCTCATAGGAATGGCTGGGTATGAAACTGGCTGTGTGCCTAATATTTCCAGGGTGTCAGAACAGATCAAGGAAGGGAGCACAGGTGTAAGAGCAGATGCAATGGATGACAAATGACATGAAAGGACAACTTAAATTAGTTTGTGTATTTTCTTTACATGTATGCTTTATAGCTTTTATTTCTGTATTAACTTTGCTTTTATAGTATTCTCTGCTTGGCACTCGGGCTCCATTAGCCAAATCATATTGGCTTTAATGCTATTAATTTCTCTGTAGTCATTCATTTTGCTTCTGAAAGCATTAATAATGATTCCCAGTTTTAGTGCATAACAGCCCTGTGTTCAGCTGCAATGGTAGGAAAGAAGAGAGGAGAGTAGTTGCAATAAAATGAATTCAGAAGAGGAAATGAATGAGCATCTATTTTTTCTTTATTTCATTGATGTTCCATCACTGAGACAGGGTGTGGGATTTGGCATTCCTTTTGTGAGCATCTCTTACAAAGAGAGTTTAGTTTGAAGTCTTTAACATCTTGCTCCTTTGATCTGAGAAGGCTCCTTGTCAGTAGGAAGACGGTGTGTGTTGGCATCCATCCCACCTTTAATGCATTTTGGACTGTAGAGACTCATGAATATTTGAAGCAGGGCAATGGCCGTAGATGATCCTTGACACTAGATTTTACCATACATATAAGTAAATTAGACGTTAGGTCCTGCTGACTTCAGTACGTTTGGGTTGTGGGTTTGATAGGGAAAATTAAGACACCTACCTCTGAGGCAAATACAGAAAATGGTTTCTTTTAGAACTAATACTGGTCAACAACTGAACAAAAAGAATGTGTAGCAGGTGAAAAGTTTATTGTTTTCTAAGAAAAAGAGGATAAGTTAGATTTTATAGGGTATATTTAAAAACAGAATACAGATTAGTCACAAAATTTTAGTGCACTAAGAGTTCATCTAGTCTTCCTCTAGGTGCTCCCCTTTTATTGATTGCCTTTGCTCTGTGGTTTCAAATTGTAAATGTGGTAACCAAAATTAAGACATCTTCTAACATGAGTTTATTCATGGAGACAATGAGAAAAAAATCAGAAAAAGAAACAGGTCTGGTCTAGAAGAGTTGAGGTTTTTATTGAATGTATATATGGCTTTTTAAGAAAAGCTGTTCAGTTTAAAGACTCCTGTAGTTGGGATATTAAATTATTCCAATTGCCTTTTATCACCACCATGAAGACAGAAACTAACACCTCTAAAAACTGCCGTAGTGATTTTTATTGGTGTTGATGGGTGGGGACTGACACCCCTCTATCTCTCAATGCTACCATTTGGTCAGAAGATTTTTCACAGAGGAAGAGAAATATATATTCCCTCCTGACTTGTGGAAACACACATCTTTCTACTCTCATGATTTCAATTAGAAAATGCTGATAGTTTTTAGAAAAGGTATGACCAAAAGTAAAAGTCTGTGATTAATTTTATTTTTAAAATATATTTCTCCATTTACCCTAAATCAAGAAGAAAATAGCTTGTATTTTTCTAAATTAGAAATAAATTAAAATTTAGAAATTCAATTAGGAGCCAGCAGATGGCATGATGGTAAAAAGTGCTGGACTCTCATATGGCTGACCAGAGCTTTGAGTCCCAGACCTGGTTGCTTGAAAATGAAGCCAGGCATGTGTGCATGCATGCCCAAGATCCCAGGAGGAGAATGGAGAAGAGATTGTGGCACGGCCACCACCCCTGAGGGGTGATTTCGCACTTTCCTTCTCACGATCTTTCTGTTTCTCTTTAGCAGGTGTACATGCCCTATGGCAAAAAGCAAAAAAATAAAAGATTTCTATTATAGCTAGATAGAACCTGTATTCTAATGGTCCATACAGTGGTTTATACAGGGGATTAGACAATGCCTTGCATCAACAAATGCCGTATCTGTGACACAAACGTCATCTGTAGTAACTGTCAGTTGACAAATCTGCAAACTGAAGCTAAACACTTTAAATATTACTTAGGAAGATAAATGAATAACAATGACACTTCAAATACACAACAGTTAATTAACAATAACAACCAATAATTAGTCCATTCTTCAATAAGAAAGGAGCATTATGTTTTATGAAAAGTAAAACAACAACAAAAAAAGATACTTGAAAATAAACCATAGTCTAAACTCAAGTGTTCTGTAGCTCTAGTCTGCTTCAAAAGAAATTGGACTTTTCATATGAGTTCCAGAAGTTCTTGTGAATTTTCCTCAGTATCCATGCCTCTAATGTGTTATCAATGATTAATGGTACTTAATTTCATTAGAACTAAACAACTACAAGCCTATACAGCTACAAGCCTAGATCAGGTAGAGATTATTATTAAATATAGTAATAATGAATTCTGAACTTTAAGATGTGATTTATACCTTTTTATAGTATTTATTTAAGCTATGCAGTATACTTCTTATAATTTCTATATTAATTCAAAAATAATGCAATACTGCATGGTAGCAGAATGAAATGACCAAAGCCCTAAGTACAGAATCTGTGACTATCACAAACTTAACTGTTTTTATTGCTTATTTCTCTTTTACCTGCTTTTTACATAAATCTTGTAGACTACACCTTGCCACTGTGATATTGCCTACATTTTGCTAATCCCTCCTG
>NW_006159700.1:333766-336884 GCF_000334495.1 Tupaia belangeri chinensis
AATCTGTGACTATCACAAACTTAACTGTTTTCATTGCTTATTTCTTTTACCTACTTTTTACAAAAATCTTGTAGACTACACCTTACCACTGCGATATTGCCTACATTTTGCTAATCCCTCCTGAAATTCTCTCAGTTTATTCTTGAACTTTCTGGTCTTCAGTTTCTAGTACATTCTGACTCAATTATCCTTGCCCTTTGAATCAGAGAATATACACTTCATGTTCCAGTGTCACATCCCAGTCTTAGAGGTAAAAATATAATTCTTATTGTAGTTGTCAAAATAGGATGAAACTTTCCCTTTTTTAAAGAGTTATTTATTTAATTTTATTTATTATTATTCCTTTTAATTTGCCATGGGTCACATGAGCTTATCACAGATTGACAGAGACAAAGAGAAGGAAAGGGAGAAAGCAAGCCACCAGGTCCAGGACTTGAACTGCAGTTGGCCATGTGTGAGTCCAGCACATTAACCAACACACCACTTGCTGGCCTGGGATGGGAACTTTCAAAAGCATCTTTCCTATGTGTCAGATACAATCTTAAATATTTTGATTTATAGAGTCGTCGAATCCTTACAGCAATCTTGTGAAGTTCAATATACTAAAAATTCCCATTTTATAAAAAAAGGAAACTGAGCAAGCAAAAGAGAGATTGATCAAACTTCCTGAAGCCAAGAAATAAGTGGAAATGCTATGATTTGAACAATCTGACTGCAGACATCACATGTCATGACTTTTCAGATAATCTAATAGATTATAAAAAATTTAAGCAGGGCCAGCAGATGGCATAGCGATTATGTCATTGTACTTCCACACGGTCAACCATGGTTCAAATCCCACATCTGGTGACTTGAAAAATCATGCTGGGTGCATGTGTGTGCATGCCCAACATCCCAGGAAGAGAATAGAGAAGGAATTGTAGCATGGCCATCCCCCCTGGGAGGTGATTTCTCACTTTCTCTCTCACTGTCTGTGTCTCTGTCTCTTTCTCTCTCTAGGGAGTACACATACCCTAAGGCAAAAACTCAAAAAAAAAAAAAAAAACAAACCTTAAGTTCCAGTTTGTGGTGAAACGTACAAATTTACCACTAACATGACCACATCATCTATGATACTCTTGAAATTCTTTCCATATGTGTATATATATATATATATATATATATATATATATACCTTATTTCTCTGCAAGTCCCCTTAAGGCGATGTGGTTGTCATTATTTATTTTTTCATATACATCGGTACTGAACTATCATTTATGGAGAATATCCTTGTTAAGGCTATGTGAATGCCCAGTTAAATGGGAAGGTGATTAGCCTTGAAGCTGTAGAGAAGAGACACCTTCACCAAAACTGGTTGGATGGTTGATTTTGAGTTGCTTCAATTCAGTTTGTCTGTTTTTTAGTGACAGTAGTCATCCTGATTGCGGACAAGTGTGAAGACCGTTTATGTTTTGGCGAAGAATAGGTTTCAAGTCATCTTTTTCAGTAAAAAGGTATATAACACAGATTTTCACGACTAGCCATTATGACACATTATGACACTGTCCTGTCCTTAATGTGGGAGTGACACCATCAGCAGTATTTCAAAGGGCTACACAAGACATAGAGCAGAGAGGAACTCAGAAAGGCATGTGTGAAGTTCAGTAAACCATTTGCTAAACAAGATAGGATTTAGCTTTTGTTCCTTAGTACCTATGGGAAGAGCTGATGGACTACATGCTCCCTGCCAAGTAAGTGGCAAAGGAGAAGTGCTACAAAAATTATTGGAGATGAGACAGAAATAGAGGGAAAAACCACCAAACTAAGTGGAAAATAAATACAGTCTATATGTCAGGGAGTGTAATAATCCCTATCTTTGGGGCAATGCCCTAATGCCTTAATTTAGCACTTGAAATTATGATCTTTAACCTCTTATTTCCCCATTTAACATATATTTTTGATGGATGCAATAAAATATAATTTTTAAGGTTTATTTTTCTGATTAAAAGTTGCATACATTTATCATAGAGATTTCAAAACAAAATAAAAATTAAAAAATAGCAAATGTCATACTATTCCTACATAACCATTGTGAAATTTGGATATGTATTTTCCTCCTCTGCGTGTGTGTGTGCGTGCATGTGTTGTGGAAATCTAATCATATTTTACACCTTAGCAAAGGAATCTCTCTAGAAAATGTTTACTTAACCATGAGGCTGAGTTGTTTTTTGATTATTCGCATGCTCATCAAATTTACAAATAATATATTTAAATTTGAACATAATTTTTGCAACCCACATTATAAGTATTCTTTCAGTATTTGAAGCACCTATTAAGACAAATTGGTTTGAAGTTATTGCCACAACATCTGTAATTTTAAACATTTACCAAAACTATATCATCCTAAATCTGTTAGACTTTTTTTTTTTTGGTTAACACCAAGAGATCAGATGAACATATCCTGAAAACATTCTATTGTCCTTATCCAGAGGGTTTGTAGTAAACAGCTTCCTGAGGTATGAGCATTGTTTACTGAGAAATGCCTTCTCAAAGGTGTATTAAATTGAGTAGGAACTGCTGCTGGTCTTTGGTGGTTTACTTCCAAACAGTAATATATCGTATGTGTTGGTTCATCCAAACAACAAAGGAGGGAACCATCCTTAGCAGTCTACATCAGTTTGTTCCAGAAACATTCCTTTATGAAAAGGGTGTGTAACCTCTAAGTAGAGATTGAACAAATTGTAAAGTTGTAGGCAATGCCGAATCCAAAAATCAATATTGCTGAAGGACTAAACACTTACTATAATGTATAATAACTACATAGATATTATTTATATATGATATTATACATATATTTATATATTATTTTACATAAATATTTTATATCATATACTTTTTTTAAAGAAAGGAAATAATTAAAACTATTATCCAGTTTATCTAACCTCCCAGTGCAAAGTAAAATTATTTAGGAGTGAGACCAGCAGGTGGTGTAATGGTTAAGGCGCTGGACTCCCATATGGCCAACTGCGGTTTGAGTCACAGATCTGGAGGCTTGGAACTCATGCCAGGTGCGTGTGTATGTGCGTGTGTGCCCAAAATCCCAAGAGGAGGCTGCAGGCGAAGGGATTGTGGCTTTGTT
>NW_006159700.1:336897-376090 GCF_000334495.1 Tupaia belangeri chinensis
CCATCGAGGGTGATTTCTCACTTTCTCTCTCTCTTTCTCTCTGGCAAGTGCACATGGCCTATAGCAAAAACCTCTCAAAAAAAAAAAATTACATAAGAGTAGGTCAATTCGGGACCAACAGTTAGCATAAGGGTTATGTCGCTGAACTCCCATGTAGCTGACTGTGGTTCGAGTCCCAGACCCGGTGGCTTAAAACTCACACCAGGCGTGTGTGCATGTGTGTCCAAGATCCTGAGAGGAGAATGGAGGAGAAGGGATTGCAGTGTGGCCCTGCCCCCTGTGGGGGGGGGGTGATTTCTCACTTTCTATCTCTCTGTCTCTCTCTGTCTTTCTGGTGAGTGCACATGCCCTATAACAAAAACCTTAACAACAACAAAAAAAAAAGAGTAGCTCAATTCATCTCTTCATCACTAAGCTGTGAATGAAACATAAGAAATCAGGCCAATGTATTTGGGACAGAGGATTATCTAAAGATTGTTTACCATGACTCTTTTTTTAATTTTTCATTGCAGCCCTTCGAAAGTCTTCACATAGCAGTTCACTCTGTTCTCTGAGCTCATCCTTAAATGAGCTTTCTACAATCACAATTGTATTATCTAGAGTAATAAATGGAATGTAAGGTCCCAACTAGCTGTAAGTGCTTTATCAACAGATATTATAGGATGTATGTCCAGGAGAAGTAAACAACTGGGAAGAAGACAAAAATAAGGTACAAAATTTTAACTTCATGTCAGCAAAATTAGCAAGGCTTTCTGAAAGGAACAGAAACCTACATAAATTTGCAAGTTTAGGACATTCAAATATGACATCAAAGTATCAATTATAAGAAATAAAAATGATATATTCTATTATAGGATGCAGTTCCACTTTTTAAAGGTTTTTGCCATAGAGTGCTTTTGCTCACCAGAGAGAGATAAAGAGAACCAGTGAGAGGGAAAGTGAGAAATCACTCCCCTACAGGGATGACCACGCCAGAATCCCTTCTCTTCTATTCTGCTCCTGAGATTTAGCATACTCATACACTTGCACATAGTGTGATTTTTTTAACTTTATTTATTTATTTATATCTAGCTACAGTTAATCACTGTACGTCTTTACAGTGTACAACATGGTTTTCCCAGCATGATACAGTGCATATTACTCAAGTCAAAGATTACAATATACATTATCATCAGCAGATAACTTTTCACTTTTTTGTCTATTAAATGTGTTGCTTGTTTGGTTTTTCCTGGATCCCCTCCCTCCCACTCCTATCCAGTGTGATTTTCAGGCACTGGGTCTGGGATTCAAACTGCAGTCAGCCTTGCGGGAGTCCAGCGCTATGACACCTATGTCACCTGCTGGCCCTGCAGTTTGATTTTAATCGAATATGATATTCTTCCCTCAAAAAGATGTTGATTTGGGAAAGAAAATATGACAGAACTCTGTGTATTATAGTGATATTGGATGGTCAGACTTGGGGGGAAAAAAGATAAAGAAGCACTGCATTGAGCAATGTATCAGTGTATTAGTATTGTCCAAGGAGACAGAACCAAGAGCATGCATGTATTTAAATAGATGGCTGGATGGATAAATAGATTCTTTTTTAAGGAATTGGTTCACAAAATTATGAAAGCTGACATGTCCCCAAATCTGCAGGTGATATGCTATAAGCCCAGGAGAGTTGAGTTTGGTATAGTTACAGTCAGAATAACAAATTGAGGACATATTCAAGATAATTACAGTCTTTATTTCTGTAACTGGTCATACTGGTCATAGCTGGTATTTACAACTACTTTCTTCCACTACCAATTTCGTATTCCCTTCGCTTCAGCAAGCACCTCCACTCATCACTTTACTTTACCTGGTAAGGTAACCCAAATTTTCACTCCTGAAGGATTTAGGCTATTCGTATTCCTTCCATGTTAAGCTGTTTAGTATTTCATTAGCCTTAGTCACAGGGCACGGTATTATTAAGAGCCTCCTTGTGGCATTGTCTTTCTGCTCTCTTGATAACCTTTAAAATGCATATGTGTACATGTATGTATATATATATATGTATTTGTTTTTTGCTAGGGGGTATGTGTGCTTACTCACCAGAAAGATTAATACAGAGAACATCCCTGCACACTGGAACATAGTTATGCCACAATCCTTTCCCATCCATTTCTCCATCCTGTTGGGATTTGGGCACATGAATACACACACCCAATATATTACTGAAGTAACTGGGATGAGGATTCCAACCCCATGGTCAGTTGTTGGATCCAGCTCCCCCAGCCACCAGGCCACAGGACCAGCCCAAAAGTTTGTAATTTTGATGTTTTTTGCTTTGCTACTTTTTTAAAAAATTTTCTTATTTTTGGTCATATATATGAAGGCTTTTCTTAAATAATTGTGTCACAGATTAAATCCTATATTATTTTCACCTAAAAAAGTTTGTAGTTTTAGCTTTATATTTAAGATTATGATGCACTATGAGTTAATTTTTGTGTACAGAATGAAGAAGACATCCAGGTCCAATTTTTGCATGTGGTAATCCCATTGTTCCAGCACCATTTGTTGAAAGACTATCTTTATTGAATTTTCTTGGCATCCTTATTGAAATCAATTGACAAATGTTTATTTTTGTAGTCTCATTCTATTTCAATGATCTATATGTCTATCTTTCTGCCAAAGTCAAATTCTTTTTCTCATAGGTAAAATGTATGAAATGTAAGAGTCAATCTATATGATTTCCATAGTTTTATTGAACTCTAACATCAGCTTCAACAGCAGCAGAGCTACTGTGAGCTGTACAGAAGGATCTCAGTATCATCCCGAGTGGTTCCAGTAGCATTGTCCCTCTTTTGGGGGAAGATCTAAAACTTTTACCAAGTCATTTTTAAACTAACTCCATTTTCACATCCTCCTAAAGCCTTACCAGACCATTCCAGAACACCATCATTGGTCCCGTTTCTCATATCTTGAAGCATTTTCCCTTACTTTAACAGTGTCAGTACTGGGACCAGCAGATAGTATGATTACATCGCTGGGCTCCCATTGTAGTCGACCGTGCTTCCAGTCGGCAACTTAAAACTCACACGGATGCACGTGCATGTGTGCACAAAATCCTGAGAGAAGAATGGAGGAGATGGGATTGTAGCATAGCCATCCCCCCTGAGGAATGATTTCTCACTTTCTATCTCTCTGTCTCTCTCTGTCTCTCCAGAAGATGTGTGTGCCCTATAGTAAAACTTTCTCTTAAAAAAAAAAAAACAGCAGTGTCAGTACTTAGTTACCTACAAATGTTGCTGTGAGATCTCCCTAACAAGAATATACCTTCCCTGAGAGTAGAGACTTAGGTTTAATTTGTGGCTCCCTTAGTAGCAAGCACAATTCCAAGAAAGCACTTAGGTAGTGAGTAGTACATGAATAAATGAATGATGAATAAATAAAGGAAAGAATGAAGAAGAGTTGGAGGAACAGAGACCAATATCCTCTTGTAGTAAAAGTGTACAACATGCTTTTATTGTCACTATGATTTTGGATCCATGCTAGCACATCGGGTTTATGAAGAAAGTCTGGTAACTGTACCATTATGAGTATGAGAAGTAAGAAGTTAGAAAAAGAATCACAGAGAAGTGAAGATTTAGAGGTTGAGCACTGGGAAGAATAATGGAACAACTTTAGAAATAGGGAATCAGGAGGTAGAGTCAATGTGGAGTAGGGGAAGGAGGTGATCAGGAAAAGTTCTGTTCTGATTCAGTCGATAAATGGCAAAACCAAGTGGAATATCCAGTAGGCAAATAATTAAAGGTTAAGTTGTGTGTTGCAGACAGAAAGAGCTGTAGCAGTTAAGACAAATCTAATAAAGAAAATGGATTTGGGTTGAAGAATGAGAATAGACACTGAGGTAGCAAAAAGTTAGACTGCTGGGTAAAATGACACAAAATATTTACTGAAAATAATGGGACATTTGAAAGAAAGAACAAACTAAATAATGGGAAATTGAAAGATCGGATATATTAAGTAAAAAGAAATGAGAATAAAGCTAACAAGCTGTTGTCTTCCAATTGTTTAATTTTTAAAAATAAAATTTTCTGTTCTGCTGCTCACTGAATATTTCTGATTCTTCACCTCCAGAGGAGGGGAAATAGGACCGTATTACAGGACTGTGCTTCATGGCTCTTTTTAGGTTGGGGTCACCCATGCTTTTAGTGTGACCTGTGTTTAAATTAATATTGGATTGCCTATGCAAGACCATCCAGAATTCTCTCTTTCTGGCATAGTATCTCACAGTGTTCAAGCAGGTGATTGCTTCAGCACCCCAGATCCTTGGGGGTGACATGTAGCATGAACACAAAATGCTCTTCATGGTGTTAAGCTACTGAGAAATTGGAATGTTCTTTATTGCAGAATAACATCTTGTCCTGACTGATGAACTGACCATCAGTGGTGAATGAGAAAAGATAGATGTGGAGTGAGACTGACTCCTGAGATAAGAAACAGTGGAGAAATTAATGAGCATCAAAGAAGGAAGAGACTGGGCTGGCCAGTAGCCTAGTGGTTAAGGCAGCTGGATCCCACATGACTGACCATGCTATTTGAGTCCCAGACCCAGAGGCTTGAGAGACATGCTAGGCAGATGAGCATTTGTGTCCCAGATCCCTACAGAATGAAAAAATGGAAGAGAAGGGATTGCAGTGTGGACAGGCCCCATAGCGAGTACTTTCTCTTTTCCCCTCTGTTGCTCTGGCAAGCTCACGTGCCTTCTGAAAAAAAAATAATGAAATAGGAAGAGACATAAAATTAGCAAATGATACTGACCAACCTGCTGGCACACTTATTCTAGGGTAGCTCTGAAAGTTTTACTGCAGGTGTGTTGACCTACCCATCTGTTCTCTACCCAGGGGAAAGAAGAATAGGGTCTCTCCTCAGGATGACGGTGAATCTCTCCAACTGACTGAATCTGTCACTTTGCTGGCCTCATCTCCATAACTAACATGACTTGGGTTGTTTGACCTAAGAACCAGAAAGCTGAAAAGATAGTTAATGGTGCTTCCAGATCTTCAGCACCAAAATGTCTATGATAAAAAAGAAAAAAAAAGAACCAGAGATAATCACAACCAAAAGCATAAAGTAGGACAACGACTTATAAACAGGAGAGAGCAATATGCTTGATTGGGTTCTGACAAGGAGGATATATTTAGTAAGATAAAGCCAAGCTTACAAGAATAAAGCAGAAATTGATTTTCCATATGGGGCCTACCAATGTAGAGATTAGTAAAAAAGAAAAGAGACCAAAAAGAGGTAAATCCATTTTGCTCTTATGATGTGCAACTAAATATAATGAATTTTATTTTCCCATGTAGGAGTGATGAGGAGAGTAAAAGGGAAATGAGAAGAGTACTTATTTTAGCTCCGTTTTTTTACTTAGAGTAACTTAATTTAAAATTTTAGGAATTATACACAAAACTATTTTTGAGATGGGTTTTTAATATTTTTGATGGAGTTCTAGGTTTCATTATAAACTTTCAACTTTCATATATTTTTGAAACTCAAAATCATATTTTTGAAAAAGAAATTTTTTAAAAGAAGAAAGAGACACATTAGTAAATCTACTTCTCTTAGGAATTTCTTTTCTATGGAGAGAGTTCTCATTGTTTAACTAAAGGTCCTTCCAGGGAGATATTCAATTTGCAATTGAGCTAAATCACAAATGTTTGATTATAAAAGTGTAAATCCAACAAACCCACCTCACTTTATTCATGAGCATGAAGCAAGAGCTCAGGTCCTGCTTGTCATTTTTAATAGGAAAAGATACCTTTGGATGGATAGATGAATAGATGGGGAGCCAGGCAGACAGACGTATGGGAACATTAAGAAAGCACAGGCTTTACATAAAACAAGCCCAAACAAAGGACTATTGTGCTAAAAACAGTCTAATTAAGAGGCACAAATTTAGTCTGCCTGGCCTTAGGTCTTGGGACTGCCACTCACTCCTGTGCAGCCTTAGGCAAATTTGTTAACCTTCCTGAGCTACATTTTTCTTATCTACAAAGATGATTGGTACATCTATTAAATGAGTGTGTTCTAAACATACCTATCTATAACCTCAGTTGTCTTTGACTTTTTTTTAATCTAAAAAATGACATCTCAAAACAATTTCTTTTTTAGCTGTATCTTTTTTTTTAAGAGATTTTTGCCATATGGTGTGTGTGCTCGCTGGAGAGAGAGAGAGGCAGAGACAGTAAAAAAAATGAGAAATAATCCCCCAAGAAGGATGGTCGCACTGCTATCCCTTCTCCATTTTCTTCTCAGGATCTTGGGCATGCACATACACATAACTGGAGTGAGTTTCAAGCCACTGGGTCTCGGACTCAAACTGCAGTCAACCATGTGGGAATCCAGTAACATAACTGCTCTGCCATCTGCTGACCCCTCTTTGCCTATATCTTCATCATTTATTGTTCACACTGTGATTTGGAGTAGTGTCGTTTATTCCCTCACTGGTCATTGCAGACATTTTGCATAACTGCATAAAGCAACCACTTAAACAGATCTTGAATCTTGGTTCTTATTCTGCTGGGGTAGGAAGCAGGAGGGAGTGAAAACAATCAACCAATTGTTGATTAATGCTTTGATTTATTTTGATGCCTCTAAATAATAATATGTGTGTTAAATAGATTAAAAATTTATGATACAAAAAAATGATAACATTCTAATTATTGGGAAAGTAACTCTGTTGTTGAGGAGGTGAGAAAAGGAGTTTCATTTATAATATAAAGAAATTGCAATTGCTTACTAAACAAAAGGACTCTGCAAGTGCTACCATCTTGATTTTGCTGATAAGGAACAGTTATGAGACACCTTAGGGTCCTGTTAAGGCCCTGTCCTGTAGCTGATCAGTATCTTGTAGCTGGGCCAGCATCAGAATGCAGGCAGTCTGCCTCTGAGCCTGGTTCCTTATTCCTGCACAAAATCACCTCTCAAATGATCATACTATGTTAAATCTGGCTGTATGGGGCCTTCAAGATCCTATAACCCCTTCTCTTTATATTTTGCCCATGGTTATACACTTCCATCTTTTTCTCAACATAATAGCATTCTCTCAACAAAGCTCATTTCCAGGATTTATACAAACTAATGGTGAAGTCATGACATTTTTTAATTGAACGCCCTATGAAAGAATCATTTTCATCTTATTTTTCCATCTCACGTCCATGAGTGAAATGTAAAATCATGTTACAAAGCCAAGTCCTTATATTCGCTTAATAGCCTACTTTTTCATTGAAGGAGACAAACAATCCTTAGGGTGAGTCTGTTTTAAATGAAATCAGTGTGTGGTCTTGTTTTCTGTGAAGAGCATGTCTGAAGCATTCAGGAAAAGATGCCATGACTCACTTTCTTTGTCATATAACTTTAACTTACAGTCAACATATGACTCCAAGAAAACTATAATCTTTCCTACACTGACAGTGTCATATATTTTATGAGGTCCTCCATGTCACTTTATTATAGCTTCAGGTAAAATTCCAACGGAGATAAAAGTGTTTTGTCTTTTCAATAGACCAATTAATTAACTTTATTTTTAACTGTCAAAGTTTTTGTCATTGTTCAATCAATCTTTTATTCTTGCTTTATTCTGACATTAAAGGAGACATTTGAAAGTATGTATATTATCTGAGTGATCTAATTTCCAAGTCAGGAATTATATTCCTTGGAAGTTTAAGTGGTCACTTCTACCTTTTACAGAGTCAGAAAGCAAGAAAGACTGAATCATCTTCTTTTAAAGCTACACACAATAGCAGAACACAAATTAAAATGACATCCATTAGAGAAAATCTGCAGTAAAGATTTTTTTAACATAAGAGATAAATCTGACATATTATATGCCCAGGTACTTCAAAAATTTTATGGAAAATGGAATTAAAATATGAGTTTATCTTGATGCAAACAATTTTAAATCCATGAGTAGTATTTTCATAGTAGACATTTTCCATGAACGTTTTTAAGCCTCTCCCCCAAAATAGGCCTAGCTTCCTCACTAATTTTGTGGCCTTAGTTGAGTGACCTAACTTCTCTGTTCCCCAGCTTCACTACCTGTATAATAGGAGAGATAGCAATGTCTACCCACAGGCTTTTTATAAAGGTTAAATGCTAAAATATTTGGAAATGTTTTGGAGAGTCCTTGGTACTCAACAAATAGCCCGTGTTACCTTTGTGAAGTCAGCATTCAGTTACGATGCATTTATCAAGTCCTGACATTTCACTTTTTACCTTTAGGCATCAGATGGACAAATATTTTGCAGCCCTGACTCTCATGCTCTGCGTATTTATTCATTTAACTCATATTCTCTGAGTATCCACTGCCAAACATTGTCCAAGGAGTTGGAGTATAGGGAATGAGAAAAAAAAAAAAAAAAGCAAGTTTCATTATTGAGCTTACTTTCTATAAGAAAAATATGTTAAGTAAGTAAACATAGATACGGTTTAAGATATAAGTGCTCAGGTAAAAAGTGAAGAGTGTAGAAGTGGCATAGGATGTATTAGGACATATTGGGCAAGAGTGGTAAAGAAGTGTCTCATGAATGTGATACTTTTTTTAAAATTCATTTTTGTTTTATTTATCCACCTCTTCTGAGAGAAGGAAAGAAATAGAAAGAGAGAGAGATAAGGACCTTCGACAAGATATTCACATTGTAACTACTCCCAGCCTAAGTCAGCCTGGGTCAATGGCATGTGTACACAATTGGCAT
The DNA here is from genome assembly GCF_000334495.1 of Tupaia belangeri chinensis. NCBI lineage: Eukaryota > Metazoa > Chordata > Mammalia > Scandentia > Tupaiidae > Tupaia > Tupaia belangeri. The sequence goes on from NW_006159700.1 coordinate 345,618, forward strand.
TTATAGGGAGACCTTAGGACGTGAACCCAGGACTATTCCATGTGACCTCAGCATCACAGAATGTTGTGTTACCACTGTACCAATAGAACTGGCCTACAGTTTTACAGGGTGACCAGTGAATTTTGTCCTGAGAAGAGAAAATTTTAGTAAAAATGTGGAGGAGACGAGGAAGCAAACCCCATGGTTCTCAGATCCCTTCTGTCGTATTTACACCATTTATTTTATGTATCTCCTTTTTTCCATGTGTCCATATTCAGCCCATCCCATTCCTCTACCCCAAATTATCACTCCTCCAGTATCTCTGGAACTCACCATCCCATTCAATCACCCAGGTGGATAACTGTCATCACTGATATTTGCTTTTTATTCCTGTCTACATACATCAGTGTCCCTCTACTCAGCTGCCACACCCTAAAAATTTTACCTCTATAATTATTTCACCTTTGCTTTTTGTTTTTGTTTTCTAAAAAGCAAATGTGCTAACAAGAGAGAGACAGAGAGAGGGGGAAAGTGAGAAAACATCCCCCGCCCTATGAGGGATGGCCACACTACAGTCTCTTCTTCATTTCTCCTTTTAGGATTTTGTGCAGGTACACACACACATGCCCAGCCTGCTTTTCAAACCTCCAGGTCTGATAGTCAAACTGTGGTAGGCCAGGTAGAATTCAGTTGCCTTAATTACCACACCACCAGCTGGTCCCAGTTCTTTCACATCTACTTGATTTTGTTTCTGTTGATAGCAGTGTAGTTTAAATATGTAGTACCTTTATCTTAACTTTATTATTAGTTATCTAGCTATGCCTTAATGTTTAGTCTACTGTGATCAGTTCAGTCTTCATGGACATCAATGGGCACATCAGTACAAAGATCCAAAATCTTCTACAATTCTCTAAATCAAAATAACTTAAACAGAAAATGAGATTGGACAGTTCCAGGCTTGTTAATTCGATGACTTGGCACTCCTCAGGCTCTGGGACAGTTTACTCAGATTTCCTTGGCCTTCTGATCAGTGCAACAAGTGCAAGTGGCACAACGTCCAGCAGCAGGAAGGAGTAAGTCTCTGTCTCAATGAAAATGTTCCTATTGCTGTCATTGCCTGCGACAGCTGACTTCTTTCCATGGCCTTGGAAAGGGGAAGATCAATTAACATGCAGCCCTTCAACCAATGAGCTTCCACTATTTGAATAAATCAAGGATTCTTTAGCAAGGAGGAAAGGGAAGCAGAAATGGCTTTTGGATGGACAACAAATAATGTTTGCCAGATCCTTTCCTGCATAAGCTGTTGAATATGACGTGCAGACCTGATAAAAAAAATAAATAAATAAATAAACTTTGTTTTTGCTTCTACAGCATGCTTTAGCCAGTATGTGCACTGAACTCTCTCATCTCCATGCTAAAGATCAGTTGATCTCAATGTGTGGTTGAGGGACTAAGATATTATTTGCCTTTTCATTCTTATTCTTACACAGATGCACAGTGGAGTTTTCCAGAGGCTACATGATATGTGTTATTCAACAGGTTCATTGTAGAAGGAGGCATTAGAATCTAGCTTTTTTCTACTAAGTGAAACATTGAAGGGCTTTTCAAAAATATGCACAATGCCATTCTTTTCACTAAATTTGCCTTTAGAAAATATTTTTATTTTGTAAAAGTATTTATCAATATCAACACATAATGAGCCTATTGTTGTTTTAAAATTAATTTATAAATACAAAAATGTTTAAGGACAGAGATAGCAAAGGTGCTGGACTCCCACATGACCAACTGTGGTTCAAGTCCTGGACCTGGCAGCTTGAAACTCACACCAGGTGTACATGTGTGCATGTCCAAAATCCCAGGAGGAGAATGAAGGATAAAGGATTGTAATGTGATCATTTTCCTGGGGATGATTTCTCACTTTCCTCTCGCTATCTCTCTCTGGCGAGCACCCATGACCTGTGACAAAAACCTTTAAAAAAATTATTTTTTAATTCCTCACTTTTAGTTTCTATTGTAATAAGTATTGATAGAAAAATGTAATGTATAAAATAAAAGCTCTTTGGAGTCTCAATAGTTTTTAAGATTATAAAGTGGTCCTTTGAGCAAATAGTTTGGGAAACATTGCACTAGCTTAGATTATACAATAGCCTCTAACCACAATGCTAGTTTCTCATTACTAAATGCTTATTCTGAAAGACTTAGGTCAGATAAATTTTACTCCATTGGTGGAAGTAAGCTCTATTTCACCAAATATCAGTATATTAGTTTTCTATTGCTGCATAACAAATTATCCCACAATGTAGTAGCTTAAAATGTTTTGACCCAGCCATGGTGGTGCACCTGCTAAGATGCTGTGTTCCACAAGTTGGGACCACTTGAAAGGCCCAAGTTTGATTTCCAGTCCAACCTATACGCTACCCATGATGGGGTGCACTTATAATCCCAGTGACTCCGCAGTCTGAGGTAGGAGGATCGTACATTACAAGACTCTGCCTGAAAAGAAAGATAATTAGATAAAATAACAATGTTTATTACCTCGAGTGTCTGTAGGTCAGAAATTGGGGCGTGGCTTAGCTTCTGACTCGGGGTTCCTCTTGCATCTGTGATCAAAATGTCAGCTAGGGCTGCAGTAACCTCAGGGCTCTGGTGAGGGAAGACCAATTTGTAGCTCACTCATGAGGCTGCTGGCAAGACTCAGGTCCTGCTTGGTTTTTGTCCAAGGTCTAGCCACTGAAAAAGAGCTGATGGGGAAGAAGAGAAATGAGAAACAAAGATACAGACAGAGGAGCCAGAATATTTTCATAATATAGTCTTAGAAGCCACATAGCATCATTACTGTTTGTGGGACCCAGTGCAAAAGGAATTCATGAAGCCCCTAGTTCAAAATGCAGGGAAAAAAATTACTATTAAATGCCTTTTCTTTTCTCCTCTTGGATTATCTTTCTTGACTTACTGTGGTGATTTTTATTTGCTATGCCTTTATGAGTAGAAAATGGTTAAACTTTTAAATTATAAGTATGACTTTACCATTTGTTTTTAGTTTTCACTATGGCAAGTTTAAATGCAAATATAAGAGCATTTAATTTAGATATACAATCACCAAAATCACACAATTTGTATTTTGTGGCCTGTACATTTATATGTAGTCCACTCATACTAGAGCAATAGAAACTATTGCACAAAACTAACTTTTTATTCCACTTCATGATATTCACATATTTTAACAACCCTTTCTGTCTTCAGCCTACTGGTAAATAAGGGAGGCCTGGAAAAAAAACTGCAGTCTACCCTGGCTTTCTTATGTCATAATTTTTAGGATGAATTGTTGAATAATCCAAGAAAGTTACACATATCCCCAGACAATGTGATAGAGTCCATTGATCATTCATGGTTCTTAGGATATCATTGCCTTCTTTTTGAGTTTTAAGTGAGCTCTTAGTTTAAACACCAAGGGCACCTCATTGGGGCTGCCAGTGTCCCACTTAGTCATAGAACTAACCCACTCATTTTAACCTGCTTGTGTCTCATTGAAATATCATGACTCATGGGGTCCACCAGAAGTTTGTGCAGGTAAGGCACTGAGCACAATTTGTCACAAAGGGTGGCAAGGGAAGAAGAGAGATGTGTATATGGAACTTATCTCTACTCCTCAAGCTCATAATCCATTGTCTCACTTGCCCTCATTTACCAAGTTCAAAGATAAAATTATAAAGAATTTCAAGTCAATGACAATAAAACCCATGTAGAGGTCACATGCCCATGAAGCCAGACCTATCTGCTACTGTTAGTAGCTTAAGCTCACACTCCAGGGGAGGGGACCCATAGGTGGTGAATTCCAGGAGGCAGAAGTCTTTCAGAGTGATTTTAGATGCTGCCTGCCACAGCCAACATCATTTTTCTCTTTTGATTCATTCCTCATTTCAAGAGCCCCTTGGACTCTATAGTTACTCATGTACTTTTTATTTGGTATACTTCTCTAGATGGTAATCACCTCAAGGAAAGCATTCCTCTCTAATATATCTTGACACTCTTTTGTCATGTGTAATAGGCAGCACATGGCAAGCACTGAATACATGCTTGTGGAATACATGAATTAATGAATGAATGATGAAGTGGAACTTTGATTTAAATTCTAGTGAGCAGTCTTTATGAAAAATAATCTATATGAAAAAGTGACCTTAATATTTTCCTCAAATACCACAAGATTAAGATAGACTTCCATTATCATTTTAGATCCTTATTTTTCCACAAGTCACATCTACTAATTTCTCTTTTTTTCCCTCTTGTCAAGGACTGTCCTCCCTCTACGCATGGGTTCTTTCTGATTGCAACAAAAATGTTATTTAGATTATTGTTATGTGTGAATTATTGTACTTGAGAAGAAAATTAATGATACAAGGGACAGCTGGAGCATATCTAGTGAAACCCGTTCTGCTGGCATTTATATTTTTATTTTGGATGGCATCAAAATGGCAGGGGAGCTACGCCCTTTTAATGGTTTGCACATGTGGTCAGGCATTGTGTGAACAAATAATGCTTCCCAGTGCTTGTATTCAATTTTCAGAAAAAGAAAATAAAAATGAGCAGAAGCCTTTGTAGATCTAAGCATTTTCTTCCGTTTTCTTCATTGGTCTACCCTACAATGCATAAGCTTTCACTTCCAGATCTGTTTCATGGGTCTTTTATAATGACAGAAGCTGTCTTTGTTTCCAAGGAGCAGAATACAAAATGAATCAGCGTGCCATTTAAGAAAAACTATTTTGTCAGTCTTGTTTATGCACTCAAGATAAAACAGTGTTTTTTTTTTTAAAAAAAAAAAAAGAAAGAAGAGAAAAAGAAAGAAAGAAAGAAAGAAAGAAAGAAAGAAAGAAAGAAAGAAAGAGCAAAAGGTAAAGAAAGAAAGACCGGACCCAGCCTTTGCCTGTTTATTCAATGTAAACAGAAGCACCCCGTTGTAAGGACAGGATGTGTGCTAATTTCACCGAGTAAGTCATTGCACTTGACCATACAAATCCTCATTGAAGGCAACCTCACAGCTTTACTGTTGTGAAAGTGCCCATAAATGTTACAGTGATGATGCACATCAAATATTAAAGCACATTGAGGCATAGTCATCTCTTAAAGCAAGGAAGTGCCCACATTGAGCCTGTGTAGGGTTATACCTTTCTTTGCCCTTGTCTTTATATTCAGGTTTCCCTCCTTCCCAGGCCAAACAAAACATACCACTCTGTACCCTCACCAGCAACTCCAGGGAAGTCTGACAGGAAAGTGACTATCTTTACAGTGGCCTATTTAGTTACCGTAAAATGCCTATATGACTAATTTGTGAGCAAGAGAGGAATGACACTTTTTGTTTGGGGTTTATGATACTATGAACTGAGCAAAAATGAGAGTCACACCAGGCTCTGAAGTGGGGCTGAGGACAGGAGAAGGAGGGGCAGAAGTTGACGAGCAATGAATTGTCCTTATTTCATTCCTAATTTTTTTTACCAACATTTAAGCAATACATCCATTGTAGTTGTATCATGTTTGATGTAAGAATGTATGAATAGTCAAGCAACAATTCAGCTCCACAGTTTAGAAATACTTGTGTTGGTTAAGTAGCTCAGTCGAATTATGTGTGTTCCTGTTTGTACAGATCTGCAAAAGCACTTGTGCTGCATTCGTGCACTATGTTCAAACATTTCACCTTCCCACAGTGGATTATGCCCTTCCGAGCCAGCACCCATCCCATGCCCTGCGTCATTTTAGACTAGGGCCCCACCCATGTAGGAAGGAAGCACTAGGAATCTGTTTATGCAGCTCTAAATCTTTCAATTTAGAAAGACAAATGCCAAAAAGAAAAAAGAATCTATCTACCTAATGCTTCCAGATAGAATTTTCTTTTGCTGTGGCACATCTACAGATCTCTTTGGCTAGAAAATGCAAGTGCTGGGTTTTATACCCCATGATAGTATGCTGAGACAAAGATTTTGCTTTTTGTTACACACACACACAAATATTTCTATCCTTGAAAACTGATGCCTGAGCGAGAGTTTCACCAGCTTCTTGGGATGGAACGGTGCTGTTTTCCCTTTCTATCATGCATGCTTTTTTCCTCTTCAGTGAAATCCCTGTATCATAAAAAGGCCTTCCTGTAAGCTGAATCTCTGCCTAAGATAAGATCTTACCCAGCACTAACTTAACAAGTAACTTCACACTTGGTTGTAGGTCCATCCGTCATCATCCCTTGATCAATAATTCAAAAGCTCAATAGAAATGCTTTAAATTGAAATTGAACACACCATTAACAGTCCTAGGAAAGTGGACATCATTCAAGCAAAACAACCATAGGCACTCTCTCAGTCACCAGCACAACGCCTGAGATAGCTTCAAGTCTGGATTCCTCACTGACTGCTGATGCATTTCCTCTAGATCAATTATTTAGTCCTGAGTGAGTAAACTTCTGATCACCTCCCTTCATCTCAACATTAGTCTATTTCCTTTACATTAGGCAATAGTATAGCTCATTCATTCCCTCTTTGTTTGAGCCTCTCTGCTTTTCATTAATTTTCTCCTAGTCAGCCAGCCAGCTCTGGCCCCCTGTGGTTATAGGAAATTATTCATGCAATGAACTTGATTTAGAAAACTCTGCTGCATAAAGAAGTGGCAACATTATTCTTCTCAGAGTCCAGTCTGTGTTTGCTTTCATGCTACGCACTTTCGATGGTCAGTGACATGTAAATAGATGCTGAATTTAAATGTGCTGAGGCCGTTGGACAACTGATAAATAAAGCGGAGGCTAGACTCCAAATTAAGTGTTGAGAAAAGTACAACTCTAGCATTCATCTTCCCTATCCTTAAACACAGAGAAATTTGCATGAAGGACCAACCATACACTCTGAGAGTATATATTTTAAGACATTTGTCTCTAACATTAGAAAATGTGACTGCTCTGCACATTTAAAACCTTAAATTATAACTCAACTTTTAAAATTTCCCTGTAGAATAACTGCTCTAATATTTTACTCAAAAATTACAAAAAAAAGGGGGGGAGGCATTTAAAACTTTTACCATATTATTAAATGTGATAAGTTTGTTGTTGTTGTTTAAACCATCTTCGTCCAGCTGTGCAGCAGTTAAGTGTTCTACATAGGGAGCCAAATCCCATATTTGAACCACCAACTGTGGTTCAAATCCCCACCCCACCAGCTTGAAATATACACCAGGTATATGTGTGGGGATGAGCAGGGTCCTGAAGCCATGAAGAGATGGAGGGGGAAGGATTGCAGTGTGACTGTTGCCCTATTGAGAGGTGCTTTCTTTGTTAGTGTACACACTCTCTAGTAATTGAAAATAATGAAATAAACACTACTTAAAAAAATTGCCAGAGGACCTATGTACTCACCAGAGAGAGAGAGATAGAGAAGAAATGTCAGAAAGCACTCCCTCCCTATGAGGAATGGTCTCTCTGCAATCCCTTCTCTTCCATTTCTCCTTCCATTTCAGAATTTTGGACATACATGCACATGAGCCTGGTATGTTTCTGAGGCCTCATGTTGTCATCTCTCTCTCTCCACGCGCGAGCAGAAACTATAATTGTGAACTACCAAAGATGTATATCTGCACCTATTGGTAGTTCCAAAGTGAGAAGAGTCATCAGTCAGGAAGAAAACTTGAATGTGAAGTAAGGCATTGAAGCAGGGAAGACAGTAAGGATAAACTGGGACTTGAATCTCACAGTTGGTCATGTGGGATCCAGCTGCCTTAAGCACCATGCCACAGGCTGGCCCAACTATGTCTTTTTAATGTATGATTTTGCAAGTATTATTATTAATACCTAACATAGAAAGTTAATTTTTTATAATACTCATAACTTTGAAACTATAATTTACCTATACTTAAGAGTTAAGACTTAAATTTTAATCTAAAATGACTGCTTTCATAAGTTATCATAAAGTTTGGAAAATCAGGCCGCACTACATATGTAAAGAGAAGATTTTCTGACCAGCAGATGGCATAATGGTTACATCACTGGACTCCCACAGTCAACTGCACTTTAAGTCCCAGTGGCTTGAAACTCAATGCTGGGCATGTGTGCGCATGCCCCAAATCCCAAAAGGAGAATGGAGAAGATTTTAGTGTGGCTATTTCCCCCCAGGGGTGATTTCTCACTTTCTGTCTCTGTCTCTCTGGCAAGTGTACACTCCCTATAACAAAAATTTCTCTTAAAAAGAAAAAAAGAGAAGATTGCATTATTGCTAATAAGTATTGTTTCTTATTATTAAAAAAAAAAAATTACCAGCGTTTCCACATGCCTGAAGGAACTCCATGGTAAGTGATGCTAACTTAAAGAAACATTCCACTTAATTTGAAAAAATAAATTCAGAGTCTCTTTAATTTCACTTGTGACAAGACAAAAACTCACCATATTTTAAAATAAAAAGGAAAAAAAATACTGAAGTGCATTCCTTTTTATTTCACAGACTACGATCTTATGCTCTATTTAAATTGAAATAATGTGCTGGCTTAATATAGCCTGTGTTGACTTAATGCAGATTGCAGGGAAATGAAGAGCAGGAAGTATCCATAAATATAATTCCATTTCCTTATTTATGATAAATCAACCAAAGAGGGCCTCATGAATGACAAATACATTCAAAAGTATTCCATAAATTAAGAAATAAGGGAATATTGTACTTTAACAATCAGAAATGCATGCATACGAGATTTGCAACTGTCATAAAGTATACCTGTGAGTCCATCATGCTTTTACCCCAAAGCGATCTCTGCAGTGTCATTTCATAGGATTTCAGAGGAATGACTCTCTTTAGTGTTAATTTTTCCTTAGTATGCCTTTCAATCACTTCGAAATTTGGGATTATCTTTAGTCAGAGTTCCTAACCTTCCTCCAATAGTTATAGTCTGTCTCCCAGATCAGGTAATCTGAAGATAATAGAAACATCACTATATAGGTGGACTTAGAGATGATAAGGGGAATGATACTCAGTTTCATACTGTGTCTGACTGGCAGACCTACTGAAATTTTCCTTATTAATAATATAACTGAACATGTAGGTAGATCATTGGTAAATAGAAAAGATAAATATGAAGAAAAAAAAAAAAAGACAAGCTACCAACACCTGAAGATATTTTACTAACTACAAGGCCAATAAAACCGTGTTTTAAAATTCAGTCAACACCTTCTAATTCTTTGTCTGGAGAAACAAAGAGGACTGTCTACCTTTACTTCCAGTCTATTTTGAAAAACATAGGCACAAGTCCAATTAGAAAACTGTACAGCCTTTTCTGTACACATCAGTCTGCTTTTGGAAAAAGCCAGAATGCTGTTTTCCCCTCCTCTTTCCTATTGTCATCTCATTCTCAACATGCAGGCTGAAACTACAGTTCTGAACTGCCCAAGATGTATACAGAAGGAGTTGCCTCTGCACCTAGAGGTAATTCTGAAGTCAGCAGTGCCTTTAGTCTGGAAGAAAAGTTGAATGTGAAACAAGAATTTGAGGCAAGGAAGATATAAGGATAACTTGGAACTGTCAAGGTCCAACTAGAACACACAAAGTCAAACTGAAATACCCATATATCTCTCATAAATTTCAACCTCAGAGAAGAGAGTGACCTACAAAGATGACAGCTTCCACTGTGGAGCTATATAACTGGCTTCAGACTCAAAGATGGAGACTGAGGAGATCTATAGGGAACCTGAGATGCTGCAGCCAAAGCTGCTGCCTCATGCCAACAAAGTGAGGCAGCAACAGATTAGCAACTATCATGGTGGCCTGCAGCTGCTTCTGTCCCTCCATAGATGTGCAGTGCCAGGGTTGTTTCCTTCTAATCCAATTCTTTCATGGTCAACATTAGCCCAGAACCATGCAAGGAGGGATTTCTGGGAAATGTAGTTTCAATTTATGTACTTACAAAGGAACAAATATGAGACTGATCTCAGGTTTCTCTTCTAAAAATCTTAATTTTAGAAGGCATTAAATAATAGCAACTGAATTATGAAGAACTAAGTTATGAGCTAAGAACTTTGTTTCTGTATTTCATGTTTGAGGACATCAGTCCATCTGTCTTCTCAACTTACTCAGATGTTCAAAACTAAAAAGACAGTCTTTACATCATTCAAGCATTGTTTGTTAAAACTTCAGAACTTCAGTCCCTCTTGTGTAATTGCCTCTTTTTTGGAGAGATCTTGTTTGTTTGTTTGTTTTTTTGTTTTTTGGGTTTTTTTTTTTTTTGCTATAGGGCGTGTGTGTTCACCAGATATATGGAGAGAGACAGAGAGACAGAAAGCAAGAAATCACCCCCCAAGGGGGATGGCCATGCCGCAATCCCTTCTCCTCCATTCTCCTCTCAGGATCTTGGGCATGCACGCACATGCACCTGGCGTGAGTTTAAGCCTTCATAATTACCTCTAGGTGCAGAGGCAACTCCTTCTGGGTCTGGGACTCGAACCATGGTCGATTATGTGGAGTCCAGCAACATAGCCATTACGCTAACCGCTGGTCCCGAGCAATTGCTTCTTTAATCTTGATTGGGGCTATGATTTTTCATCATCTGATTTCTAAATTCTTCACATTTTCAAGCAACATATTTTCCCCAGAAAGTACAGATACTCTGGAGTATATAGTTTGTATAGTTTTGATTTCATCTTCTTTAAATTTCTTAATATATGTTAAATACTGAATTTTAGGAAGGAAAACAATCAAGTTAATGACCTGTTAATTAAGATACGTGTCACATAGGGGGCCAGTAGGTGGTATGGTGGTTAAGGTGCTGGATTCCTACATGGCTGATCACAGTTTGTGTCCCAGATTTGGTGGCTTGAAAACCATTCCAGGTGTGTGCGTGTGCATGTCCAAATCACAAGAGGAGAATGAAGGAGAAGGGGTTATGACACGGCTATCTCTCCTGAGGGATGATTTGATTGCTCACTTTTCCTTTCTATGTCTCTGTCTCCAGTAAACATGTGCGTCCTATGGCAAAAGCCTAAAAAAAAAAAAAAAAAAAAAAAGAGAGAGAAAAGAAAAAAGTCATATAGTCATATATAGGCAAGATACAGCTACCTCTACCACTAATTAAATTTTATTTTTATAGAAAACAACAACAGGGACCAGCAGTTAGCGTAATGGCTATGTTGCTGGACTCCCATGTAGTCGACTGCGGTTCGCGTCCCGGACCCAGTGAGCCGGGCACGTGTGAGTGCATGCCCAAGATCCTGAGAGGAGAACGGAGGAGAAGGGATTACGGCATGGCCATCCTCCCGGGGAGTGATTTCTCGCTTTCTGTCTTTCTTTGTCTGTCTGGTGAGCGCACGTGCCTGATAGCAAAAATCTCTCAAGAAAAAACTCAAGAAAAAAGGAAACAACAAAGGAAAATCAATTTTATTTGATCTGTGTTCTTAATATGAACATTTATCTGTTTAATACTAGAACTTGACTCTTTTTGGAGCATGTCATATGCGAGCTGTGTAGAACAGCTCAACAAGTTCTAGTTTAGTAGTTAAGGCTATTTACTAGTATAGACCAGGCAGTGGCTCAGTAGTCATGCAATTGGACCCACATAGGAAAGGTCCTGGGTTCATGTCCTGGGACCTTCCTGAGCATGCTTGGCATGTTCATGCATGCCAGTGATCAAGGCTGACTGAGGCTGGGAGGATTGTGGCATGAAGACTCTGTTGAAGATGTCTGTCTCTTTGTCTCTGTCTCTGTTTCTCTCAGTTTCCTTCTTTCATGGAAGAAATAAACTTAAAATTAAAAAGACTAGTAATAAATAAACTACAAATTCTGTTTCTATATAGTAAATTAAATTAACAAAAATATTTCAAAAATATTTATAGCCCTCCAGGCAAACTACCCTAGCTAATTAACCTGGAGTCCACACCACACCCATTACTCCCAAATCGGAGTAGATTCATCACTGTCCACCCTGTCCACTTAGGGCAGAACCCAGAGCCCCTAATTTAACCCTCTTTTACACGAGACTTTTAGAAACTGTTGTGAAAAGAGGACCTACTATTTATTTGCTGATTGATAACTGAGATGCCTCAGAACTCCTGAATCTGCCTTTAAAAAATGCTGTCTTCTGTTTTATCCTTTGACTTTTTAAACTTATGTTCCCTTTCTTGATTTCTACATGTCCTAAGAGGGGTGACAAACTCTAGAACTCTCAGTAATCAAAATTTCCTTTTTTTCCCTTTTTTTTTTTTTTTTTTTTTTTTTTTTTTTTTTTTTGGCTACAGGGCATGTGCGCTAGCCAGAAAGACAGAGAAAGAGAGAGAGAGACAGAAAGCAAGCAATTATCCTCCAGGGGAAATGGCCACACCACAATCCCTGGGATCTTGGGCACGCACGCACACGCGCCCGGCATGAGGTTAAGCCACCACGTCCGGGACTCTAACCGCAGTCGACTACATGGGAGTCCAGCGACATAGCCATTACGCTAACTGCTGGTCCCCTATTTTTCCCCCTTTAATACTCTTCTTCAGCCTACTTTTTCTAAGAGCTGTGTAATCAGTTCTCCTAAGAAAATGACTGGCAAAGCATAAGGAAGTTGAATAAGCAAGTGTCCCAACTCCTGAATAGTTTGTCAATCTAAAAAGAAAGACAACACCTGTGTTTAGAAAAACATACAGTAGCCTCTCTTTAAGCCTACTCAGTATATACCTAATGTTTGTACTCTATGGCAGAAACTAAAATATCGGAAGGTAGAAAGGCCTGGAGGACAACTGTGGATACTAAAGACTGTGTGTGTGTGTGGGGGGGGGGGGGGGAATCAAGGGGAAAAAGAAAGAAACAGAACATTTGAGGAACACAAAAATGGAACTTACCTGTTGATGATAATGCATGTGGTAATATCTTCGACTGAACCAATTCAGTGTGTTCAGAATGGGAAAATTCATTTGATCTATTGCAATGATACATAGTGATCGAATGTAAAAAAAGTAAATTCATCAATTAATTTTAAAAAGATATGTCAAAAAAAAGCCTTCTTAAACTTTTAAAAATGCTTTTCCAACTATTTTAAATGATCAGTGTTTAAGAAAAACTACTTAATATAGTTGAGTATGACATATTTGAGAGGTCATTTTAAGATGAAGCAGAGTTAAATGTAAAACAAGGCATTTATTTTGCCCTGAGTGTTAGCAGACAATTCAATATGCAATGGTGAGCTTAGGGATGTTGCAAGTCAAATGAAGGTTATATTATAATTGATACTTTGAATTGTTAAGGGGAAGCAAAGGTGAAATGGAATGCTTTTTATTATTATTTTTGTTGAAATCTTATTAAAACATTTTAATGGAAAGTAAACTAGAGACCATCTTCAAGGTCTCAAGTTAAATTAGATATGCAGTCATTAATACAACCACTTCCCATAACGTTTTTTGAAAATAACTTGCCCAATACAAACAAGGGCTAACACTTTAAAAATTCTTTGTATTTTCCTTTGCTATTTCACAATCAGTCATGAGTTCAAATGGTATAAGATTTGATCATTATACTGAATCTGAAATATAGTTGAAAATATCTAGGTTGCAATTTACACTCAAAAATTGCAACCTATATGAACTGATAAATGTAGCATTTTAATTTGGTGTTTTTCAGTCAGGCCTAAGTGCTGAACAACTTGAAAAATACTGATATTCATTGAAAATTTCTATAAAATCTTGACATTTGGATTGAACTGAAATAATTAAGAGGAAATTCTCTGGCTGAAATATGACTTGTTATATGTATACTGTTGTCTCACATAAAAAGCAACAACTCATAACATACATTTGTATGTAAGAAAGAATGTGCACAAATTTTGTCTCTTTCATCATGTGCTCTTGGTTCATTCATTTTATCATCGTTAGCAGCACGGGCCAGTAGACAAATCGAAAAACCAACAGTATTAGGAGAAAAGAGCTATGGGGCCAGATATGGTGGCACAGTGGTAACACAGCACTCCATGATGTTGAAGCAATATCAGAAGGTCTTGGGTTCATGTCCTGAGGTTTCCCTGTACATGTGGTGTGTGCAGCTTGCCTGTGATTCTGATTAGTTAATGCTAGGGATAGGGTAATGGCATGAAGACCACACCTTCCATCTCCTTGTGTTCCAGGAAGAAAAAATAAAAGACTTTTAATTTTTTACAGGGATAGAGGTGAGTCAGCCCCATGGCATGGGTTAAGAGATCCAGATATCACGTGGCTAACTACATGGTTCAAATCCCAGCCCCAGAGACTTGAAAAACATGTCAGGCACATATGTATATGTGCCCCAAACCCCAAGAAAAAAAAGAAATGGAAGACAAGAGATTGTAGTGTGACCATGCCCCATGAGGGGGGGAGGGTTCTCTCTCTCTCTCTCTCTCTTTCTCTCTCTCTTTCTCTCTCTCTCTGTCTACCCCTACCCCTACCCACACCCCCAGCAAGCACACACATGCCTTCTGACACACACACATATACTAACCCAAAAAATGGAAGTGGGTGTTCTGAAGAAAAACTATAATTCAGAAAAATTTCTTCTCTAACTTGTTTTTTAGAGTTTGGAAAAAAGCTATTATTATTTTTATTTTAGTGGCAGAGCATCTCGGTTGGGCTCCCAACAGAACAGTTTCCTAGAAGCAAAATCTGAAACCTACTATTTTAGTGTGTATCTGTTCAGATGCATTTCTAAATAGGAACACTTCCTGTAAATGAGCAAAGAAAAATAGTATAATCACACTACTTTTTCTCATATTATCAAACTTGAAGTCCTTTTAATATCATTTTCGTCATGCAAAACTAGTTCTCCATGTAGTGTTCTGATCATTTTGAGAATCATTTATGTACCTTAACTATATGATTAACCTTGTCTGTCTTCCTCAATTGCCATCCAATAAGTTTTCTATTCCTTTTATTCTAAATCAAGAAAAATATGCAAACTTTAATATAGATATACCACATCATGAAAACCCAATGCAAAATAAAAAGGACTCTGAAGAGAAAAAATTAAAAAGACAACATTTAAAAATGCAGTATCTTGTACATGTTATAATCATCATTTCGGAGGAAGGAAGCAATTTTGAAAAAAAATTTACAAAGCTATTTTTATACTGATGTTATTTTTTAAAATATGTATCCGTTATGGTAATCTTTTCCTCCCCTGAACTCAGAATTCAGTCAAAGTTAATTTCCTGGTATGCAACATTCCCTTATTTTTTTTAATTTAAATTGTTTAGCCAAAATCAGATCAGTGTCCTTTTTTTTTTTTTTCCTTTGCCTTAGGGTGCATATGCTCTGCAAAAGAAAGAGAGAGACAGACACAGTGAGAGGGAAAGTGAGAGAAATCACCTGCCAGGAGGGATGGTCACACCACAATGCCTTCTCCTCCATTTTCTTCATGGGATATTGGGCACACATGCATAAGCCTCCAGCCTGATTTTCACCCACCGGAACTGAACTCGACTGCATTTGGTCATGTGGGAGTTCAGCGACTTAACCACTATGCCATCTGCTAGTCCCCGAAGTGTCCATTCATTTACACATTTGAGGGCACTGTGAGCTGAAAGGACAAATTTTATATTAATTAAGATACTTCTTAATAAGGATTCTAATAAAAATATGTTGAGTAATGTATTGCTATTTTTAATGCTTTAAGAGTTCTCATAATAAAATTTTAAAAAATGGTATTATCTACTATGACTGACCTCTCCTTTACTGAAATCAAATAATTTTGCATGTGAAGGTTAATATTTTAAAAACTCATTGAACAATATATTTTGGGAGAGTCTGAATAATTGTTCATCTAATAAAAAGTAGTAAAATACTACCTTGATATTTTTACTTTTCCTGTATTTGTTTTATTTATAATGGAAATGTAGAAGAATCAAACATATTCTGAGAATATTTTGCTTTAAAGTAAATAAGCATTGATTGAAAAAGACAATCAATCCTCTTAAAAGATGGGAGAATGAGTTGAAAAAAAACACTCTCTAAAGATGGCATACGAATAGCTAAAAGTCATATGAAAAAATGCTCAATATCCCTCATTGTAAGAGAAATGCAGATCAAAACAACAATGACATATCACCTAATCCCAGTCAGAATGTCTAAGATTAAAAAAACAAAAATGATAAGTGCTGGCGGGTGTGTGGTGAAAAGGGAACTCTCTTACACTGCTAGTGGGAATGTAAATTGGTCCAACCACTGTGGAGAACAATTTGGAGATTCCTCAAAAATCTACAAATAGAACTGCCATATGATCCAGCAATTCCACTCCTTGGTATCTACCCAAAGGACAGAAGAATACTTCATCGGAAAAGTGCTTGCACATAGATGTTTATTGCGGTACTTTTCATGATTGCTAAGTCATGGAAACAACCCAAATGCCCACGAACTGATGAATGGTTAGAAAAACCGTGGCACATATACTCAATGGAATACTATTCATCCATAAAAAACAAACAAACAAAAAAACAAACAAAAAAAAACCTGGCTTTTGACAGGAACTGGATGAATATGGAAGACTTACTGCTGAGTGAAGCAAGCCAAATCATGGCTTGAAGGAGAGGCATTGTATGTCCCCACTTAATATATACCGAGTGGCTGCACTCTATGACTGAAATTAATTTCTAAAGGATATAGAAACGCAGTATATAGATGTAAATACCAGATATAGTGTGTGTGAAAGAGGAGGGTCTGAGGAAGGACATTTGGGGGAGGGACAGGGAGGCAAAGCATTAATGGCACAAAGAGGTGTGGTATTATCTGTTGAAGATATTTCGTAGTTTTATCAACAGTACTAGGAAGAAATGTTCACCTGTTGAAATATCCATTTTGTAAGACAAATAATAGTGTGATTGAATGTATGGAAGAAAATGAAATTAAAAAAAGTAAACAAGCATTATGGTAGATATTGTACAAATGCAATAAAAGTGTGATGTTATTATAACAATATTGATACTATTATATTTCTAAGAAATTGGTTTGATCACATAAGAACAGTGAAGTAAGGGTGAGATCTTGCCATGCCCTTCTTCATAAATGCAACTAAGCTAATTTTCCTACCTCTAAAAAGTAGAATTAGATAAAAAATTATAATTGTCTTAAGGTCACAGAAAGACTGTAATTTGGCCAATTAACCCATTCATGACATTGAAATGTTTAAATACTTAATTATACTTTTGCTACCTGCACATATATTGGATCAAAGAGTCACAGGAATATCATCAGAGAACTTGAGTGGGGAAGGGCAACTGGGGAAGAAAGGAGAGAAAAGATTAAACCTCCTGCCATTCCCAGCCAAGAACACAATATTAAATGTTTACGATGAGTGTGAATAAATGAAAACTGTTTGCAAAACAGAGAAGGAGGGAAAATCAAGAAATGGTTATTTATGGTGCCTTAATGTGTAAGAGTAAAAAGAAACTAAGTACAATAAAGATAAGCTAAAAGCATAAAGAAAATGTTGAGCCACATTAACTTTTTGTTGAGTAAAAATTCTAATAATTATTTAACAATTTTTCCCTAGCTATCTCAAGTGATTTTTTTTTTTTTTTTTTTTTTTTTTTTTTTTTTACCAATTAGAAAGAATATTTGTTTACTGAAAACAGTTAGAAATATCAGGCTCAAGAAAACTAAAAGTGCCTCAAACAAGGCTTTCAGTTTTCAGACTCTGATAAAATGTGACATCCTAGTGGAATCAAGGGCTACAAACCCTTCCCCTCCTGCTAGTTCCTTTCTCTCTCACTCTGTCAACAATTTAGAAGTGTGTTATCTTCAATAAGCTTGTCATCTAAGGTAGCAGTGAAGAAAGTGAGGGTAAGGAGGTGAAAGATTGGAGTGAGAGGTGAGAAGGGAGGAAGTATCAATCCTGACTCTGACTTGCCTGTTCTGTGGATGTAGGAGCCAATTACTGCTGGGAAACTGAAACAGAAGCAACTTTCTGGGAGAAGGAGAGTTTAATTTTTAATGTTAGTTTATGGTGCTTGTGACATGCCCAAGTGGATACATCAAGTAGGCAGCTGAATTCTAGTGGTTGGATTCTAGTGAATTCTGGCCCAGAAAAATAAATTTGAACTTGTCAGACTGTGAATGCAAGACATTGCCTAGAGAAAAGCTGTGAGAGAAAAGAAAAGGGAAATTCGGGCTGAGCTTTGAAGAATGCCAACCTGTAGAGCATGAAAGAGAAAAAGACATTAAAAAGGCTGAGAGAGAGGAGAGAGACAGGTACAAGGAAAACCAGCAAAGAATGGGAACACAGAAAGTGAGAAAAGGAAAGGAATTGTCATCTATGGCGAATGTTATTAGCAGGTGTAATCAGACACTTAATTCAGACCCCACCATTTTTTATCTACATTGATATGTGGCCTTTGAACTAGTCTCCCTGCTTCCAATTTCAGGCTCTCTAAACCATTTCCATTACTCCTAGTAGAAGATATTTGTAAAATAGGCATATCTGTCATTCTTCTATATTTTTAAGCTCTTGGTGCCTTCTAGTAAAGAGCCAAGTCCTTACGAGGTAGCACATGTGCCTCAAAATCTGCCCCTACTACCTCTCAAGCCTCATCTGACTCCTCTTCTGGTTGCACAGGAACCCCCAGGTCTACCAAGTCACCTGTACCTCCTCAAACAATGGTTTCATGCCTCTGTGCCTGGACTTAAGCACTTCCCTCTATGTTGAAGATTTGTACTATACCACTGTGACCAACCAAGTCCTACTCAGTGTGCATCTCTCTTCTAGGAAAATCTGACACACTATCACATCCCAAACTCAGACTAAAATTGACCTATAAAACAGGACTCCATAATTAATTTTTTGGTCTATTCCTCTTAGCTGCTGGGTAGTATCTTGTTTATTTTTGTATCCAGAAAACATTGCTGCATGGGTTAGCCACTAAGCACAAACCTGTTCAGTAAATGACTGAATGAAGGAAAGCATCAAAATTCTGTCTTTGTAATTTTTCTTCTACAGTTTTCTGCAATGCTTCTTTATTACACAGTCAGAAGAGCAGATGTTTAGATAATGTTCCAGAAAACACAATTAAGTCTACTTTTTCTTACTCCAGTTGAAAGATGCATCTTTGGGGCTCTGATTCTCATTCATGGGCTGAAATAGAGAAATATCCAATTTAACTGGACTTCTAATAACTAGCTACTAAGAGAAAATGAAAGACTGAAAGACCATCAGAAGGACTTGCAAGGTCCTAGATATATGTCACTGATTGAGAGAAGGGCCCCCTTAGGCCAGGAGTGAGTATTAGTGTTTCACAGTTCATATTTCAGTTGATGAGGCATGGGATTAAAATTATATTAGTCATTTGAGTATTTTATGCTACTGAAGAGTTTTGGGTTACCATAGTCAAACTGTAGTGTCCAAAAGATTATAAAGTAAATGATCCTTGGCCAATCTAATCTAATTATGAATTGTTAATAAACAAAGGTGGACATGTTTTTACCAGTTAATTAGACATGTTGAAGGGAAATGAGAATCATTCTATTCAGCTCCCTGTAGCCTGATAGCTTCTTGTATATTTCAATGGTTTTTTAAGACACTTAATTATATATTCATGAAATTCTATCATCTGTGGTCAATATGCAAGTTCATGCTTATAATATGGCCATCACCCCCAAAATATATACCATCGTCATTGTCTATTTAAAGCAGGCTTAGAATTTATAGGTTAAAAAGTGAGTACCTTCCTGTATGACTCAAGGCATGGTATAGATATATTGGCTCATGTTTGCAGAGACTATATTTAGTCTATATCCATTTTAAGTGTCTTGTCCTGTGAAATTTTTTAAATTATAACTACAGGCCTACACTGGAGTTAGCTCAGGCTGACACAGTGATAGCTTAAACATGTATTATGATAGTGAGATGAACCAACATTTTGTAACACTGACATTATGCTTCAAAGAAAAGAGATTGGAACCTAGTCTCTAAAGCAACCTAAAAGTTCTGGGTCCATTTCCTGAATATGATCCTGAGTAAAATGATGTAGTATGTATTTTCTCTTAAAAAGGAGCCTTCTTCCAAATGTCACACTTATTATTCAGATATATTGAGTTTGCTTACTAATTGATCACCACTGTTTCCTGTAAATACTTTATCTTTTTCTGTTATTTTTGGTTTGTTTTTTATTTTCAAGAGGACATATATGTTCACCAGAGAGAAACAGAGAGAGAGAGAGAGAAAGACAGAGAGAGAGGATAAAACACCCTCTCATGCACAATGGTCACACCACAATCTCTTCTCTTCCTTATCACCCTCCTTTCAGGATTTTGGGCACACACACATACACATACACCCAGTATGTTTCTAAAGTAGCCAGATCAAACTGTGTGGTCAGACATGTGGAATCTGGCTGCCTTAACTACCAGAGAAAAGAGTCAACAGAAGAAAAAAAAAAAATATATATATATATATAAATTATTTTCCTTTTTATTTACTGTGAATTATTTGATAACAATTTCTCCTGAGTATATTATTTTAAGAGTATGCTTTCCACTAAACATTATCAAAAGGATGACCATTTTTTGGTCTTAAATGTGTGTGTGTATATAGATAGACAGATAGAAAGATAGATAGATTGATAGATAGATGATAGATAGATAAGAGAAAGACTATAATTTGAACAGTTTAGTCATGGTTTCAGAATCATAAATGATTTTAACAGGACATACATATTATAGAATATGTAGCCAAATAGACCACATTCGGAATAAGCATCTGAAACCCTGTAAGCATTTTTGTCCTTACCAACCTGGCCAAAACAAAAACAAAACAAAAAACCCAAAACTTCACTGATAGCCTCTAGAATGCTATTGAACTATTTAAATGTCCCTCTGTTAACAAAAAATAATAATAATAATAATAATAATATTCCAATGACCAGTCACAGCTATAATTTTTAGTTTCTATTTTGATAAATTACTTTGTATAGATAAATGTTATACAACAACATACAGCTCAATCCTGATACAACTAGCTACAACCCTAACAGCAGGCTGTATGCCCAGGTACATCATATGTATCAGGATGTCAGAATAACATCACTGCCTATGAACTCTTGCTAAGCCAAAGAAGGTAATATCTGCTTTGCATTCGCTTGTCCTATTAACTACATTTACCTCAGAGCATACCCTCTTTAGTTTTCAGAAACTATAGTCAAAGTAAAAACAATGCTTGTAAAAAGGCAAAATCTTTCACTGCAAAGTAGCTATGCAATATTTAACATGCCTTCTGTTCCAATTCATGATTTAATAATAGTTGCACATAAATTAAGCAATAAATTGATAGACTGTTTTTTCCTTGTTCTACCTAAAATTGTAACCTACAGAAAGTATTTTCAGCCCAAATTGGCCCAAGTTTAGTTAGTTTTAAGTAGCTGTTTCTTCATCTTTGAAACAAAATAGATCTGTTGATGCAAGTATAATTGGAAGTCAGATCAGAATAACGAAATGATCAAATTACTTAAATTGGGCACATACTGAATTGCTTAAACATCAAGAAACTGCTCTGTACACAAAAATTACAGCAGACAGCACCCTTCAAGCATTGTCTACCTCTGCAGTAAACCCTGCCTTATACTTGGAAGGATAGTTGATCTTGAGGAGACTATAACAAAGGTTGGTACAGATTAAATAATCATTGAAAGAAACAAGGGTGATTGAGTTTTTGCTCAGAATTAGAAAATTCATACAGAGAAAGAATCTAAATCATTTTGAGCATCACAATGAAAAATATATTTGAAATTATATACTATGAATTTTAATGCCAAGAATATACAGAGATAATGAAAAGGTCAACCGTATGCACTGCATGTAGCCTTGGGCTCTCAAGCTGGGAGGTCCTTTACCATTCACACTGATGATTGAAGACTGATCCTTGGGACACAAAATTCATCATCTTTGTAACAGAACCTATTTCACTTAATAGGAATATTTGAACCTATTTTTTGTAATTATATACTAAAACGTCTAATAAGAATTAAATACTAAAATACTAAACTTGTCCATGGTGGGCACTCCATTTGTTCAACAAATTTTTATTATGCATTCACTATAAGCTAAGCATTTAACAAAAGTTAACAAATATTTCTCATATGTATGAACGAAGAAATACTTTTCCTGATAATTAAGACAAAACAACATGATCTGATTAAATGTATAACTCAAATCAAAACTTTTATGTCTAGATCGCTAAACATGAAATCATATATTAAAATCAGAAATGTATTTATGTACTCCTATATTCAACCAAAATGTATTGAGTCCCAGACATTGTATGCCAGACATTGTTTGAGGTGTGAAGAATACAACAGTGAATACAGCAGACATAATATACACTTTAGTGGGAAAAAAAGACAATAAAATGTTAGGTATGTAATATAATATCATGATTCAGAGTCAAAAGGGATGCTGACTTAGGGAAGTCATGGAAAACTTGTTTGAAAAGGAACTATTTCAGCGGTGCAAGTATCTGAAGTAAGAACATTTCTGGCAGAGGGGAGAACAAGTGAAAAGTCCTGGTGGCAATATCTTGGTATATGGCATGCTGGAGGAGCAAAACAGAAATCTTATATTGTTAGAACAAGGAAAGATTGCACAAGATTGCTAAGGAATGAAACTGGAGAGGTAGCCAAGGGCCAGAGCACAGAGAGTCTCATAAACCATACCGAGAACCATAGGTTTTATTCTATGGTCTGTGTCTCTGCTGGTTTTTGAGCAAGAAAAGGATCTGATCTCATTTACACTTTAAAACATCAGCCGGCTGCAGAGTGAGCTGACTCTAGGGAGAGCAGAGTAGAAATAGGGAGAGCAATGCAGCACTTCTTTCATTTCCCTGGAAATGTACCCATATAGACTCATCCTTCACTGTTTTTAGATTCTGAGCACCTTAGTTTCCTAATTCTGGATTTGTCCGTACGTTTTTCTGATGATCAAGGAAGAGGATTTTTAATTAAGTAGAATTAGTATACAGTTTTACTAACTTTTCTACACCTTCTCATTCTAACTTATGGACTGATAATTTTTCTTAGTGTAATAGTTTAGATTTCTCTGATCCAAGTTATTTTATGATCTGTATGAATACAAATATAACACTAAGGTCAGTCATCACATTTCTTTTTAGATATTGTTGTGTTTTAAATTATGTTACTGTCGATTAGAACTCTACATTTAAAAAGTGCTTTCTTCATATTAGAAATATTGAAAAGGCAATGTAAAACAAGATTATGATGATAATAAAAAAATAAATAAATAAATTTTAAAAAAAGAAAAGAAGAAATATCCTGAATTAGAGAACAGAACAGTTCACTTATTTCGGGCTAGCATTTTTATCAACGAAAACATAAACTGAAATTCCAGCTCATGTTGAGGGGTCCCTAGCTGAAGCATTCGGCTGAGGATTGAAAGCACCCTGTATGGTGCCTTGATATGTGTCTGATAATGATCTAAGCAAGGCTCAAGTCTGCCTACCTGACAACTGTCAAAATTCAGGAGACTGTATGTACGTGAGAAAGATGTAGAATACATACTGCACAGAGACACAGAAGTTTTCACTCGTTTTAAATCCTAATCAACCACAGGCTGGCATTTAAATGGGGTTTATTTATGCTTTATATAGCATGGCATTTAAAAGTATGTATTTGGAAAAATATTAAAAACGTGTGCAATTTTTTTTAATTCAAAGAGACTATAATTCAGCTTGCTTAAGATAGAAAAACTGACAATTTATGAAACAGATGATAATTAAGAATGAATCAAATCTCTATTATATATTATATATGATATATAAAATCACCAAAGAAGGGTAAAAACAATTGCCAAATTTGGGTAATACATGACGTTAACTCTGTAATATTTGTTATAACAGCTTGTGGATTTCAGTACAACAGCTTTTCTTCTGTTACGGGGGAAAAAAAAAGATGAGTTCAGTTTAACAAAGTTCCTTAAATACAGAAAAGCTTCTAGAAATGGAGACTATCCCCTGACTCTGATCAGGAATGCTTGCCCTTCCCTACCACACATGCAGCTTATGTTCATAAAGAGAGTAAAGGAAGCCACCTCCAAAAGTAATCTGATGGACTGTGGTTGATTGGTACTTGGCTTTACATGGTCACGTTTTAGCGACTTTCAGTTTCTAATTGGCTTGGGACTTGTCTGCAATGATTGGCTTAGACTCAGTTGCTTGGTTACAAGGGCAAAGGCTTATGTTTGGTTTTATTTTATACATCAGACTAGGTTACAACTCACTATGAACATAGGCAGCCATAGGTCATAACTTATCACCCAGGTATAGAGATTAATATAGGCCAAGTTTAATTCAACTTAACATCTCTTAGGAGTAACTCAGATCAGTTCATGACCTGGTGATTCAGCTGTCTGAATCCTATGTGGACAGCTGTTTGGTTGAGGTCTCAGACACAGACACTTGAAAAACACACTGGGCACATATGCATGTGTGTCCAAAACACCCAAAGTGGGGAGAAATGTAGGAGTAGGGATTGCAGTGTGGCCATTCCCCATGATATGTGTGTGGGGGATACTTTCTCACTTTCCTTCTAGCTATCTCTCTGTCTCTGGCAAGCACATGTGTCCATGTAGGAGTAGGAATTGCAGTGTGACCATTCCCCATGATCTGTGTGTGGGACAGATACTTTCCCACTTTCCCTCTCTCTATCTGTCTGTCTCTGGCAAGCAGATGTGTCCCCTGGAAAAACAAAAACAAAAACAAAAAGCAACTACTTCAAAACACCCTGTTTTTCTGATGATCAAGGAAGAGGATTTTTAACTAAGTAGAATTAGTATACAGTTTTACTAACTTTTCTACACCTTCTCATTCTAACTTATGGACTGATAATTTTTCTTAGTGTAATAGTTTAGATTTCTCTGATCCAAGTTATTTTATGATCTGTATGAATACAAATATAACACTAAGGTCAGTCATCACATTTCTTTTTAGATATTGTTGTATGTTTTAAATTATGTTACTGTCGATTAGAACTCTACATTTAAAAAGTGCTTTCTTCATATTAGAAATATTGAAAAGGCAATGTAAAACAAGATTATGATGATAATAAAAAAATAAATAAATAAATTTTAAAAAAAGAAAAGAAGAAATATCCTGAATTAGAGAACAGAACAGTTCACTTATTTCGGGCTAGCATTTTTATCAACGAAAACATAAACTGAAATTCCAGCTCATGTTGAGGGGTCCCTAGCTGAAGCATTCGGCTGAGGATTGAAAGCACCCTGTATGGTGCCTTGATATGTGTCTGATAATGATCTAAGCAAGGCTCAAGTCTGCCTACCTGACAACTGTCAAAATTCAGGAGACTGTATGTACGTGAGAAAGATGTAGAATACATACTGCACAGAGACACAGAAGTTTTCACTCGTTTTAAATCCTAATCAACCACAGGCTGGCATTTAAATGGGGTTTATTTATGCTTTATATAGCATGGCATTTAAAAGTATGTATTTGGAAAAATATTAAAAACGTGTGCAATTTTTTTTAATTCAAAGAGACTATAATTCAGCTTGCTTAAGATAGAAAAACTGACAATTTATGAAACAGATGATAATTAAGAATGAATCAAATCTCTATTATATATTATATATGATATATAAAATCACCAAAGAAGGGTAAAAACAATTGCCAAATTTGGGTAATACATGACGTTAACTCTGTAATATTTGTTATAACAGCTTGTGGATTTCAGTACAACAGCTTTTCTTCTGTTACGGGGGAAAAAAAAAGATGAGTTCAGTTTAACAAAGTTCCTTAAATACAGAAAAGCTTCTAGAAATGGAGACTATCCCCTGACTCTGATCAGGAATGCTTGCCCTTCCCTACCACACATGCAGCTTATGTTCATAAAGAGAGTAAAGGAAGCCACCTCCAAAAGTAATCTGATGGACTGTGGTTGATTGGTACTGGGCTTTACATGGTCATGTTTTAGCGACTTTCAGTTTCTAATTGGCTTGGGACTTGTCTGCAATGATTGGCTTAGACTCAGTTGCTTGGTTACAAGGGCAAAGGCTTATGTTTGGTTTTATTTTATACATCAGACTAGGTTACAACTCACTATGAACATAGGCAGCCATAGGTCATAACTTATCACCCAGGTATAGAGATTAATATAGGCCAAGTTTAATTCAACTTAACATCTCTTAGGAGTAACTCAGATCAGTTCATGACCTGGTGATTCAGCTGTCTGAATCCTATGTGGACAGCTGTTTGGTTGAGGTCTCAGACACAGACACTTGAAAAACACACTGGGCACATATGCATGTGTGTCCAAAACACCCAAAGTGGGGAGAAATGTAGGAGTAGGGATTGCAGTGTGGCCATTCCCCATGATATGTGTGTGGGGGATACTTTCTCACTTTCCTTCTAGCTATCTCTCTGTCTCTGGCAAGCACACGTGTCCATGTAGGAGTAGGGATTGCAGTGTGGCCATTTCCCATGGTGTGTGGGGGGGATACTTTTTCACTTTCCTTCTAGCTATCTCTCTGTCTCTAGCAAGCACATGTGTCCATGTAGGAGTAGGGATTGCAGTGTGACCATTCCCCATGATGTGTGTGGGGGGCAGATACTTTCTCACTTTCCCTCTCTCTATCTGTCTGTCTCTGGCAAGCAGATGTGTCCCCCGGAAAAACAAAACCAAAACCAAAAAGCAACTACTTCAAAACACCCTTCAAAAACACCCATAGTATTCCTGTAATGACCACTTACTATTACTAAAAGAAGAGTCCACATTTTATTATGCAGCTTAAAAAGCCTTCTGAGATGAAGCCAACAGCAGAATATTTTTGCATAGGCATGCTCGGGAATAAAAATGCAGACATTGTAATTAGAGTAAAAAGAATAGACCATTAGGAAATAACTCTAGCATGAAAATATAAATGAGAGCAAAAGAATTCACTATTGCTTTATGCATGTTGCCATTTATATCTATCAAAAATTTATAAACTGGGTTTGTTTTTACTATATTTGGAAATTCAAGTAGACTAATCTCACTCATTTCATTTATACTGTCTTTATATGTAAGTTGTCTTTATAGACAACATCTAAGAAAGGTTTTTCTACGTTACTAGCAAGCATTTTGTATCTTTTCACGTTCTAAATGGTAAGCTTCTCTGCTAAATGGTAAACTCTATGAATAGCAGAAAATATTTAAACTAAATACCTGAGCTATATATACCACATACTTAAATATTTGGAAAGGGAGAAAGTGGTAAAGATAGAAAGTAAAGGAGAAAGAGGACAGAGAAAAGATAAACTAGGAAAAAAAGTAAGAGTGAAGCAAATTTATTTTTTATCATTATTCAATACAATGACATTCTAAGATTTTGTTAAAAATTTCTGGAAAACCAGATAAATAAGCTAATATTTTCTAGATTTTGAAAGTGATATAGAATTTTTTAAATTAAAATTTAGAAGACGATATCATGTATCTCTTTTTAAAAATAAAATGCACTAGAATACTATTTACTGATGCTTTCTTTTTTAATCCAAAAGAGAGATTAGTCTACTTGTACTTCTAAGCATAGCAAGAAAAGAAAAAAAAAATTATAGATTTTAGATAAATATACACGATAATTAGTTCTTATCCAAATGGGTCATAATTTATTTGTTATTAAGTATAGTTGGAAAGGTAGTGTTGTTTAATGGCCAGTTCAAAATGAGCTAAGCCTATTTAATACAAAATGAAGAGTACTTTATGAACTCTTCATATAATATAAACGAAGGAATCCACCATGTATCATATATCGCATGAAGTTGTTTTCATTTTTTTCTCTCTTTGTACCCTCAGAACAACTTCAGCCTTTTGAGGTACATGCTACTATGAAGCAGGAGTTGATTTTTTACATGTTGCAGATGAGTGAAGTAATGTACAGAATTAGGATCTCAAGTCAGGTCTGTCATTCATTAAACAAGCAATATTTTAAATACTGATAATTGGCTGAAGCCCTAATTACAAGATCGATGGGTCTCAATGTTTCTCACTTAACTGTGGAAGTGTGTGAATGGAACAAGTTGAAGCTCTAGTGAACAAGGCTATAGGTGATGAAGAGCAAGCAGCCTGGTATGGGCACATTAGGGATAGGAAGGAAACATTCTCAATGACAAAGAGCTTGGTTGGAGCCTTGGACAATTAGGAATCACTGAATAATCCAATGATTGGATAGACATTAAGGAAATGTTGAAAAATCAAACAAGGATCCTCATTCACCCATTCATTCACTCAGGTACTTTATGTGGAAAAACTACCATACATCAAGCACTGTCCTAAGGGGCAAGAAGGGGAGAGGAAACACAAAACTCATTTAATAGAAGCCTCAGCAGAAATAAAGCAACAGACTGTGAGCATGGTAGGACTACCAGGATCAGCTGGATAAACACAAATAATGCCAAGTTTAATGAAACAAAGGTAGAACTTAGAGCTCATCACCCTAACCATCATCTTGTCCATCCATCTTGTTTCTTCTGTATCCTGTGGCCAGAGATCTAACAACTAAAGAGGCAAGAGTGCTCAAAACTGACCCCAGAATCCATAGGATCTGATGACCTGGCCTAACTTTCAGATGCATCTAAGGCTCTGGACTTTAAACAGAATACATAGGATACATTTCTAATGTGAAACATGAGACACACATTTTAGGGAAGGACAAAAGCATTTTATCCAGTACTATGTCAATAAACACACAAGATAGAGATCAACAGGTAGAGGAGAATAAGAAATGAATTTGTTAAGAAGTATTCAGTGGAGAAAAGGGTTTAGAAGTCCTCTCATTACAAGTCTCCAGGGAAATCACCTGTTGAAATTCAACTCCACCTCCAAAATCCTAGCTCAAGTCTGCATACGCTGTGAAACCTTTCTATACTCTTAGGTAGAAGTAATTATTATTCATCAGTGATCACAAAATACATTTCTCATGCCAACAAAGCCCAGCACTATTTTATAGATATTTGTTTTTCTCCTTCTTCTGTGGTCTCTGTGGTTGGCGGGATCACAAGGGTCATCTTTGTTTCTCTGATATTTAGCTCAGTGTCTGGTACCAAGTAGGTGTTCAACTACACTTATGGAATTGAACTGAATTAAATGAGATCTATGATAAATGAAAATTCACATGGCTAAAAGGCAAAAAAGAAAAGAAAAAGGTGGCAGTAATAGTTTCAGACCTCCAAACACCTTCAACAAGAGGACCTTACCTGGGGTTCCCACCAGGAGAGCACTCACACATCTTTTCCCTTCTTACCTTTTCAAGCTTAATATTTTTGAGAAACTCAGAAGCGTTTTTATTTCAAGGCAAAATGTTCAAACATTTCTACTTAAAGCCCTTCATCTCAAGAGGTTCAGAATAGCTCACAACTATTTCTGGCCAACAGCATGGTCACACAGTCCTGTTTCAGAGCAATCAAAACTCATCGGCAGTGCTGTAGGAAGTCAATGAGGAACGGCTGGCTGGGACCTGTAAGCTGAAATGCCAACATGTGTTTGTGAGTTTAACATTTCAGTGGGCAAACACATAAGATGAGGAGAAAGAGAGATGATTCCCTTCATAAAATAAACTCTGCTTTAAAATCATTTTCCTCTCTTTATAAAAAGGAGAAAAGGGAGAGAGAGTCTTTTGTTTTGTTTTGTTTCATTTTTTGCCATGGAGCACATGTGCTCACAGGAGAGATGGAAAGTGAGAAATCACCATCCAGAGAGGATGGTCCTGCTATAATCCCTTCTTCTATGTTCACTTCTTGGGATTTGGGCATGCATATACACGTGCCCAGGATGATTTTCAAGCTGCTAGGCCTAGGACTCGAACCACTGTTGAATAAGCAGAGATACAACATCTTAACCACCACATCACATGCTGACCCCTGAGATATAAACATGCTTCTAAGCTTATTTATTTCACAGAAGGAAGAGAGAGAAATATTGTTGACAGGGTCATATCATGCTGCCATCTCACCTCTCAGCGTTCCAGACATTCAGGTTCATGTTCAGATCAACCAAGGATATGAACATGGGCCTTCTCTTGTGCCTCCAGTGTTTCTCAGGCTGTACTGCCTATTTCACCACAGCTGGCCGACACAGGTGTTTTTGATGGGGCCTCACCATCTCCAGTCCTCTTGCCTCATCCTCCCAATTAGGTAGCATTATAGGCACATGCAACAATGCTCTCAGTGTTCAGGTTGTCCCAGGAATTGAACCCAGCCCTCTACGTAACTTGTAGCCTCCCAACTGTCACTATGCTGAGTCAAAATTCATTTTTAAACAGACATCAACTCAATCATAAACAGTTATTTACCAAGAAATCTTACCTTATTCTACTGGAAGTTTTCCATGCACATACTTTGTTTTCAAATGTTATTTAAACAATTTAAAAGTAAACTGTCCAGGGGACCAGCAGGTGGTGTGGTGGTTAAGATGCTAGACACTCCCACATGGCTGACCACAGTTTGAGTCTGGATCTAGTGGCTTGCTTCTTCTCTCTCTCTCTCTCTCTCTCTCTCTCTCTCTCC
>NW_006159700.1:376115-384357 GCF_000334495.1 Tupaia belangeri chinensis
CCCCCCCCACACCGTGTGTGTGTGTGTGTGTGTGGGGGGGGTTGAATTAAAATAAATGAATGAATAAATAAAATTAAATAAATAATTATTTTTTAAAAGAAAGTAAACTGTCCAGATCTAAATCAATGCAAAAATATTATTCATGAAGATTGGTAATTGAATCAGTTTAAGTAAAATATCAGATCTAAAATTTTTAATTATACTTTTTTTTTTAAAGAGATTTTGCTGTAGGGTGCGTGCACTCTATGAAGAGACAGAGAGAGACAGAAAGTGAGAATCATCTCCTGGGTGGTCATGCTGCAGTTCCCTTTCCTCCATTCTCCCCTTGGGATTTTAGGCATGCACACACACACACACACACTCACTCAGATGGCGTGAGTTTTATGCTGTCAGGTCTGGGACATGAACCTAGTCAACTATATGGTAGTCCAGCGATGTAACTATTGTGCTATCTGCTGGTCCCATAAAATATTTTGAAACTATCAAAAGTAATAAAACAATTGGGCATATATGACCTAGCTTGAATAAATACAAACATGTAATCTATTTGCTTGTGACCTTTTCTTAAGAAACAACATCAGGGCCAGGAGGTAATGTAGTGGTTAAGGCACTGGATTCCCATTTGACCAGCCACAGTTCAAATCCTGAACCTGGCAACTTGAAACATGCCAGGCATGTGGGCATGCTTGCCCAAAATCCTGAATGCAGAATGGAGAAGAAGGGATTCTAGCATTGCCATATCCCCCAGTGGGTGATTTCTCACTTTGTGTCTCTGTCTTTCCAGCAAGCACATGTGCCCTATAGAAAAATTCTCTCAAAAAAAATGAAGAAAAGAAAAAAAAGAAACATACTATTATAAATAAAGTTAAGATATGCTCTTGTCTTAATCATATTTCTTACCTTCTTTTCCCAAGTTTGGGGTAGAGCACTCCTATGAATACTTTTCATTATCCAGATAATACAGCCTAGCAAATATAATTTAAATTGACTTCAAAATTAATAAGCAAAAGATATAAAAATGATGTGATTATAAAGAAAGGCCCTATAAATGACCTTTATACAAGTTCTAATTATAAATAAGTTTCTAGTATAAATTAATCAATGCTCTATTTTCCTTTTTTCTCTCTTTTTTTTTTTTTTTTGCTATATGACAGTGTACTTGCGAGAGACAGAGAGAGAGAGAGAAATCATCGCTGGGGGGATGGTCTTACTGCACTCCCTTCTCCTCCAGTCTCCTCTCAGGCAGGATCTCTGTCATGCACACACATGTGCCCAGTGTGATTTCCAAGTCTCTGGGACCAGGACTGGAACCACTCAGTCAGCAATGTGGGATCCACACCACCTGTGGACCCAGTCAATGCTTTATTTTCATGCTCAATTATAACAACATAAACTTTTATGCACATCAACTGGGTAACAACCTGGTAAAAGCACTGGGAATTAATTCCATAGAGATTTGTTTCACATGAAGAAATATATTATTTTCTTATTTTTATATTAGGAAATCAATAAAATATATTAAAGCTTATTAGCTAGATATTTTATTGTTTCTATATAACACGTGTCATTCAATTTATACATACATACTCATACATAAACACATGTGCTCATATAAGTTTATACATACACTGCTTATCTATGAGTTCCCTGAGAACCAAGGAATCAAGGAAAATACAATAGGTCTTCTACGTGACGTTATCTAGTAAAAGGAGATAGGGTGAGCATACTTTTTTGAATGATCGTAAGTGTTCTTATAAGAAAGTCAATAAAAAGTAAATACATGTAACCACCTGAACAATATAAAAGACAATATTTTCAAAGTAGCAATTTTACCAAAATGCAGAGCTATAATTTATCTACTATTTTTTATCTCTCGTGGATGAAATCCAAAGGTGTGATGTGAAATTATAGTTTATGAGAAATCTTGACCCTAATGACATTTATACACATTTATGGCTGAAAGCCTTTTGTCAAATGAAAGTAACCCGAGGGCCAGTTTATAAAACACAAAAATGAAGCCATCCCGAAGGCTAAAGTGGATCTGGGAATCCTGGAACTCAGCCAGAAGGAACATGCTGGAACACTCAACATGAAAGGAGCAAGTGGGGATGTAGCCTGTTGCGTTATTCAAATGTGATTTTTTTTTTCAGTAATTTTATTGTATTGTTTTTCCTCCTGATTTTTTATTCAGGGATTGTCATGCTTTCTGATTCTCTGTTGTGTATTAAGAGCCATCCAGTCAGAGCAACCACACTTCTCAGTAATCACAAAGTCACCCTTGGTTATTGAATATGTTTTCCAGCTTAATGGGCAGGAGCATACACATGATGCTAATGAGGAATTTTGCTTCAAGATACTTTTGAAAATGTACATGAGTAAGAAGAATTGTTTACTTTGATTATTTGAAGATGCAAATGCAGCTGCTTCAAAAAATAAATAAATAAAGCTGTGAAAAAAGGTGACCGTGATCCTTGCTAACAGACCAAGAGTTAAATCGTGCTTTGGCTCAATCATACATACTGAAGAAGGGCGTAGAAGTCTTCTCCGCCTTGGAAGGAGTCTCGTTTGCTGGCTAAAGCAGTGGGCATTAATAAATATCTGTTGCCACTGTGAATTTGTTTTAGTCATCTAAAATTAATCCCGGTATCAAGCAGGGTCTACATTAATAGAAAGAATTCTTTTCCTTGAACTGTAGTTAAGTGTGTTTGCATGATCTCACCATTAAGATAGAACACTGTTTACCCCTACCCCAATAGCAAAACCAGAAACTACCTCAGGGGAAAGAAAACCTTTCTGAGTCACCTGCATAATAGCCTTCCTGAGAGCTCCTCTAACAAGTTTACAATTTGGAAGACAATACAGGTCAGAAATAAAACACCTGCATGCCAAAAATCCTAGAGGAGAGTGCAGGAGGAGGAATTGCAGCATGGCCATCCCGCTTGATACTGAGGGGTGATTTCTCACTTACCCTCTCTCTGCTTCTCTCTGTCTCTTTCTGGCCAGTGCACAGACCCTATGGCAAAAATCTAAAAAGATAAAAATAAAAACAATAAAATAAAATAAATGGAGGGGGGGGCAGGGAAAGAATAGGGCAGGAAGGGCATTGTTTTGGCATTTTTGCCTTATTACTTCACTGTAATGTGCCTTAAGTCCCAAGATACTAAACCTTTTTGATTCCTTCATATAGTTAATGCTTCACTCCTGGACTTTCCTTCCCGTCCCTCCACCTCACAGTAATAGCCATGGTAACTCGTCCCTCTGCCTGCACTAGACTGTTAGGATAATCTTTCTAAAGCACCTCTTTCATCACATTGACCTTCTCATCACCCTGTGCTCAAAAAGCTTTCAGGACTCCCCATTGCCTAGAAGATAAAGATCACTCTTTACACTGGAATTGAAGTTCTTTGCAATCTGTTTAGAGTGTTGTGTTCAGCCACTTTCGGTGGGAAGAGTTCATTTCAATCAGACTGATGTATTCATGGCCCCCACAGCACAAAGGGCACTGTCTGCCTCCACACGTCTCTCCACGTCATCCCCTCCACTACTCTTCCCCTTCTAAACCCTACCCATCTTTCCAGATGGTTAGTTCACTTTCCACCTCTTCCTCTCTATCTTGTGAACATTAAATAAGAGTCATGAGGACTTGGAAGTGAGGTGCCAAATACAGGAAAGCTCTTCCATAGTTTTAGCTCCTTTCTTACCACTTGGTCTTAGTTTTACTTGGTGAATCAATTCTGCTAATGGCGCATCATTGATATGTTTGGGTTCAGTGCATTTAATCACCTGTTTCTATCACCTGACAACACACACATATCACCTTAAGTATATACCGTATGGACAAAAGACTTTTAACACATATCTCTAAATCATGTACATTAAACAAGAATATTAAACTCCTTGAAATGGAATGAAAGGGAAAGAAAAAAAGACATGACTGGAGCTAAAATAGCTGAGAGTTCTCGGTGGATAATGTGAGCCATGTACTGCAGAAAAATTAAGAAGCCTGCTTAAAATACTGGTTTCTGAGTCTCATTCACCCCAGATCATTACACAGGAATTTCTCACGGGGAATCTCACATGCCATACATTTGGAAAAAACTCTTAGGCAGTCTCAGAGACTGAGAAAGAATGATCTAATATAGTTGCAACTCACCACAGCTGCAAATCAGAATCACCTGTAGCATTGTTGACAACTACAGCTCCCGAAATCCTTCGCCAGCTCTCTTAAATGAGAACCTCTGCGTTAGGACTCTAGCATCTAGGGTTTTATCCTTTCGTTTTTTGTTTTTAAGATTTTTTTTTTTTTTTTTGCCATAGGGAACATGTGCTCGCCAGAGAGAGAGAGACAGAGATAGAGAGAAATCATCTCCCGGGGGCATGGCCACACCACAAATCCTCCTTCTCCTTTCTGCTCCTGGGATTGCAGTCATAACAAATATATGCCAGGTGTGATATTCAAGCCTGCAGGTCCAGGAGTTGAACTGCCATCAGCCATGTGAGAGTACAGTGCCTAAATCACCACACCACCTGCTGGCCCCACATCTACGTTTTTGAAAGCTACCACAGAAGGTTTTGATCTGTGTCCAGGATTAAAGACCACTAAGTCAAACATTTATGATAACCAATATTTACTGAGGAATTGCAATTTCTCAGAAACATTGCTGAGCAGTTTATTTGCACTATTCCATTTAGTCCCTGTAGTTCTAAATTATCTACATTTTCATAGATGAGGATTCTAAGGCTTGGGGAAGTTTTTAGTCAGCAGTCTGGCATCATATACTTAGATTAAACATCCCCCCCCATCTACCTCTATTATAGAGACATTATTTCAAGAGGATCATCAGTGACTTTCTCACCAATGTTTTTTTTTCTATTCAGTGTGTGATTCTGTTTTAGAAAGTTTTGGCTTCTGAGAGATTCTCAACTCAGTTTTTCTTGACAGGCTTTATGTTGTCTTTGGCATTTTTCAGTGAATCCCAGTATTCCTTATCTATTAGGCCAACTTCTGTGCTTTGTCTTCTTATAAAGAGATAGCTATTAATGACAACTGAGCTTTTCCCATGTGCAAGATAAACCTGGCCTTCCTTGGAAAACATTGGTATAGTCCCAAGCCATGTTTCTGGAGAAGAGTATCAGTCCTTCCTCCCAGATTTCATAACTGAAAGAATTGCCCACTCAAAAAAAGAAAAGTCACTTGAGTAGCAATATGGAATGACTTCCTAGCCTTACTATTTTGTCTGTGCTTTTCTATGCTCTGTAAAGAGGGTTTAATTTTTCAATGATTTTTTTATATCTTTTTACCTTCTTTTTTACCTCACAACTCAGCCATTCCTGCACCATAGGTTTTTTTTTTTTTTTTTTTTTTTTTTTAACAGATAATATACTTATAATCAAGTTCCATCAAAGGGACTGACGGGAGAGTTAATGAGTAAATGGGCTTAAAGTATCACAAGAGTCTTGAATGAAAGGTACATGCTGTTTTCACTGTTATTAATGTAATGCAGCTCATCCATTATGGCTCTGACAGAGAGCACAGACAGTAGCTCTGACCTCTTTTACTGGCCAGGACAGAGAGGGTCTGCATAATAGCTCCAGAGACAGACAGCTCAAGGGAAACAAACTACAGTCAAGCTCCAAAACAACCCAAAAAGCCAACCTCATGGAAATACAAATGGGTGCTTAAACACTGACTAGGAATGTTGTATGGTCAAAAAACAGAATGGACACCGAGTCAAGGACCTTGGAGGAGGAATAAGTGACAGCCATGTTTAATAGATGAAAGAAAATCTAGTGAAATTAGGGGCCAGCCACAAACCAGACACATGAATAAGTAATTTGCTAGCTGGCACAGTTTGCATCCTCACACTCTGGCAGATGACAAGGCATTCCTAAATACACGGAGAGGCTTATTTAACTCATTGCAGATCATCCTTGTAAGATCGATGTCAAGTGAAGCAGGGACTAAATTAATGTCTTCCCCCCCTCAAATATTCATGGAACAATTATAAATGTATATGAGCTGTCTTAGATGCCACCTTTTCCTTTCCATAATTTATTTACTTTATCAAGTGGTCTTTTAAAATTATTTCCTATTTCTCTTCTTTCTTGTAGTTCAGAGAGCTAAGGTTTTCAGTCAATGTTAATTTTCTTTGAAGGATTTTCAGAGGGTAGTATTTCCACATAGAGACCCCTAAAATTATTATTTTCAAGTGGAGCTGATTCTTTTTCTTTGTAGCCTAGAAGAAAAGAGATCTATGTAATCGCAGTGTCAAAATGTCAAAAGACTGAGATAGGTTGAAATAAAAAAGAAAAAAGAAAAGAAAAGAAAACACAAAAAACCTTAAAGGCATCTGTGCAGTTGCAGCCTTGCAAATCCTTGGCTCACATAAAACACTTGTGACACACTGTAATTAACTAGTTACTCCTCTCAGAATGAATAA
This sequence comes from Tupaia belangeri chinensis, assembly GCF_000334495.1. Taxonomy (NCBI): domain Eukaryota; kingdom Metazoa; phylum Chordata; class Mammalia; order Scandentia; family Tupaiidae; genus Tupaia; species Tupaia belangeri. The sequence continues at coordinate 382,556 of NW_006159700.1, forward strand.
TAATGCAATTATTGCCAAAGGAGTGAAGAAGGAATAGTTTCTGTTTTTTTAAAAATGTGTGTCTTTCATTTCTTTAGAAATGGGATTAATTTACATAAAGTTGCTAAAGCACAGAGTGACCTGCAATTTCGCCATTACACTATACGATAATTCTGTCACCTTTTTATCAGAGCCTTATGCTTTTCTATGGCATGAAGCAGCAACATCCTGACAAGTTGCTATCATGTTCAAATTATATTGGTGCCTAAAACTGCACCAGAATACCACAGAATGTAAGTAGTAATTGGGCTGGTGAAAACTTCTCACAAGGGAACTTTGATGCCATTGAGGTTACTAAGGGCTAGTACTCTCATCCCTATCTGTGGAAACACACATACATGGAGGATGGTGAGCCTTAGTTCTTAAGGAGCCTTCACTTTGGAGACCCCATATGTGCCAAATAACACAAATTTAGGCAAGTTTTCACCAGCATTTAAATGGCAATCTTTCTAAGCTGTTAATGCCTAGAATGTTGACTTTGTTTAACTCCTTCTAACTCTACCCCATTGCTTTCTCAGTAACTCATTCATCCAGCATTTTTTTATAACCTTATTATGATGCACAGTACCAAGTATGAGGTATTCAAAGGTAAATATGACACTTGCTCTTGAGAAGGTTACAGAAAAGTGAATATATAAACTAGTAAGTATGTACATTAACTATGCAATAAATGTCACCATGAAGGTAGGTATGAGCCCGCCAGGGACACACATACCCCATTTATTCACTCATAAACATACAAAACTCGGTTTACCCCAGGATTATGGGCTTCCAAAGGTTGCACTTTAAAATTTTGATACTTTAAAACTTTTGGGGCCAGCCTGTGGTGTGGTGGTTAAGGCAGCTGAATCCCACATGACCCACTGTCTAGTTCAAGTCTCAGGGCAGCTTGAATAACACACAGAATGTGTGCATGTACACAAAAAGTCTCAGGGCAGCTTGAATAACACACAGAGTATGTGAGTGTGCACAAAATCCTAAGAGGAGAATATAGGAGAAGGGATTGCGGTATAGCCAACTACCCCAGGGAGAGTTTTCTCATTTTTTCTCTTTCTCCTGCAAGTGTATATATTCTATACAAAAAAAAAAAAAAAGAAAAAAATTGAAGCGGGGCTTCAGAAAAGTTTTGTTGGGAAAAAAACTGGTTTTTTTTTTGTGATTTCAATAGTGTCTGTGTGTACATTTGTGTATAAATGTATGTATGTAAGTGGGACCAACTTTATGCAGCATTATAAGATATTCAAAACAACCAATATTCTAAATAGATTCATCTCATGCCCGTACAATTAATTACTCATTCTAACACCTAAAATTATTTCATAGTGTCTTAAAACTAACATTCATTGACATATCCCAATAAGCCAAAGAATCCTAGATCTCCTGTTCAAGAAGGCTAAGAGTCAAGGTGATAAAGATTCATGAAATCATGATAAATATTCCAAGAACAGACATAGCCTTGTTTTTCAAACCTTATTTATCCAAAGTATTCCTTTCATCAGTTCTTGGTAAGAATTGTGGCCTGTGTGTTTAATCTTGTAATTTCAGTACATAGAACGCTTCAGGCTGTGGCATCAGACAGCCTAGATTTGAAATCAGTGTCTTCCCTTTACATACTGTGTAACTTCTACAAGTCTCAATGTTCTTATCTGTAAGATAGGGAAAGTAGTAGTAGCTACCTCCCTTTAAGAATCTAAAATTATTACTGTATTTTTTCATTTCATTTAGTCATCTACTCATCAAATAGTTAATGAAAGTTTTGTGTA
>NW_006159700.1:384388-427587 GCF_000334495.1 Tupaia belangeri chinensis
AGATTGGACAGTGTGGAAAAAAGCAAAGATAATTTGGCTTGGCTGCTGTTAGTGTAAATCATTATGGCCTTAGAGTTTTTGACCATGACCTGAAATTCTACATGTTTTTCTAATCAATTAAACTTAGCATTCTTTTTTTTTTTTTTTTTTTTTTTTTTGGGGGGTTTTTGCTATGGGGCGCGGGCCCTTGTCTTGCTAGAAGGACAGAGAGCCAGAAAGCGAGAAATCACCCCACAGAGGGGGATGACCATGCTGAAATCCCTTCTCCTCCATTCTCCTCTCGGGATCTTGGGCATGCATACACACGTGCCCAGCGTGAGTTTAAGCCACCAGGTCTGGGACTCGAACTGTGGTCAGCTACATGGGAGTTCAGTGAAATAGCCATTACGCTAACTGCTGGTCCCTAAACTTAACATTCTTAGATACAAAAAATAGTAAATAGTGATCTTATCATCAGAATTCATTGGTCTAACAGAAACACAGAAATGGTGGCTCTCTCGTAAGCTAGTCACATTTCCCTTTCTCCAACCTACATGATTTCCAAGCCATTTTAGTAAATCCTTGAAGCATCTTCTACTCACTAAAAAGAAGGTAAAATACTTGTTATAGATTACCAATTTTCAGTTATTGTGAGATTTGAAAGCATGTTTTTCTTCCACTTTACTCTTACATTTATTTAGTATATGTAAGTCCATATAAGACGGAGGGTTCACCGTAGTGAAAAAGACCAATATAATCCATTCTTCCATGAAGCTTATATCCCAGGAAAACTACACCTTACTTTCACCTCGAGGAATTTATGTCCTCTTTTTGAGATGAGATTTAAAATGCTAAATGTCTATACTTTTTTTTCTTAGCTATTCCCTGAAAGACTTTATTTGAAGTAACAAGAACCAAGAATTTCCAAAAGGGAAACAAATCTTGACAGGAGGCCGTGAGAGAACAATGCTAGAGAAGAAAAGATGTCGGCAGGAGAAAATCTGCTGGACTAAATTCAGATCAGTCAGACTGGAAAGAAAGGGGGGAAAATGTGCCAATTGGGCAAGGAGGATCTTATGAAATATTCCAAGCAATTTTTCCACTTAGTGCTATGGCCTATGTAAGGAAATTTTTCACTGAAACATTGATTCTAGTCAATGTAATTCAACCCATTTTTCTCCTTCCATCTTTACTCTCATTTCATCGTTTTGTTATGACAGTAAATGGATTTCTGAGTCACTTTTTTTAAAGATAAATATAGTATATATTCCTGAATTTCTTTGGGTTAATTTGGAGGTTCTGCAATGCTTGGTACCTTTCCTAATTTACTATTTAAGTATGCAGATGAGGGGCCAGCAGATGGTGTAGCAGTTATGCCCTTGGACCCCCACATGGCTGACACGTTTCTAGTCCCGGACCTGGTGGCTTCAAAATCATGTGGAACATGTGTATGTGTGTCCAAGATTCCAGGAGCAGAATAGAGGAAAAAGGATTGCAGCATGGCCTACCTTGGGTGGGTGGGGGGTGATTTCTCACTTTCTCTCTCTTGCTCTCTCGCCTCTCTCTCTCTCTCTTTTGCAAGTGCATGCACCATAAGGCAAAAACCTATTTTAAAAAATTAAAATTTAAAAAAATAAACAGATGAGCGAACATAGTTTTCTCTCTGTTCTTCTGCTATTGACAGATAAAATTTTAGGAGTATTTCAAGAAGACAGCCCCTACAGTCTAATACAATAAACAGTCAAAATCTAAATTGGTTTGAAGGCAAAAAGAACCACCTTCCCTTTCCTATTTTATTTAATACAAAGGGTTAAGACAAGTGTGACCTACAAAGTCACTTCTCCACATCCACTCTGAAAAGGACCAAAAGCTCTGTACACATGTAGGCAGCTCCTGATCTCATATTTTCAAATGCCAGGAGTCAGATGAGGAGGCGACGTTGTGTTCCAGTAGCTGTCATCACATGACTACATCACGGCTGAGGTAGGAACACCACTCCTCAATGAATTAAGCATTTAGAGATGGTTTCCATCTGTCATAGCTATGTGTTTCTAAATAGGTAAATGTAAAAATAACCAAGTGTTCCTGAAGCAATTCTCTTAGCAAAAACAAATATATTTTTTAATGCATTAGCACATTTTGTGCCAACAGTTCGAATGCCAATCTAGGTAACTCTGTTATGGATAGTCTAAAGACTACACTCAGAAGCACCTGTACATAGACAAATCTTCTCTCAGTCAACAAATCAGTCAAGCCATGATTCCCAGGAAGTTGAGTCTGGTGCCTCGATGACTACTTACGAGTACATAATCCTAGGCTCTAGGCTCTAGCCCAGATTTACTGTGACCCAGGAATCCACTTATGAATCTGTAAATTTAAGATTTCTCCAGATGATTCAAACAGTAGCTTATGGTATAGAGGAAAGAGTTTGAGTAGTAGCTTAACTCATCTGGGAGAAGGTCCTTGTCTCACATTTTACTAAAGCTCTAATTGTATATAATGTCTTTGTTCTGTAAAATGTCTGTTGTAAAGATTAAATAAATCAATGCAGGTTAAGAGTCCAGCATGTAGGAAGCTACTTCTTACTGTATGCCCAACTCTAAGACCTACAGAAATAAAATGCATGGTCCATGGCTGCAGGATGCATATAACCTACAGTATTTTAAAAAACAACATAAATATAAAAAAGATTTTAAAATATGAGTTTATATTCTTAAGCAGTAACATGGTTGTATATATCCACTCGAAAAAATTACACAGTAGTCTAAACAATAAAGTATACTGTAGAATACAAGATTATAATAAGAAGAACATAGGAAAAATCATATAAAGTTTGTTTAAAACAAACTAGTTTAGGTGATCTAATTCTCATTCATTCACTAAGTATTTGCTTAGGTTATAGAAAATTATTTGAACGATGAGTGATAATCGACTTGTATTTATTATTTTATCATTTAAAATGAGAAGTAGAAAAAGAGCAGTGAATTCTTGCTCTCTCGCCTCTCTCTCTCTCTCTTTTGCAAGTGCATGCACCATAAGGCAAAAACCTATTTTAAAAAATTAAAATTTAAAAAAATAAACAGATGAGCGAACATAGTTTTCTCTCTGTTCTTCTGCTATTGACAGATAAAATTTTAGGAGTATTTCAAGAAGACAGCCCCTACAGTCTAATACAATAAACAGTCAAAATCTAAATTGGTTTGAAGGCAAAAAGAACCACCTTCCCTTTCCTATTTTATTTAATACAAAGGGTTAAGACAAGTGTGACCTACAAAGTCACTTCTCCACATCCACTCTGAAAAGGACCAAAAGCTCTGTACACATGTAGGCAGCTCCTGATCTCATATTTTCAAATGCCAGGAGTCAGATGAGGAGGCGACGTTGTGTTCCAGTAGCTGTCATCACATGACTACATCACGGCTGAGGTAGGAACACCACTCCTCAATGAATTAAGCATTTAGAGATGGTTTCCATCTGTCATAGCTATGTGTTTCTAAATAGGTAAATGTAAAAATAACCAAGTGTTCCTGAAGCAATTCTCTTAGCAAAAACAAATATATTTTTTAATGCATTAGCACATTTTGTGCCAACAGTTCGAATGCCAATCTAGGTAACTCTGTTATGGATAGTCTAAAGACTACACTCAGAAGCACCTGTACATAGACAAATCTTCTCTCAGTCAACAAATCAGTCAAGCCATGATTCCCAGGAAGTTGAGTCTGGTGCCTCGATGACTACTTACGAGTACATAATCCTAGGCTCTAGGCTCTAGCCCAGATTTACTGTGACCCAGGAATCCACTTATGAATCTGTAAATTTAAGATTTCTCCAGATGATTCAAACAGTAGCTTATGGTATAGAGGAAAGAGTTTGAGTAGTAGCTTAACTCATCTGGGAGAAGGTCCTTGTCTCACATTTTACTAAAGCTCTAATTGTATATAATGTCTTTGTTCTGTAAAATGTCTGTTGTAAAGATTAAATAAATCAATGCAGGTTAAGAGTCCAGCATGTAGGAAGCTACTTCTTACTGTATGCCCAACTCTAAGACCTACAGAAATAAAATGCATGGTCCATGGCTGCAGGATGCATATAACCTACAGTATTTTAAAAAACAACATAAATATAAAAAAGATTTTAAAATATGAGTTTATATTCTTAAGCAGTAACATGGTTGTATATATCCACTCGAAAAAATTACACAGTAGTCTAAACAATAAAGTATACTGTAGAATACAAGATTATAATAAGAAGAACATAGGAAAAATCATATAAAGTTTGTTTAAAACAAACTAGTTTAGGTGATCTAATTCTCATTCATTCACTAAGTATTTGCTTAGGTTATAGAAAATTATTTGAACGATGAGTGATAATCGACTTGTATTTATTATTTTATCATTTAAAATGAGAAGTAGAAAAAGAGCAGTGAATATCTGGGAAAAAAGTTCATGACATATGCTTATCAGGGCCCAAGACACCCCTAAAATTTTATACAAAGACTTGTTGATGTGAGTATTGGTGTTTCTGGGGACAGAGCTATGGCTTTCATTTGATTCTTAAAGAATTCAAAATCTGAAGGACCACTGAAGATTTCCCCTTAGCACATTTTATGTGCACCCTTGTTTAGACTGAAGAAATTTAACTACTGATTGCATTTCAAATAATTTACTTGTTTGCATTCTCTTAGCCATCTGCTGAGTCATTTTCCTCACACATTAACTGTTCAAATATTTCAAAAAATGAAGTAGCAGTTAAGAGTGCATTTAAAGAAACTATAGCAGAGCTTCATGGCTACCTTAGCCCATTCAAGTTCTGCGAGCATCTGCATGGACGTTTATGGACGTGTTTTGAAAGTTCCAGAGCACAGATGAATTGAGGATCATTTTCTGACTTTTCGCCTTACATTTTTTAGCCATTGCTCAGTCTTTTGAATTATTTTCTATTAGTTCTGTGTTCATTTTCATCTCAGGTAGAAAAGCAAAGAAACTTCCCAGGAAAGATCCAATTCAGTTTTACCGACTGCATTTTGCCAACCTAGCATTTCTTCCATTTGTGTTTTATTTATAATGTGGTAACAAGACTATTGACGGTTATGTATTTTTATTTCTTTTCTCCTTCAGGTGTGTATGCAACATTGACTGTTCTCAAACCAACTTCAATCCCCTCTGTGCTTCTGATGGGAAATCTTATGATAATGCGTGTCAAATCAAAGAAGCGTCATGTCAGAAACAGGAGAAAATTGAAGTCATGTCTTTGGGTCGATGTCAAGGTAATGTTCATACCAAAATTCATTTCAAAGAATGTTTTTAGTCTTTGTGCAGAAATGAAAAGTGAAGATAACTCCTTATTAAGCAGCTATTTCATTTCCGAAAGACGGTTCTGATACACGATGAATAATAGAGTCTGATGTAACATTTGTGTTGATTATAGGAGTTTGAGAGCCCATCAGTAACAGTCTGTATCCTTTTCTACATAATGGGACTGCATCAGCACAGGGCCATAAACACAGAAGCCAATATTTAGAAGATAGCAGACATTCTCCTTGCAAAGGGGAAAAGAAAACTAAAAGCATTTTTTAACAAAGAATCTAAGAATTTATTAGACGACCTCAATATTAAATGAAAATATCTCCATTTTTATATATTGATTTGTAGAAATAGCTCAAGTGCACTTTTGAAAGTAGGATATCCTAGAAGGTTCTACCTTGGTTTTTGTTCAAAACAAACATTGGCTGGGTTTTTAAATTATTTTTCTAACCCAACTTATCTGAGTTATAATTACGAACCTTCTTCTTGTCTCAAACTTTAAAAGTATGCCAGCATTCTATTATTCAATCTCAAACAAAGATTGACATTGTAAATCTGTCTTTGTATGAAAGTTGATTAGAATAGTAGTTGTAAAAATGTCTTAATTGCAATGAGACTGTAGAAAAAATAACATAAATTTGACATAAGATATTTAGGAAAGAGCTCATCAATTTTTACTATTATTTTTTAACACAGATAACACAACTACAACTACTAAATCTGAAGATGGGCATTATGCAAGAACAGATTATGCAGGTACATAATATTTTCTACCATAAAATGTGAACAGTTCTATGAGTCTTGAGGAATAATTGTTTACCATTCATCCTAAATTGAACCTTGCAAGACTTCTGACATGTCTTGGTCTTTCCTTGCTTAGTTCAAGCTTTCAGTGGACAAGAGTAAATTTTTGTAGAAGCAAATAAGGCATACTTCTTTTTTTTTTTTTTTGCCACAGTTAAAGCAATTGTCAAAGATGTCAGTAAGATATAATTAACTTGTTTTGACAGTGCAAATGGTACAAATGACAAAACATTTATCAAATTAATGGGCATCAAGGGAAATTAATGCATTTTTGGCAGTATATTGTAATAAATGCAAATGTTCTTGTTTGAATTTTCATAACAGTCAATAATAAAAAGTTTGCTACTCTTTCAAAAGCTAGGAAAAAATGACAGCTACAAATACTAATACAGGCTATGCTGACTTTGATGCAGAGCTTTAAAAGTATGTATAATCTATTTTTAAAATAATACATTCATTTACTTTACTTACAAATTAAAATATGCATAATTATCATGCATTTTATATAAAATATAAATCTTATTTAGCAATTATAGAATTTTATTTAGAGGAATAACTCTACCTAATATAATTTCCTCGGAATAAGAAATAATTTTAGGGAACCAGCAGTTAGCGTAATGGCTATGTCACTGGATTCCCATGTAGTCAACCGTGGTTCACATCCCGGACCCGGTGGCTTAGAACTCCACCAGGCGTGTGTGCGTGCCCAAGATCCTGAGAGGAGAATGGAGGAGAAGGGATTGCGGCATGACCATCCCCCCTGGGGGGTGATTTCTCGCTTTCTGTCTCTATGTCTCTCTCTGTCTGTCTGGCAAGTGCACACGCCCTATAGCGAAAACCTCTCAAAACAAAATTTATAAAAAAAAGAAATAATTTTATGGGTAGGTATAAGAACTTTACCAAATTCTTAAATTTTATTGAAATTTGGGATAAAAAAAATACAAGGTTCATAATGATATATACATTTTTTAAACAGAACTTTCCATTTAGATATTAAGTTATTTGCAACTAGATTTATGGCTAATATCAATAAAAATAATTGCTTTTATCTTTCAAGATATGTACTACCATTCATTCTTTCTTCCTGATATTTCATTTCCTTTAACAATATTTCTTAGATTATATTTATATATAGAAATCTCTGAAATTTAAAAAAAACATTCAATCAGTTTTTTGTTGTTTTTAAAGATATTTTGCTACATGGTATGTACACTTGCTAGAGAGAGAGAGACTGAGAGTGGGAAAGTGAGAAAGCAGCCCTAAGTGAGGAAGGAGGGCCTTGACTCTATTCCTTCTTCTCCAATCTCTTCTTGGGATTTTTGGCATGTGCATGTACCCAGAGTATTTTTCAGGCCACCAGGTCTGGGACTTAGACTGTGGATTTGGGGTCAGCTATGTGGGATCCCAGTGCCTTACCCACCATGCCACCTCCTGGCCCTCAATGAGATGTTTTCCTTATTGATATCTTAAATCAGATTTTGGAAATAATACAAGTACCCTTTCTTTATTTTTCTATATTTTATCTACATGTCTTCCAAATGTAGGAACAACTTTGCATGTGCTGGATGCATGGAATTAGACAATGATACATAGAAAAATATTAATTCTACTAATGTTGTTCATTCAGGAGGTATATTAATAGATGGACCTTAACAAATAGGCAAGTGGTAAACAAGTTTGGGAATACCCCATAGAAACACATGGATTTTTAACCACAACTCTTCATAGCTTTTTGAGTTCTTATGTCCATTGTGAAACCTTTAAAAGATACACATTTTTATTTATTTATTTACTTTCACTTATGGTTGTGGAAGATTTCTAAGATTTGTGAAATACACACAAATTTAGGGTATGTGGTAGAAGGAACCTTCCTGGACTCATCATTTAAACCAGTAAGAGCAACTCATATGCAACCCAGCCACATCTCCACCCCGTCTTTTCCCCAAGTTCCATAATATGTGGAAGTAAACTCCCAAATTTGCACCACTTTATTCACAAATATTTCAGGATACATCCAAAGGATTGCACTTTTTTAATAAAATCACAATAGCGTACTCATTCCTAAAATAATGATGAATAATTTCTAATAATACATAGTTTTTAGCAAAAGTATTTGATGAGGAACAGATGGTTATGCGTGTATGTGTGTGACATATTTTGTAGTACTTGTGTTCCCAAGAACACAGTTTGAGCTATGTTGCTCCACAAAAATATGATTAAAAGCAGTAAAAGACAATAATGGAAAATCAAGGCCTGAAGCTAAAATACATATTTTAAATTTTAAATGAAATCACATTTAAATTTTATATTTTCATTACAAACAATATTGTGATGGTATTATAAGTCACTACTGCTAATTGTACTTAAAATACATTTACACTTGTTTTGCAAAATATTTCATCTGGAAAAATCTTCAAAAATATCTTTTTTATTGAACCATCTATCAATGGTCCATCAATCTAAAAAAACAAAAGCAAACTAAATCAAAGTATATATTTTTAAAAAAGGAGCTTATTTGAGCATAAGTATGAGGAGTGCATCAAGCATGCAGTGCCAGAGGACATACTCAGGTTGTCCTGAACATGTTACAGTGAGGTCTTAGAATCCTCAAGCAGTTTTGAAGGTAAAAATCCCAAGTGGGAGGGGAAGAGTCATTTTAAGATGATTATCCTTGGCTGCCAGGATCAATAACAAGGGTGGAATCATTCCAAGGTTGGGCAACCAGTACCTGGGAAGGTGTTTTTGCATCCCTTGTGCCAGGTTGCAGTGGTCTTTGTGCAATGTCATTCTGGCAGAGTGTTTTAAAATAGCAGTTCTTGGGTGGGCTCAATCCCTGGTGGTTGGATCAGCTAGGTTCCACATGGCCAACCACATGGTTTGAGTCCTGGATCTACAATTTTACAGACACTCCAGATATATGTGTGTGCATGTGCTCCAAATCCTCAAGGGTAGGGAGAGATAGAGGCAAGAAGATTGAAAAATGACCATCCTCATGGGGATCGGGGGGAGTGTGATTCCTCTTCTCCTTTCTCTCTCTCTCTCTCTCTCGCCCTCATAAGCACACATGCCCTCTAGTAATAATAGTAATAATTTTGTTATCAAGCACACTAGCATGCAAAAACACGACCTCTGTAGCCTTCTCCAATTCACTTTAGACAGGCTTGACTCAAATGGATCCATTTGATTCTAACAACTTACACGAAAGTCATAGGAAAAAAATCTCAACTTTTCCTGAGAATTTTGTCCCTAAAACAACTATTTAAATGGTTAAATATCAACATGTGCATGTACATTTATAAAATTGTACCAATAAATACAATAGAATGTACTATTCTCTCAACAACATTCATATTCTACATTTTAAGTTTGTTCATTTTCAGAGAATAGAGATTAAATTTTTATTTTAAAAACTCATCTTTAGGTTTGGTTTCAAGTAGATTAATCTCTGATGTTCAGGGTCACTTTTTATTCTTTTATCTTTTGGAGAGGTTTTTGCCACTCGACAGAGAGACAGAGAGGGAGAGACAGAAAGTGAGAAATCACCCCCCTCCCCCAGGTGGGATGGTCATGTCACAATCCTTTCTCCTCCATTCTCCTCTTGGGATCTTGGGTACACACACCCACGTGCCCGGCATGAGTTTAAGCCACCGGGTCCAGGACTCAAACCGTAGTCGACTGCATGGGAATCCAACGACACAGCCATTATGCTATCTGCTGGTCCTCAGGGTCACTTTTTAAATTGACATGGTTTCTTATTTCTTATTTATTACACATGAGAAAGAAATGGAATCTGATTTTAAAAACATGCAAATGAAAGTGAAGCAGTAACTTAGTGTGGATTTTATAGTTTAACATCAAGATTTATCTACAAAAAAGAAACCACTTTTAAAATCAATGTACAGTTTGAAAATACTCATTTGATGAAATCCAGATTTAAGACAGGAACAAAGATAATGCTATTTAAAGCTTGCCATTTTTAATTAAGCATTAATTTCATACTTTAAAATTACCCAGGAAATTAAGGTAAATATCTTTATCTTCATGGATGGTTTTATTAAAATATATACCCTTCTTTAATAATTATCTAAATAACAGTTATGTTCCTCAACATTTCCAAGCTCCCAATAATTTTGAATTTTTCTGAATTTTGTGGCACAAACTATGGAAAAAATAAAGAAACCAAATGGAGAGTCAGTCTGTCATTGTCCTCTTAATTTCTATTTCATATGCTGAAAACTTCCAAAAAGGGAACACAGGAACTGAGTGACTCAGATTCCTAGAAGTTCGCAATGTGTTCACAGCTAATTTAATGTCACAGCCACTTCCTTTGTCAGACAATCATGGCATAGACTCTCACGAGAGAGAAGTAATGATCTTAACACACTCTCAGTTTTTCCTTATGTGTCATTAATGCTAGAGGTTAAACACCCTTAGCGATTGCCCCTCTTTTCTTCTTTGTGCCTACTTTAAGAAATATTAGTACAAAAACTCATGTTTCTGATTACGAAAATGCAGATCTTCTTCAGGAAATCCTAAACTCTAAAATAAATGCATGGTGTCTAATTTTAAAAATTTGATGACTTCTTATTTGCATTTAATTGTGGAATATCTCTGTAGCATACAATATGGTTTCCCAAAGTATGCATGCAGCACATTACCACCAAGTCAAGAATATTACCATATACATAATTTTCAACAGAGAAATTTACATTCTTGTGTCTATTAAATATTTCTTCTCTGAGCCCCTCCCACCCACTCTCTACTGTCTTCTGTCTTTTCACATAGTCTCTGGTATCTACACTTGTTCTCCCTACTGGTGTAGCTTTTGATCCTATTTTCAATATTATTTAAAAGACAGAATGCATCAGGAGCTGAATTACAAAAAAAAATAACAACGACACGCAGGCCCAGCTTGGTGATGCAGTTGGTAGTAAACTGAACTACAAGACTGGAAGCCACTGGCCAGCTACCATTTTATATCCAAGGTCAGCCTGAAATACAATATGCACATTGGGTGTGTGCAGGTGTACTCAAGATCCTGAGCAGCTGGAGGGCTGGGAAAGCGGCACCGTCAAATGGCAAGCTCTGTCAAGGGTGGCTTCTCTCTCTCATGCATGTGTACATGCTCTTTACCATGGATAAAATGTTTTAAATCTAAAAATAATAACAAAGGAAAATTAAGGGAGTGATGCCTCCAACAAAACTAATCAGTGTAGTAGATTAGAATGTGGCTACCTGCAGAGATATGTATTCCATGATCCTCACAGGCACACACATGTAGACAGCTCTAGAAAAGCAAAGAACCTGCCATATCATCCCTGCCAGTATTGCTTTCTGGTGGTATCTGATATGGGTCCTTGTTCTGCCCTCTTTCCTTTAAGGAGATCCAGGCCATTACTGAGTCTTGCATCAAGGACTTTAGATCTCTGTTCCAAGGCTAAAAGACTGGATCTCTGTCAGATAAGCTAACAGAGACATTTAATGTTATTCTGCCTCCATCAGTATAAAACTTGGGCTTAGATATAGTCTGTTTCTTCACTTGTAGAAAGATTCACAGAACACAAATTTTATAAAACCATAAAGCTAGGGCTCTGAGGGCTTTCCACTGTTTCAAATTGTTAATATTAAACTTTCCTTCTGAAAGTTTTAATATAGCAATTGTTTTACACCTCTTGAAATTTGCAACATTTTATTTAAAATCAAAATCCTATGGGTCAATAGGTGGCATGGTGATTAAAGGCACTGGACTCCCACATGGCTGACCACGGTTCGAGTCCCAGACCTGGCAATTTGCTTTCTCAGTTTCCTTCTCTCTTTCTGTCTTGCTCTGTCCCTCTCTGGTCAAATTTACATAAATAAATGAAATTCAACTATTTTGTTTTCTTCACCTGGTATATATATTGTCTGACTGTGTTGCTTTTCTGTCTTAAAATATGGTCATGTTTCAGAAAAAGTGGTTATATATTTTACCAGTACATGTATACTTAACTTTATAAGTTCTTAGATGTTAAAAAAAAAGGCTTAAGTTAAGCTATTGTTTTTTATTGTGCAGAAGATAAAATGTATTTTATTTTATGACATTGTGTACTAGTTCCTGAAAAGAACTTGCAGTGTTTTATAATTAAAATACGTTCAAAAAGATTGTTGAAACAGAAATTAAAGACATAAAAGCAAAACTGTTAGGGAAAATAAATATATCAGCAACATAGACTATTACAGTTACTGCATTTAGCCCTAAGCTTCCTTCCAACCAATATAAAAACAAAAATTATGGTTGAATTAGTTCATTCAAAAAATATTTACAATATTTGCTACGTGCAAGTCATGTCCTGGGCTTCATAAAGGTGAACAAATAAACCTAAGTCTTTGTAAATGAAGTTTAATTTTTTATTGTCTGATTAAAATAAATAAAAAAATAAATTCATGACTAAAGTCGAAGTTTCTCTGTACTAAACTGTAAAGGAAATATTTAGCATAGATTTTTTTTTTTTTGAGAGATTTTCGCTATAGGGTGCATGCATTCACCAGACAGACAGAGAGAGACATAGAGACAGAAAGCGAGAAATCACCCCCCAGGGCGGATGGTCACACCGCAATCCCTTCTCCTCCATTCTCCTCTCGGGATCTTGGGCACGCACGCACACCTGCCTGGCGTGAGTTTTAAGCCACCAGGTCCAGGACACGAACCGCGGTCGACTACGTGGGAGTCCAGCAACATAGCCATTACGCTAACTGCTGGTTCCCTAGCATAGATTTTTTTACAAGGCATCATTGAAAAACAAAGAATGGATAAGATTTTAAAGTGATTTTTATAAAATATGTCAAGAGGTTCTTCATATGGCTGCGAATTTTTAAAGTCAATTTTTGGTAACAGGCTAGGCATAGCATTTAAATATGTATAGTGTTTCTATTGCAGACTAAAGTAATGAATATCATTTCTGTGTATTTCCAAACTAGAAAAAGAACTAAGTAACACAGAATACTGAAAAAAAAAAAAAAAAAGACTGGAAGTGAGAGTATTTCAGCTTATTTTCCTCATATATCTACTAATTAAAAAGGAACTGGACAGGGATCAGCAAGTGGCATATTAGTTAGGGTGTTGTACTCCCACATGGCTAACTATAGTTCAAGTCCTAGACCTGGCAGCTTGAAACTCATACCAGGCGTGTGTGTGTGCATGCCCAAAATCACAAGAGGAGAATGGAGGAGAAGGGATTGTGATGTGGACATCACTCATGGGGATGATTTCTCACTTTCTGTCTCTCTGTCTCTCTCTGTTTCTTTGGTGAGCACATGTGCCCAACACCAAAAATCCCTCTCACACATTTTTTTTAAAAAAAGGAACTGAATAATGGAAAAGTCAGAAAGCCTATGTAAAGATAAAGAATATTCTAGATTATAGTATATATGTGGGGAAATGTTTTCCCCTATTTTTAGTGACTGTTAATGAGAAAGTCCTAGGTTGTCTGCATCTCTGGAGGGAGGCAGAATCTAGCTCTAAGTCCAGCTATGTAAACATGCATAGGGTCTACGTGTCTACTTGAGTTGTACCGCAACAGTTTCTCGTTTCTTATAACATTTAAGAAGGATTGACTTCTACATTTTTTAAAAAGAAATCCATTAAGCAATGATTATCCTTAAGCAGTAATTTAGATATTAAGCTCAAGTCTGAAATATGGAAGAAAGAAGACAGAAATATACAGTTAAACCAAATTCTATCCATTCCATTCCTACCCTGTTAAACGATTTTCCACACTAAGTGGAAACTGACATCTTGGAAGGATATCAAGATAGCGTAAATGAATCATAATAACTTGTTCTCTGTAGAAGCCATTTCAATTTACAAAATCTTTTCTCATATATTGTCTCCTTCAGTCTTCACAACAGAAATGTGAGGGAGATATTACATGCGTTTGACAGGTGAAAAATGGAAGTTCAAGGAGACTAAGTAACACGAGTACATGTGAGAACTAAGGTTCAAGCCATTCCATTGCTAATTCCAGAAGCCATTGTGTGAATGGTGGGGGATGAGGGGAGAAGTGTCACTATCTAAAATTGTTTAGGGACTTTGGAACAGACTTTACGCCCTGAAGATTAACCCTTTGGGCATTTCAGAACCCAAAATATTTTACCATGATATTCAAGTTGCTGTAAGATGCTCCAAACATTTATTCTTCTCTTTTAACTTATGTCTATGAATTCTAAGCATCCTGTAAGTGCTATATCATTGACTTCAAAATTCTCCTGTTCCACTTCCTATTTCCCAGTGTAAACAAGAGAAATGAAATGGAACAGTTGTTGCTACAAAGAAAAAAAATGCCAACTCCTTTGTGTTAAATTGTAGTTTTTTTGTTTGTTTGTTTTGTTTGTTTGTTTGTTTTGTTTTTGGAGAGGTTTTTTGCTATAGGTTGTGTGTGCTCGCCAGAAAGAGAGAGAGAGACAGAGAGACAGAAAGCAAGAAATCACTCCCCGGAGGGATGGCCACACCACAATCCCTCCGCCTCCATTATCCTCTCGGGATCTTGGGCACACACGCACATGCGCCCGGCATGAGTTTAAGTCACCGGGTCCAGGACTCGAACCATGGTCAGCTACATACCAGTTCTGTGACATAGCCTGTTACTTTGTAGTTTTACAAAGATCCATTCACATTACCTCATTTATACTAACATCAGTCCAATAAAACAGGGTTATAAATACCAGAGGAAATAAAATTGAGTCTCAAAGAAGCTAAGGGGCTTACCTGGAAGCTAGACAGAGAATTTTAACACTGATCAATACCTGTGTAAAGAGGGCGTTTGCTTGCTGTACCTATTTGGTTCAGTTGTTATACACACACACACACACACACATACACACACACACACACACGAATATCAAGAGGTTTTGTATGATATTTATAGCATGAATTAATTCAGTCATGTGGCGAAAAAAATCTACATTTAAAATGGAAGCTTGCTCCATTTCCTCATGAACACATGGAGCACTTCACCAGAAAACACTTTATGTCTGGGCCAATAATTTGATCTGTAGGAAATAAATAAATAGCAGCAAATGCAGGCAGCAGCTTGTAGCACAAATATTGGTATCAACAGTGAAATAAATAAAAATGTTTGCCCCGGCTATTACAGTGCCACCAGACTACCCTGGAATATTTAAGCCCAAGAAATGAATTAAGATGTCAAGATTTCCTCAAGATTTCTGAGCGAAAGTGTCTCAATTCAAGTATTTTTCCCCCTCTGGGATTTACATTAGAGTGCTGCAAAATTCATAAAGCTTTCTATGAACTCTAACTCACAATTTTTCCTGCTCTCTTGAACTTCTGTGCTTTCATTGTTTTCCCCATAAAATCATGTAGTCAGTCATCTGTAATATTATGTTATGTTCGTGGTTATAGATAAACACAGAAATGGTATTTGCAATACAGATGAAGGTTTTCTACTGAAGAGTTGCCTTGGGCCCTAGCAGACTCTCTGAAAAACTTTGTGTTTATGCCCCAGTTCATAAATGCATCCTGCATCATTTATGTGTACTTCTTCCTATTTGAAAGGCTACTTTCTGAAACAAATTGTTCACCTTGAGGTGTTACTTATCTACCCTTCTCTTCCTTGAATGTGCGACAGACTGCTCGTTTAGTGGTTACTGATAAAATCGGACAGGACTGAGTTTTAACACTGGCCATGCTATGTTGGTTATTTAACCCTTAGCCAATGAGCTGACCCTTCAGAATCTTGGTTTCTTCATCTGTTCAATGGTGATAAGTTTACTTCCAAAGAACTGAATTTAAAAGAATCTTAAAAGGCATTAGCAAGCAACCAGTGAGCTAGCTACTGTTACTACTTTCATTTTGGTCTCACAATTGAACAAAATATACTTATTATAGGAAATATAACACATTGTATAGCACATGATGTGACCATATGATATGTGTTTAGAGTTTTATATGTATTCAATGTATTACCGTTTATGGACTCACATGATTACAAGGGAATTACAGGTTTTTTTCCTACCCATGTCATGTAAGACTTTGCAAGATCTTAGCTGATTTTTTTTTAATTCATCTGTAAATAAGTATTTATTAGGCACTTATTTATAAGTGTTCAGCACATCAATAGGTCTAAATTTTGTTTTTCTTTTTGAAGATTTTTCCCCACCTTAGGCACGTGAGCTCACTGGAGAGAGAGAAAGAGACAGTGAGAGGGAAAGTGAAAAATCAACTCCTATGGAGGATGCCCACATTGCAATCCCTTCTCCATTCTCCTCCCAGGATCTTGGGCATGCTCACACACATGCCTGAAGTGATTTTGAAGCCACCATGTCCAGGACTCAAACTACAGTTCGCCATCTGCTGGTCCCACCCAATATGTATAAATTTTCACATAACCAACTTTTCAGTATTTCTCCAATCAACTAAAATTTGTGTAGGGTGAATTTCGTTCACATAAATAATATGATTACAAGTTATTGCAACATGAGATTCAAATAGAAATTTAGTGGGAGGATGCAGTCATGACAGAACTGCAAGATGATGGTATCACTTACATTTCTTTTCAACCTAATCTTGAAAATTAGTCATTTATACCCCAGGGTGTCCGCTTAAAGGGCCCACATATTTATTATTTAAAATAAACCTATGCAGCAGCAGGTGATGTGGGGGTAAGATGCTGGATTCCCACATGGCTGACTGCAGTTTGAGTCCTGGACCTGTGGCTTGAAAATCATGCTAGATGCATTGCGTCTATGCCCAAAATCCTAGGAAGAGAATGGAGGAGAAGGGACTGCAGGTCCTATCCCATGGGGGGTGATTTCTCACTTTCCCTCTCTCTGTCTCTCTCTGGTGAATCAATGTGCCCAATACCAAAACTTAAAAAAAATAATAATATATAATAGAAACTTATGTAATGGGTGACCAAGGAAAAATAACAGGAGTATAATATATAGAAATTTATTTCTGTTTATGCAAAACATTGTTTTCACTCATAAATATTAATGTTCATATGTTTATAATTTACACACGAATGCACACACACACACATACACACCTTAAAGAGGTCAGAACAAAAGTTTTAAACAAAAACTTACCAGAAAGAAAAGATGGATCAGGGGTCCAGCAGATGATGTAATGGTTACGTCACTGGAATCCCAGTAGTTGACCACCATTTGTGGACCCAGTGGCTTAAAGCTTAGGCCAGGTACATGTACATGTGTGTCCAAGTTCCCGAGAGGAGACTAGAGAAGGGATTGTGGCGTGGCCATCCCCCAAGGGGATGATTTTTTTTCTTTCTGTCTGTCTCTCCAGTGAATGTCTGTGCCCTATAACAAAAATCTTTCTCAAAAAAGAAGAACAGATGGATTAGGGCCAGCATGTGACATTGATGGTTAAGGCACTGGATTCCCACATGGCCATGGCAACTGCATTTTGAGCCCCAGACCCAGCAGTTTTAAAACACAATGGGGACAGGTGGGAGGATGGTGGGCATGACCAAAATCCCAAGAGGAGAGCGAAGGGTGGACTGCAACATGGCCATCCTCCCTGAGGGATAATTTCTCACTATCACTCTGGCTCTCTCTAGGGAGGATATGTGCCCTATGGCAAAAATCTAAAAAAAAAAAGAAAGAAAAAAAAAAGTAAAAGGAAAGGGAAGAGAAGAGAATATGGATCTATATAGCGTAGGAGGTGAAGAGGAAGACGCTATATGAGCACAGACATCTATGTATTACTAGTGAAAGTGTCATAATTCTCTACCTTAGTTTACCTTTTTACCTTAAGCACGTCATCTCTATCTATAGGAAGACTAGTGTAAGAATGGGTAACTGAGAGAAGAGTAGAATACCGCCCAATATTTATATAATTCCAAGGCATAATCTTTTCTCAGAAATTAGTAATAGGATTCAAGTCATTTCAACAAAAAGCAAAAACAAAAGGGCACTTTTATTTGCTGTTTTTGTTTAATTAGTCTGACAAAACCCAAATAAATGAACTCACATTCTCAAGTACATTAAAAATTCAGTTCTCAGATTTTGACGATTTAAGACTATGTACAAACATAATCAACTAACAATATTTTATGTGTCTGCTGGGGACCAGCAGTGGTGTAATGGCTATGTCGCTGGACTCCCATGTAGTCGACCTGGACTTGGTGGCTTAAACTCATGCCAGGTGCATGTGTGTGCGTGCCCATGATCCCGAGAGGAGAATGGAGGAGAAAGGATTGCGGCATGACCATCCCCTCTGGGGGGTGATTTCTTGCTTTCTGTCTCTCTGTCTCTCTCTGTCTTTTTGGCGAGCGCATGCTCCCTATAGCAAAAACCTCTCCAAAAAAAAAAAAAAAGAAAGAAACAGAGACTGCATTTCCAGTTACTTGTTCCATGGGTGAAGCTTCTGCCCTCTTGTTTAGAAAACCCTTACACTTCCAGGACCAGCAGTTGGCATTATGGCTATGTTGCTGGACTCCCACATAGTCGACCACAGTTCGAGTCCCAGACCCGGTGGCTTAAACTCACGCCGGGTGCATGTGCATGCGTGCCCAGGATCCTGAGAGGAGAATAGAGGAGAACGGATTGCAGCGTGGCCATCCCCTCTGGGGGGTGATTTCTTGCTTTCTGTCTCTCTGTCTCTCTCGGTCTGGCGAGCGCACTCGCCCTATAGCAAAAAAAAAACGGACGCACCCGGCCCAAAAAAAAAAAAAAAAAAAAAAAAAGAAAAGAAAAAAAAATAAGAAAACCCTTACACTTTTCATTTGAACTCAAAGGTAATTCAAAAGAATCTAATTTACCAACCAAACTCCAAGCACAGCAATTGTGTGGAAATCAGTAGTAATATGGCTTGAGGGAATTGGTCTAGTGATCTAGAAATGGCAAGGATGCCCTCCTCTGAATCTTGAGGTATAAAAGATGGAAGGGATTTGCTACTGCTAAGGAATGCTAGTGCTTCAGCATGCAGGAAGAAGGATGAGAAATTCAGTGATGTCTCTGAGAGTAGAGGGCAATTTGCCTAACTATGAAGCACATTTCTGGGAGAGTTTTGAGATACCTGGAAGTTGGAGGCAGAGACAGTTTAATCAAAGGTGGGGAGCCAATAAGAATAGCACATTGTGGGTATGATGATTTGGGATGGTACAAGAATTATGCTTTGGATATTGGCTAAATTCATGGTAGAACCAGGTATAGCACACAGACTTGTAGACTAAGAAAATTAAATTTTGTGCATAGCAACAGTAAGCTGTCCCTCAGTAGGAAAATCAGATAAACCAGATTCAATGCTTGCATATTGATTTGCCATGAGAAGGAATTACGTAAAAGACTCATGTCCTTTGATCAGTGTATTTTCTTCCTACAGTTAAATTATCTGAGAAGCCCAGTCATAATGAGGTTACTTAGAGAGCCTAAATAGGACATACATTCTTTAGATGTTTAAGGCTTCAAACTAAGACCGCCTGATGTAAATATCTACAATTACAGCAATATCCTTGTCCTTAAACCAGTATAAACAAGAACTATTTTAGTTAAAAACTCCTCTCGTGGTCAGAACTTACACTGACTCTGCTGACCTCTGTGACTGTCTTAGTTCTCATTTCCGGATAGTCTCTCATTCGGTGAACCTATTTTTCTAGATGCAGTAAATTTAATCAAGGTCATATTGAAGACTGCTCTCCCTGAAGCCATTTCATGACTTTTAGTCACTCTGGGCTCTGAATGGGCACAGGGCAATACCACTCCCCTCACTTCTAAGCTCCTCTGGGATTTCTTGCTCAAGAGCCCCCAAGTACTGACAATATTAGTGTGTGTGTGTGTATGTGTGTCTATAACCATATTCAATTTATAGGTCCTTCTAATGTAAAACCCAAAGTATTATACAGAATAATTTCTGAAAACCATTCTAGACCTTATTATTCAAAGAGGTTTAACCAATAACAAAGTAAAATGCATAATTCCTAGAAAACAAGTTTAATATTTTTATAAAGTAATTCTTAGCATTTATACTAATAAATGTCCTCTTTGGTGACATTACTAATATTTAACTTCATAAAACATAAACAGAATGAACTTACTAATTATCCCACCACAAATGAGATGGAGAGTTCTGCAGAGAACTGTTAACGCGTTATCAATGTTTTATACATTACATACTGTTACTGTAAAATATATTCCAAGACAGTAAAAAATTCCGGTGTTTTTAATCTTTATTTCTCATATTCTGAGGTTCACAGCTGTGTGTGTGTCATGCATTAGGAAAAACGCAAGAGTATGCCTTCAAAATTTTCATTTAATAATGATAATTGATCATTCTAAAAGAATATTTAAAGATTCAATACATTTAAAAGATTCATTCAGAAAATGAAGCCTAAAAACAAGCTTCATCTGTCCTCCAGAAATTAAGTATTCCAGAAAGATCATGTTATTAGTCTATAGACTTTAAATCAACAAGCGATTAGTGTTTTGTCAGGCAGTACACATCCAAATTCGCTTCTGCAAATTGATTGTCCATTTACTGTCACAATTATTCTACAAATCTTGCACCACTGGGTTTTTTTCCTATTTATTTTTCTGTTCTTTAAAGAGCCCAAGGGAACTTGAAGGTTTCCATTTGTTTGAAATAATCTCTAAGTAAATCCCACCCCATCCCCACACCTAAGCTCTCACCCATTCCCCAGGTTTGGTAGGTATGCCTTTGTTATTGCTAATTTTTAATGAACTGTAGAAGCATGAGAAAGAACCATCAGGTAAACCAGGGAAACTCATCTGTAATTAGTTTTACGGAAGTGTGTGCATTGTCTTCTGTAGTAGTAAGACTCCCCTGCCTATGCGGTAGCCCTTCTATCTTTCCTTTTAGGTATCAGTTCTCCTTCTCTTCTCAGAGGAAGGAATGAAATGGCTCACCCAATTTCCCTCATATGGTTGCTCCATCTATGGAGTACTCAGGTCTGTACACTTTCCTTCATAAACTTGTTTTCACTTTTTCTCAAAAAAAAAAATAGTAAGCATAACATTCTGTCAACAATGATAGGCAACTATTAACTCTTATTTATCTAAGGAGAATGTCAGCACTGTACGCTAATATTGAGGCTGGTTGCTTTCTGCAATATAGCATTCTTCCAAGCTATTCACCTTTGCCATGAATTTGCATGTGTTCAGGAAACAAAGAAAATTGTAACATTATCCTGAGAAAACCATTATCATTTTCATTATAATCATAGTTATCATTATCATCATAATCATCAGGAAAATAATACCACTGGAATAAGCACACTTAGTTTATTCTAAAATCAACTAGAAATTACATTTTTTGTTTTGGATTCCCTATGAGTCTATTCTCCAATGATATAACTAATCATATTTATTTCTTAATTTCATTTGGATTTTAGAACAAAAATATCTTACAAATAACATTTTGTAGGAGAAAGAGCCTGGAGTAGGAATGTACACACTTTTGACTTAGTCTCATCTCTGTTCTAAGCTAACTCATCTAAACTTAAATAATCCTTTAGACTTTTGGAATTCAAGTTTTCCCATTAGTACAACATGAAAATAAGGTCAAAGGATGATATTGTGGTTCTGGCTTTAGGATCCTAACACAAAATATATGGCATTAGTCCAGAAATTATGACAGGGGACACCAGCAGTTAGCATAATGGCTATATCACGGGACTCCCATGTAGTCGACCGTGGTTTGAGTTCCAGACCCGGTGGCTTAAAACTCACACAGGGCATGTGTACATGCATGCCCAAGATCTTGAAAGGAGAATGGAAGAGAAAGGATTGCGGCCGTCCACCCTGGGGGATGATTCCTCACTTTCTGTCTCTCTGTCTATCTCTGTCTGTCTGGCAAGTGCACGCTCCCTATAGCAAAAACTTTTCAAAAAAAAAAAATTATGACAGGGGAAAAGTTATTGTCTATCACCTAATGGCAGCCCCTTCAACTAGGCAAAGCTGCCACATCTTCACCAACCCTCCTCTTTCTCACCACTTCACTCCACCTCTACACCAGGGGACATTTGGCAATGTCATTTCTTACTATCTATGGGGTGGGGATGGGAGTGGGCGTGGAGATGAGTACTACTGGCCTCGGGTGGGTGGAAGTTAAGGATGCTGCTATACATCCTACAATGCCCAGGGTATCTCCACTGTGAAGAACAGCCCAGCCAAAATCTAGTACTGCCGATGCTTAGAAATCCTGCCTTACAGTGTTAGAAATTATGAGAGGGCCAGCAGGTGGAGTGGTTAAGGCACGGACTCCCACAGGGCCGACTATGGTTCAAGTTCTGGACTTGGTGGCTTAAAACTCAAGCTGAGTGTGTGTGCATGCATGCCCCAAATCCTGAGAGGAGAACAGAAGAGAAGGGATTGCAGCATGGCTGTCCCCTCAGAGGTGATTTCTTGCTATCTCCCTGGTGAGTGCATGTGCCCTATAACAAAAATTTCTCAAAAACAAAGAAATTATAAAGTACATATTAGGTGAGATCTAGAAGTAAGGTGGGATGTGGGGCACAGGGGTGGGTTCCCCAGTCACTTTTTAGTTCTATTCCTCAAAAGGAGAAGCAGTCTCAGACGTGATCATTGATTTGGTCCATGGTTACTTTCATCTGTCTGCTTCAAGCTACTTACACACACACACACACACACACACACACACACACACACACTTTTTTTTTTGAGTTTTTTTATCATAGGGTGCATGCATTTGCCAGAGTGAAATATAAAGAGAAAGTGAGAGGGAAAGCAAGAAATCAACCCCCAGGGAGATGACCAGGCCATAATCTGTTCTCCTTCATTCTGCTCTCAGGTTCTTGGGCATGTACACACTCCTGCCCAGCATGATTTTCAGTCTCCTGGGTCCTGACTCTAACTGCAGTAGGCCATGTCAGAGTCCAGCACTGTAACCACTATGCCACCTGCCAGGCCACACCTTTCTTTTAAATGACAACTGTGCCATAATAGAAATGTAACATTTCACAAATCGGAAGGTATATCTGTCTCTGCAAAGACTGATGAGAATGGTAAAATGTCATCTGGCTAGAAAAGTTATACTTTTAGTTATTCTAATCTATTGAAGAAAGTCTCACAGTTATATTTGGGTCTCTTATTTAGCATTCCAAGCTAATATTTTTACAGCATGGGTCTGTGTCTATCCAAAACTGTGTCATCTTTTTGTTCATATTAGCTACTTCTTACAAATTTTGACTGAATTATTAAAGCAACACTGCATGTTTGAAATATTTTTTAGTGATACTCTTTGAGGAGGCAATAACAACCATTCCTAAGCTTCTTTTTTAGTATCTGGGCAGTTCCTCATTATATATTTTTGTAAACTATGCCTCACAGAACCAACTGGCTAAATTCTATTAAGCCATTCAATAGCAAGTCTTAAAATTGAAATTGTCATCTTGCTTATGGAACAAAATATTTGATAGAGGATTAAAATTCAGCTGTTTATGAAAACCTTCATAGCTATGAGAGATAGAGAACCTGAAGATGTCTTAAATGGCAACGTAGTGTCACACTACACAGTGCCACCTTCTTCAGAAAGGGACAGGAATATGCAACATTGTTCAGTGTTTCCCTGAACACATTCCCCTTGTAACGGAGGAAAAAAGCTTACTGCATCAGTGTGCTGTCTCACCTAGTGAAATAAAGTTATTGGCTTTGCAACAAGGACAATGAGGATATTTGTTTAAAAAGACAACTTGAAAAAATAGAAAAGACAACAGGAAATGATAAATGAACAAGTCTGCTACAGTAATTACTTTAGTATTGAAACAAATGAATAACTTTCACAGCAATGCTATTTTCTGTCTTAGATTACATTACCACCTATTCATAGGGTGTATGCACCACTGCCATTTTTGTGGGGGAAAAAAAAAAGAAAGAAAAAGAGAAGGAGGAGTAGTTAGTAGATATATTGTCTGAGAAATTTTGTTAATGTTTTGAAGAATTTATGATGTCCTTTGTAAAACAGACTATCTCTGAAATATGAGGATAGCGTTGTCTTTTTTTTAATCTTTACTAGTTTCATGACAAAATTAATCATTAAAAGAAAAAATTTATGTAAATCCTTATATTAGGTCATAAGCAAAGTCCTGACATAGTCTTCTTTGTTTTTCTATGCAAAAATGCCTCATGACTTTCCCAATGACCCTATAGTATAGAAAGGTAAAATAGTATGCAGTCATAGACTACTTATTATTTTATTGATTTATTTATTGTTACTTTTTAATTAATTAATTTATTATTATTTTTAAGTGTGTTGTAGGGCATTTGTTTTCACCAGAGAGAGACAGAGAGAGAGGAAGTAAGCCACCAGATCCAGGACTTGAACCATGGTTGGCCATGTGGGAGTCCAGCACTTAACTACCTCTCCACTTGGTGGCCCCAGATAGACTATTAATTAAATGTTATTCAGTATGCAATATATTCATTCCTACTGAAATGTTTTGGGATAAGTTATCAAAAGAACTAAATTCTTGGGACCAGCAGTTGGCTTAATGACTATGTTGCTGGATTCCTATGTAGCCAACTGCAGTTCAACTCCCAGACCCAGTGGCTTAAACTCACACTGGGCACGTGTGCATGCATGCCCAAGATCCCAAGAAGAGAACGGAGAAGGGATTGCGGTGTGGCCATCCCCCCTTGGGGGTGATTTCTCGCTTTCTGTCTCTCTGTCTTTCTGGTGCACACATGCGCCCTATAGCAAAAACTTCTCAAAAAAAAAAAAAAGAAAAAAGAACTAAATTCTCAACCTAGCTGCTCAATTTACAAATATTACATCATTTGGGAAAGCCTCTTAATGTCTCTGACAACTTTTGAAGAGAAGCTTTATATTTTCTGCCTTTTTCATGTTTTGGACAAGAAAGCACTCTGAGGTATGACTCACTTCACAGTTACAAGGACTTAATTACAGGTATACATTAAGTGAATATATATATATATATATATATATATATATATATATATATATGCATTACTCTAAAATGTTTTCCATAGTTTAATCTAAGTTTTAAATATTTTTCAGATAGAAAGTAATTATTTAATTTGAACATCAAAATTTCATATAATTTTAATGAAATTCAAATGGGAGATTTTTAAACTATAGATTTTCATTTTCCCTTTATGTGTATCAGAACAGTTGTTGAGTAATATAAAAAAATAATAATAAAGTGACAAGACTGATGGGCTCTGTGTTCTTTTGATTTTAGATGAAGCTTCAAATTTATGCCCCAGATAGCTCTGTTCTCCGCTGATTGGCTTAAGTCTCATTCAAATTCCAATTTCTAGAAGCCCAAGGGCTATTTGGTATAAACGTTCATATTGTTAAAATGAGGGGTTTTGTTTTGTTTT
This sequence comes from Tupaia belangeri chinensis, assembly GCF_000334495.1. Lineage (NCBI taxonomy): Eukaryota > Metazoa > Chordata > Mammalia > Scandentia > Tupaiidae > Tupaia > Tupaia belangeri. The sequence continues at coordinate 409,810 of NW_006159700.1, forward strand.
GTTTGCCTTAACGCATTCCTAAGTAGTAGAAGAGTTCATTGAACTTAACATGTATAGAATGTTACAGAATTTAAGCAAAAATTTATGTTAGCCTTAGGTAATATTATTTTAGACAGAGCTATATTACAGAATTTGGTTTTAATAGTATACCAATTAGAATTACAAGTTAAACATGTTAAGCTCCTAACTCTGGATAGGTTATACCCCATCATTCCCAGAGAGGGAGAATTTACTGAGAGATTTTATCCATCAGTACAAACATAAACTTTTCTAGTACCAAGCAGAAAAAGAATGTTAAATTGTAACTCTTGTTCTTTCTCTGGATAAAGAGAAAATAAACCAATAGACAGTCTAATCACTGTTATCCATGAAGATTAAATTCTAATCCCCTTCCATCATATAAATCAGCCTTTATCTTTTTTAAAATTTCTTTGAAGAAATAAATTTTGTAATTTTTTTATTACCTTACCCATTAGTTAATAATCCTTGCCATAAAAAGATAATTTTTTCTTTTAATTAACAAAAGTTTTTTTCTGTTCTGTTTTGTTTTGTTTTATTTTTATTGAAACTTGATCTCCAAGGTTTTGCAAAGTGACAATGAGGATATTTTCTTAAAAAGACAACTTGAAAAAAAAAAAACAGAAAAAACAGTCCTTTGTGAGGGGAGGGGACTTTGGTAGTTTACTTCCAAATTTATATGAGCTTTACTTACAGTAATATTTTCAGTAGATGGGCTACTCAGGGTTTAACAGAATACATCTAACAAACTATTATTAGACTTTGGATTTAATTTTGAGCCTCAAAATAACATAGTTCATTCACTGTTCTATGTGACATTTTTAAAAACCTAGGCAAACAATATTATTCTTGGGAAAGAAAAGCTCTTTCTCCCTAGATCCAGCATTTAGAAACAATATTGAATTGATTTGAATCAGAAAATTGTCTCCGAAAATCAGAAATGAATATAAACATTAGGCAGATGATCTCACCTCTTATTTCCTGCTTTAGTCTTGTTCTGCTTATTTTGAGTGGTTCTTAATATTCATTTGAACATCCTATGTGTTCAGATGCATCCCAAAGCCACAGTTCACTCTAGGTTTTGTCAGAGCCCAGGCTCACTGCACGCTAAACTCCAGAACTGCGCAAGGCTCCTATGCCCTGGAAGAGAACCCTCTTAATAAGAAGCATGTTATAATCATCCTACCAAACACTGTCATCTCATATGTCAAGATCGCTTGTATATTTTACTTCTAGTTCTTTGCCCCTAGAGAAAAAAATAGTGCTTTTAGGTGAATCAAACTTTCCTACCTTACCCTTCAGGCAGAATTTTTACATTCCTTAGAGTGACAAAGGTTCATATCTCTTTCTGCCCCTAGGAGAAAAAAAAAAAAAAAAAGACTAACATGCATCATTAATCATGCAAACTGTCTACGGCAACAGCGCCAGGAAAATGATCATCCTCGTACCAGCCATCAATATTCCTGACACCTGTCTAAAAACTCAGGTCATGCATATCCATCTGCCTTTAGAGAAGTGTCAATGTGCAAACATCCTTTCACTATTTTTAGGGTCATGTTAAAATTATTCATCACCTGCCTGTCAGTTCACCCAATTTGTCATATTATCTTGATCTACCAATGTCTATTACTGGTCATTCCGCCTTTGTACTGTGTTTTTAGAGCACTAGAGTGTAGGATGTTTTTGAAACTGTCAAAAATATAAAAGACAGTGAAATCCTACTGCAAGCCAGAGTTCCCGCCATGTTCAATGCCCCTTGTGTTTAATAGAAAATGCAGGCATTGGGGGTTCCCATGACTACTGAGAGTTCTACTTTAAACTAATATCTGGTCAATTAATTCTAGATTCTAATGACTTCTATTACAAAATTCACAATATTTCTTTCTTGGGAAGTGGTTCCAAAAGGTTAAAAACACACCTTACAATTGAAACAAGCCTTTTAAAATTGAAGAATCAAAAAGCTGTTGTGGTAAAGCTGTCAATACTCAAATGTTTAGGAATAGTGTTACATACAAAAATTAAAAATGAAATAGAAACCTAGATAGAAAAATGTAGTGTAGCATAAGAAACTTAATATGGGGCCAGCAGATGGTATGGTGCTTGAGGTGCTGGACTCACACATGGCCAACCGTGGTTTGAGTCCTGGACCTGGCTTTTTTCACTTTCTCTCTCTCTGGTGAACACACATGCCCTGTTGGACATTTAAAAAATGATAATATATGATAATATATAATAAAAATAAAATAAATAATCCTTAAAGAAAGAAACTTAATATGATGGTATGTCTCATCTACTATTCTTAGTATAAAAATCATAATTTCTACAACTAGCTTGTCATTCAGATTTTTCACTGGCATTGAGTCACTTTAATATTTTTATTTACATTTGATGTAAATTACTTTTAATGTAAATTTAACACATTTCATGTTGAATAGATTTTAATGCATTTTGCATTTAACATAAGTGTAACTCCTTCTCTATCCTCCTTGCCTTTTTTTTCCTTTTACCCATTTTCATTGCCTTTTCGTATGGCCTGTGAAATGGGTTACAGTATCTCTGAGTAATAGAGGCATTTCCAGCAGCTAGGGAAATCTCAGAACTGGGATCTAATGCACCCTTCCTCCTGGTTGCTACTTTGCTCTAATCCCCAGGGAAAACTCTTTTGGGTCTAGCATTTAACCATGGCCTTAGTGAGCCTAAAACTTTTATCTGTAAATTTTATATCTCAAATTGATGATCTCCAATATCTATCCCTGATAATCATCTACCTTTCTATTAGTCTGTTCAATGCACATGATGCCACAAACTGAAGTGCTCAGCCCTTGACAGACAATGGCTTTCCCCAGAATTGGCATAAATACGTTAGAATCCTGAAAACAGCAGATTTGTTGAGTGTCTCTTCAGAATCATCATTGCTGTAGTCAACATTATTACCCGGAGCTCGTCAAAATGATAAGTCTAAGCCTGGGAAAGAACAAGTTATTTTCAGACACTCTCAAGAGACACACATTTAACTGTGACATCCATGAATGAACTGTCCTGGTTGTGAGGCTGCTGGGTCCCAGAACTTTAAAGTGGCAGATACAACAAAGCAAACCAAGACCCACACAACCTATTCATGTGGAAGAGATTTTAAAGAGATTGTAATTTAGTTATTTATTAGATTCAGAATTTTAATTTATGAAGTTTTTATAAGGATTGATCAATCTGTCACTGATACTGGTCATATTTTTCTTATTTTTTGAAAATAAGAAATTGCTTGGAAATAAGAGATAAAGAGATGAACCATACCCAAGTATCTCTCGAACTTTAAAATCAGAAATACATATTACTCTAACTAGTATTCCTATACTAAACTACAATTATTCTAAAGACTTTCATGGCAAATAATAAAAATAAAGCACGAAGAGTGCTAAAGTGAAAATAAATAACAGGACTGTACATTTATTTTGGATTTACCTTGCTTCATATACTCTATACACAACATACTGTCTCATCTCTTCACAACCTATCTGGAGAGTAGGGACAAGGAGGCCTTTTCAGAATGAGGAAAGTATAGCAGGGATTCAGTCTGGTGGAGTAACTATGGCCGGCAACAAGAAAAGGCAGGGTTAACCAAGCTGAGCAGAGCAGAGAGCATTGTAAACATAGAGCACTGCATTTGAAAGACAAAGCTTTGATGAGCAGGCGTGTTTAGGAAGTGGTAAATAGTTTGTCATGTCCGAAACATGGGCTAAAGAAGGGGAACAAACGGAATTAATGAGAATAGTAGTTTCTCACTTCAACCGAGACTCTTCTCATTTGAGGGAAGTCGAAATGGGTCTTCTGTTCAATAGGGAACCGCTGAGGTATTTTAAATAATGTCTTATTTTTAATTAAAAAAAAAAAACTTGTCAGTAGAATGAAGATGGGGCTAAAGCGGGAAAGAGAATGAGGCAAAGCGAATTAGAATATGGTGGTAACAATGAAGAATGAATGTTGTTAATGGTGGTGACAATAGAGGAAAAATTAGATTTTAGGTGGGTTTAGGAGATAGAAGCTTACCAGATTTGCTAACTGGGTGGATAGGAAATGCCAAGAGGAGTAAAAAGTCAAGGAAAAATATGAAGTTTCCTTGTTTGGCTGCCTGGATGATTGATAATTTCATTCCTTTAAATAGGGAAAATAGTATCAGATCTGGGGAAAATGAAAATGGGGAAAGTGGAAATAAAAATAATTATGTGGTAATACTGTATAGAGGGAGATCCTGGTGTTGTCAATGAATTCAGGTAAAGGGGAAAAAAAAAAAAAATTGTCAATGAATTCAGGTAAAGGGAAAAAAAAAAAGAATAAATACATAAGTACTGGGGACAGAAAACAAGGAGTCCTGAAAGCAAATGAAAATCTTAAAAACTCCAGGTAGCCTCTACATCCTTTGATTTCTGTTTTGATTCCTTCATTCCTTTCTGCTTCATCATTTTCCCTAATGTCAAATAAACGGTCATTCGCCTTTGAGAGTCATGTCTTAAAATGGCCTTCCTGTTCCAAAACTTATTTTCCTGTACAATTATGTGTAAAGCTTACTATTCTAAAGCCCAAACTATTTTGTGTGCTTAGAAAGATGTGCTTCCCTCTTATCTTTGCCTAGCAGCACCCTCTACACCAGTCAGCAGTCAGCCTGCTGGGCCTTTCTCCACACTGTCCACCTGCACTCCACGCATTCTCCCTGCCAATACTAGGTTTTATGTCTTTCATTGTGTTCAGTTATAACAGAAGTTTATTTATGCATTTGTGCTCTTTTCTTTCTATCTTCTGTCTTTTGTTATAAACTCCATGAGGGCAGGGAATTTGCCTTGTCCCCCACTGTTAAGGCAGCCTCTGGGAAAATGCCTCACCCATAGTAGACACTCAATAATTATTTGTTGAATAAATGAATAAGACTGGCAGTCATCTCCCAATAAATTTTTAAGGGAAGCTCCGTACCAAATTAATGTCTTTTTGCTTTCTTTAGAAGAAATTTTAGCCATAATAGGGTTCTTATTATTTTACAAACTTTCAGTGGGAAACCTTAAAAACTGAAGGTGCTAAAAGACATAGTCATCATAAATAATAGATTAATTATCATTCCTAAAAGAAAAGAATTCCAGTTGGAGGGTTTAATTTTTACTGGGCATTTAAACAACAGTTTAAGAACCTGTATAGAAAATATAATTCCAAACATTGCTTTGGAAGTAATAGCAGAGACTGTTTACTGAAAGGAGAAGAAAGAGACCTTCATATGCAAATGTATGGCATTTGCAAATGTCATATAGCTACATCTACATATAAATAAGCTGCTTTCTGAATCCAGGCAAGGGAGACCTTGTATAGCATTAGCCAATTTCTGTATCAAAGTAAAATAAACTAATAGAGTAGCAGTGAATCAAGACATGGAAGAGCACATCTTTACTACCTCTTAATTCAGTTGTGACATACCATGTCAAAGACCACCTGGCCAAAATCCAAACCAAAGTGAAATCAAATCCCACAGTGCTGGAATGGTAATAGAAATGGACCAGCTAGAAGAAAAGGGATTCACAGATTTAAAGAATTACAATGTTTTGTTGCATGTGCTTCAAGTATTTGCTTCCCTTCTAAATATTGATGTGGAAAACAAAGGCCTCATGAGTTCTCCTAAACTTAACCTCTAGGCCAGGATTGTTTTCTTGGTGAAATTTTAAAGGCTGGATCAAAACAGAAAATACTTTATTTTCACCTCTTTCTTATTTTATATTGGTTTCGTTGACTTGGCACAGGATGGTGACTTTGGATAAATTCCTCTGGTAGACCGTAATATGCAAATGACCAGATATGGATAAAGAACACCTTTGTATTAAATGAATTATCCTTCCAGGACTTCTTCGGAGTACCATTTTGCAAATTATATTAATCCTACACAGTCATGGTGCTCACAGCTTCTGAAGGTGTTAATTACTCTCACCTGAATAAACAGCCCATTCCAAGTGCTCAAGTGTTATGTGTACTATAGGTCATTTGCTCTTCTCAAGTTGAGACTATGGAATTCACCACAAAGGGTAAAATTATTTTACGCAATTTTTACTGGCCATTTCATGGAGTTTGTGTGGGAGTTGTGTTCCTCTACTGGAAGAGGTTGCCGGCAACCTATCGGGCAGTTCCGATACCACAATGTCAGGTTGGGTGCTAAAAAGCATAACAAGCCTGCCCTGACCCTTACACAATATATTTGTTTATAAGGGAGCTGGGCAGAGATAACAAGCTTCTAGAAGGATAACTGAAGGAAAACACTAATTTTAGGGAGGGAAAAGTTTAATAAGTGTAAAGCATTCATGGGAAAGAAAATGGAAAATCCAATAGCCCAAGGAAACCAAGAAATCAGAATAAGCTTCAGATGGATATTGTAATTATTACCTTTTATTGAATATAGCCAAATGCTTAGCACTTGATTAGAGTTTTTCTTTGAAACAATCTTTCAATAAAAGAATTATTGGTCTGGGACCAGCAGGTGGCATGGTGGTTAAGGCACTGGACACTCCCACATCACCAACCATGGTTCAAGTCCTGGACCTGCTGGCTTACATTCTCACTCTCTCTCTCTCTCTCTCTCTCTCTCTCTCTCTCTCTCTCTCTCTCTCTCTCTCTCTCTCTCTCTCTCTCTCTCTCTCTCTCTCTCTCTCTCTCTCTCTCTCTGTGTGTGTGTGTGTGTGGTCAAATTAAAATAAATGAATGAACAAATAAAATTTAATAAAAATTTCTTTTAAAAATTTAGGACCAGCAGTTAGCATAATGGCTATGTCGCTAGACTCCCATGTAGTCGACTGAGGTTCAAGTCCTGGACCCAGTGGCTTAGTGCCCAGATCCAGAGAGGAGAATGGAGGAGAAGGGATTACAGCATGGACATCCCCCCGGGGAGTGATTTCTCGCTTTCTGTCTCTCTGTCTCTCTCTGTCTTTCTGGTGAGCGCACATGCCCTATAGCAAAAAAAAAAAGAAAAAAAAAGAAAGAAAGAAAGAAAGAAAGAAAGAAAAGAAAAATTATTGAGTCGTCAGAAAAGTCATGATGCATTTTTGCATAGAAAAATATGTCATGACTTTTCCAGTGGCCCAGTATTAGCACCATTATAAAGATAAATAAATGTAGCTGTAAACTGAAAATGTCAGCAATATGTCCAAGATCTCCCAGCTATTTAAATAGAGAATATGTGTACATTGCTATCTCTTTGACCGCAAAGCTGGCTGGTCTACTTCCAGCAGCCTGCCTCATGATATATAAGATAATAGGAAAAAGGTAGTGATATGTATATTGGTTACATCTGAAACTCTGCAGTCTCTTGTGAAGGTTATTAAAGAAACCAAAGCAAATCCTTAATGAGGCTTAAAAATATCATATCAAAAAGCACATTCAGAAAACTAAAATGGAAAAAGAAGTAGGCAAAATTTTGTTGACTTTCTATTCAAATGTGCTGACATGTGGGGATATTTATGTTTTTCTGAACATCTGGTGAATATTGGTATGTTTTTATTCACAATCTCCCATTATTAATGATAAAGGCAAGCTGAGTAATTATGATATACTGCCACAATGAATCAATATCATGGAAGGTTTTTATTTTCCCAGTGCATTATAGAGTCTCATCATTCCATCAAACATAAAAACATGGAGCTATTTTTAAAAATAGGAATATGAATGTTATCTTATAACAAGCATGTTTCCATTAGAATAAACCATATTCAGTCAGCAACTCTTGTATCTAAGAGATGAGACTACATTTCCAAGTCATAAGATGTGTTATTGTTATTAATAATGATTCAAATTACACTTTTAATATCATAAATTAAATAAATATTACATCTTTAATTTGAGAAATGACCTAAGCCTGATACATATTTGTTCTGTCAAGACAGAATTCCAATTGTTGCTAGAAGACTTCGTAGGTTGGAATCATTTTATTAGGGACAGAGATACCATGGCCTTTATCTCCTTTACAGATTGTTAGAATAAAGTGCATCTTTATAGCATTTCCAGTTTTTCCCCCCTGGCTTCTAGGGAAGGTTCCTTCAACTACTTAGGCTCTTCTAAGATACATTTCAGAATATAAATGAACCCGATCCGTAAAATGCCATCATGTACAAATACTCGAAGGGTGGCGAAGGACAGCTTGGCAGTGGCACCGGCGACCCCACTGGAGAAGCAGGCTGCTTATAAGTGGAGTGTCTCACCATCTGCATGTGCCACTTAGTGAATGCCTACTTTAGACAGGACAGCATGGTAGCGTTTATGGCATGCAACACTCTCCGTAATCCATGCACTCTACCTTTAACCCCTTTACCCTCTGTGCTCCAGACAAGACTTGTTTGCCAATAATCAATGCTCTATCTCCCATCTGGGTTTCTATATTTATTGTTCCAATATCACATCGTCTTGTGCTTTTCTTATCTGTCAAATTATTTTTCATACTTCATGTATCAGTTTAGCTATCCTTCCTCTGGGAATGACTATGATTTACAATGCCACTTTTATTTATTGAGCACTTACAACATGCCAGGGATGGTACTAAATAATTGGTTTACATGTAAAATCTCCCTTACTCATTACACATATTAGTTTAAAATCACTGTAATTTAAGGACTTACTGCATGCCAGACATTGTTAGGTATTATACAGATGTGCCTAAAAGTTAATAACTTGCCTATGGCAAGTTGGAAAAAGAAAACAAAAGCAAAAACAAAAACAAAAACAAACAGAAAAGGATTTGAACCTAGACACACAAACTCCCAAGCTTGCGGTCTTATTATCTCAAGAGTGTTTACAAGTAGGTACTGTTATTTTACCCATTGTGATTGTGGCCATTGGCTCCTGATCTTCACTAAGGTCTGGGTGTAAGTTCTGTGTGCAGCATCGGCCTCCTGTTTTCACCAGGCCAGCTGGTTGCATTGCATTTGCCTGCTTGCTTTTCTGTTTCTTTTTAGATGAGGCAACAGAAGCCTTGAGGAGAGAAGTAACTTGCCAAAAGCCTGTTAACAATAACAAATGACCAGGCTCTCTGTTCCAAAGTCTGCATTTTTCCTTCTGCTGAACAGTTCCTTGTACATGTAGGCAGGGCCATTCTCCACAGATGTACATTCCCATAAAAAAAATAAGTAAATAAATATATAAATAAATACAAAAACAAAGGAACACGGACCTGAAAGGACACAGAGAATATTTATTTCTATGCCCATTGCTTCATTCTCATTTGATTCCTCTTGATTTGTTTCAAAATACGACTGAGGACATGTGATTATAACAATTATAATACCTATGTAAAATAAAAAATAAATAAATTTTTAAAAATTATTAAAAAAATAATAATTATAATGCGTAAAACATTAAGGATTTATTATTTGCCCTTCTGCTGAGGGTTTTATATGTATCCTCTCGTGTATCTCACGATAAGCCTGTAAGGCAAATACTAACATGCATTATTTAACGATGGAGGGAAATGCATTCTGCGAATACATTGTGAGGTGATTTTGGAGTTGTATGAGCCTCATACAGTGTATTCGCACAGATCTAGATGGTACAGTCTTCTGTACACCCCTCTCCCAGACCACGCGATACAATCTTATGGGAACACTCACACATGCGTGTCTGCTGGGATGGCTGAACTATCATTATGGCAGGTGGCTGCACTCATTTTTTTTTTTTGAGAGGTTTTTGCTATAGGGCGCGTGAGCTCGCCAGACAGAGAGAGAGAGACAGAGAGACAGAAAACAAGAAATCACCCCCCCAGGGGGGATGGCCACACCGCAATCCCTTCTCCTCCATTCTTCTCTCGGGATCTTGGGCACACACGCACATGCGCCCTGCGTGAGATTTAAGCCCCCGGGTCGGGGAGGCAAACCGCGGTCGACTACGTGGGAGTCCAGCGACATAGCCATTACACTAACTGCTGGTTCCCCTGGCTGCACTCTTAACATCCCACTTTTTAGTTGAGGCATCATCTATAGAAGGGGGCCTGGCTTGCTCTAAGTTCCCCAACTAGTAGGCAGAGATAGTTGCTTAACAAATTTGACAGAAATCTCCTTGTTTGTAGGAGAAATGAGAATATTTTCAGGGTTGTAAAAATCCACTGTCATTTACCAAACTATTTGACTTGTATAATGTCAATTATCTGGTGGGAGACTAACCTCAAACATGCCTCACGTGCAGTTCCCCTGAGAAACTGAGTTGTCGGGAAAGTCAAGAAGGGCTTTTGCATAGAAAAATATGTCATGACTTTCCTGATACATAGAGAATAAGCGAGAAATGATTTTGCCTAAAGCCCTTTATTCTCATATTTTCCTCCTGGTTTCTTTGGAATGCTGTAGTTTGAAAAGGTGATAAAGGGCTTGCATGAATCCAATTTTGTATAGTGGAAAGACACATGGGCGTCTGGGACCCTGTAAAGCCATTCCTCTGCTAGTTTGACTTTCTCTTCTCTATATTAAACGGATCTTCTTTAATTGGTGTGGAAGATACATTGTTCCAAATCTCAGACAAAGTTCTCCACATTGGATTCTTTTAAGGCTGGCAGTTCTGACAAGACAGTCTTGTCACCCCTGGTCACAGTCAAGACATAGTAACGGCTGCTTCCAGTGACTTACGACCAATGAGAAAATAAAAATATGAAGATTGTGACTCCCAGAAGCAATTAGCCCATTCCTGACAGAACCAACTATGATAGAAAAGCTCATCATTGCTGAACTCCTAGGACATCGAAATACATTCAGTCATAATTGTGAACTGAAGAAACTATTTCTGTAAAGCAGTAAAGTTTCACATTTTTACTACAAAAGGTTAATTAGTATTGAACAGCTCTGAATATACTAAATATAAATTAATAAAGTGCAAGTAAAAATTTTTTTCTTAGACCATTTGCCTTATTTTTTTATTTATTATCATAGTCTTGTTTATATTACCTTGAAACATGTATAACTTCACAGTGTATTACATTAGTATGAGTAAAATTTTAAATTCAGAGATTTGACCATTACTTTTTAGACACCCCTCAAAAATGAATCACTTGATGAGCTTTATTTTTCACCTAATATATATATTTTTCAGATGATAAAAAATTTTTATTGTAAGAAGTCATCTCTTCTACCTAGAGATAATAACTGTCTGATTTTGGTGAATGTCCTAATAGTTTTTCACATTTCCTACATTATGTGTGTATGTTCGTGTGGAGAGAGAAAAATAGAGTAGAATGTTATCATCCTACCTCTTTTCTATTTTATCAAAAAATTTTTTTCTAGTTGAATAATACTTTATCACTTTGTTACATCATAATTTATTTAACTGTTGCACTGATACTGAAAATTTAGGTATTTTTCCACTCCTCTCTATTTTGGATGATGTTGTAATAAACTTTTATGTAATAGTCTGCTTTTGAGGCTCTTACTATATAGTATTATTAGGTTGTTGGGGAAGTCATGATGTATTTCTCTATGTTTTTCTACGCAAAATGAATCATGACTTTCCCTATGGCCCAATATGTTCATTTTTGAAAGTTGGTACCACATTCCCTCCACTGATGGCATCTTAAATTCTTATCTCTGGAGAGGCATCCACTGGGCAAATAACATAGTACGGGAACTTGTAATGACTAGAGTTCTTCTTCCTATAGAGTTTGGCCAGTGGACGATGTTGAGTGGTTTAACTTTCCTGGCACTTGAGAACAGCTTTTAGACACGGCCTGCGATGAGGCTTAAAAAAAAAAAAAAAAGAAGAAGAATGTCATACATACTCCAAATTAAGTAAGCAGTAGATTGAAAAATTCTAAAAAGTCAGAAGTAAATGATTAGAATATCGATAGTGATTTTTTTTAGGTTATAAACTTAGAATTTTCTTGTTTTGTTTATATACATATACATATATATGTATATATATAAAACCATATATTTTTAAGAAAACATATATACACATATATGTATGTATACATGTGTATACACACACACACACACACACACACATATATATATATATAAAGTGAGATGAGCCAGGCACAGGAAGACAAATGCCACACAATCTTATATGTGGAGTGTAAAAAAGCCGAATTCAGAGTGGAAAGAGTAGACAGGAGTGGAACCAAGTAGAATGCTGTTACCAGAGGCTGGGGGTAGAAGGAAGCAGGTGCTGGGGAGATGTTTGTCAAATGACACAAAATTGCAGTTATGAGAAATAAATTCAGGAGATCTATTATATATCATACTGACTACAATTAGTAATCATATATCATATATTTGAAAATGACTAAAAGTCCATTTAACTATTCTCACCACAAAAAAAAGTGAATTAATTTTATAATGAAACATACTCAATAAGCTTTATTTTTAAGAAAAAATGTAGAACTAAGCAATCTAGCCCTCTCAAAAAACCCAGATTCTTCATGTTGAATGATACAGTTTTCTATTAGTAAATGAAAAAACCCATGGTTCTGACTAGACCTACATACTCAAGTGGAGGAGGAAGGCAATCATAGAGATCTCTCCAGGCAAAAAACATTTCTGTCTCAATTATCTATACCTTTCAAACAAAATTGTTTTCTGGCCTGGAATTATCCAGATGGCTGCCTCTTTCATTTTCCCCTAACTCTACATGTACAACTGTAAGACAGTCCTTTACCATTGAAAAATTGAAAGGAAAACACAAGATTATAAGTGAGAGCATACAGAAAAATTGGGTGTAGTCATATGAGAATTCTCTATACTATCTTTGTTAACTTTTCTATAAATCTAAATCTATTTTAAAACTGAGAAACACATGGCTTCTGGAACTGATTCTCTACCTTTACTCCACTGTATGACATCAGAGAATAATTGTGTAACTCTGTCCTCAATATCCTAATTTATCAAAAAATATATATATGCATATAAATATATATTGAGTGGTCAGAAAAGTCATGACGTATTTTTCTGTATTTCTATGCAAAAATGCATCATGACTTTTCTGACTACCCAATACATATGTGTCTAAGTATGTACAGGTGTATATTGTACTTATGCATGTGAGTATGTATGCATATGTGTGTATATATGAGTGTACTTCAAAAGTTCATGGAAAGTGTTATTAAGATACAAGTTCATTTTGGTGCAAAAAAAGTAGAAAGAGAGACAAAGTGAGAAATCACCCCCCATGGGGGATGGCCATACTGCAATCCCTACTACTCCACATTCTCCTCTCATGATTTTGGGCATACATGTACATGTGGCTAGAGTGAGTTTTAAACCACTAGGTCTAGGACCTGAACCATGATTGACTATGAGGGAGAACCGCAACATAACCATTATGCCATCTGCTGGCCCCTATTTTTTTTTCTTCTAGAAAGAGATTTTGGCTAAAGATCACATGTACTCACCAGAGAGAGATACAGAAAGCAAGAAATCACCCCCGGGGGGAATGGCCATGCCACAATCCCTTCTCCTCCATTTTCCTCTCAGGATTTTGGGTGAGCACTCATGCACAAACACCCAGCATGAGTTTTAACCCACCAGGTCCAGGACTGGAACCACAGTTGACTACACGGGAGTCCAGTAATGTAACCATTATGCCATTTGCTGACCTCCATGCATATACTTGTTTCCTTGCATATATTTGTAATCATCATCATTTTCCATGGATTTGGAGACATCTTGTATACATACATGGACACATGTACAAATATATATACAAACACATATACATACACTCATTGCTTTTCTTTCTTTTCTTTTCTTTCTTTCTTTCTTTATTTTTATTTTTGCCATAGGTCAAATGCACTAGCTATAGAGAGACAGAGAGAGGGAAAATGAGAAGTCACCCCCCCATAATACATTGCAATCCCTTCTCCATTTTCCTCCTGGATTTTGGGCACACAATACACACACACACACACACACACACACTTGGCATGAGTTTCAGGTCACCAGGTCCAGGACTCAACCACAGTGGACCATGTAGACATCCAGCACCTTAATCACCTGCTGTTCCTCATATATTCATATTTTCTTTTTTTAAAGAATCATTTTATTTAAATTTATTTATTTGTTTTAATTTGACCAGAGAGGGATAGAGAGAGAGAAAGTGAGAAAACAAGCTGCCAGGTCTGGGACTTGAACCACGATTGGTCATGTGGGAGTCCAGCGTCCTTAACCACCACATCACCTGCTGGCCCCTATATTCATATTTTCAAATTACCTACTTTATAGCAGCATTCAAGCCTCAAACAAGAGCTATCAAAACTGAAAATTTTACATCATTAAACAACTGTAATATAATAGCATTTAATAATGTTTTAGCTAGTAGAGCACTTATGCTACACAATCAAAATTTTAAAAAAGCAAATCTACAAGCTTCTTATCTTTAAATAAATAACTTATTTTTGTGATAAACTTTTCAAAAAGAGAGAAAAACACTTTGCTTAAAAGCAAAGCATAAAAACATTTTTCATTGAGATTTATTCATAGTTCAAAGTTTTTCTCTTCTGTGGGGAGGAGAGAGTGAGAAAGCTCCCCAGGAAAATGGCCACACCATGATCTTTTCTCTTATTATCCTCTCAGGAATTGGGGCATACATGCATACGTGCCCAACATGTTTTTCAAGCCACTGAGTTTGGGACTTGAATCATGTACTGTGCATGTGAGATGCAGCTGCCTCAACCACCATGCCACTGGCTGGTCCACAAGGCTTACTTAATCCCAACTCCAAGATATATGAGAGAGAGAAGTATTTTTTCCTCCTTCTATTTCTACTACTCAAGTCTAAAGCTAACATTACTATACTGATCTCCTGATTATTCTTTCTGCTGCTTCTGTGTCCTTTCACCAATCCATTTTTCATAGTAGTCAGCTATGCGCAAAACTTTCCAATTATTTTCCCATTGCCCTGTCTGGGAAAGCAATACTTCTTACCATGGAATTCAAAGTTCTACATAGTAAAGATCTCCCTGACCTCCCGGCTTCATTTTGTCTCTTTCTCTGTTTCACCCTGCATTCTGTTATAGCCACAAGACTGGTTCCTGGGTCATTCTTTCCTACAGTAGGGCCTGAGTGCCAACCACTGAGTCAAGAGCACCTCTTGGGTTCTTTTCTTGGACACCTCTTTCTCACCCTTCCTTCCTTTCTAAAATAGTTTTCTCATCCTATTATTCTATACCCCAACACTATTTTCCCGTGTAACATTTCCAATTTAAATGTTAAGGTTTTATTTGTTTGTTTTTATATATTGCCTGCCCTTTGTAATGTGTACATATATTATATCAATGTAGAAATGATTTAACTCACTATTCTATATCCCATCCTTGTAGTATTGGCGCATAGGAGATTAGCAAAGAGTTTTGTCCGTGAATTAATGAAATTGTTGAGCTATTTAGGCACAGGTATAATCAAGCTCTAGTAAATTTAGAAAACTCATGAGAAAAAAAAAATGTATCTTGTCTTCTCTGGACTTAAAGGATTATATGGTCATATACCAAGAGTTAAAAGTCATGAGTTGGTATTAAAAACATGACTTAAAGCAAAAGTCTTTGTTGTAGTGAACTATGTCACACTCCACTCCTATCTCTGAAAATTTCCATTTTTTGCATTCTCCATTTCAAAATGCATGGCTTCCAGTAAGCCTCAATTCTAAATGTCAGCTGTTCTATTCTTAATGGATAAAATAGTTGTTTGACTCTCTCCAAATTCAAATTTGTACATGTTTTATAACCCCTATTGATTTCTTGAGTGGTTAACCATGTACTTGGAGAGTGTAAATTATACACTGGAACTGTGTTAGACCTGTTAAAAGGTAAACTAACACTATGATACCACAAAGTACCATTTAGTTTAATAACTAAATTTCAAGCCTTAAGTGGTGTCCAAGTGGAAAGAAACTATTTATACTCACACAACATCTTTAACTATTTCTAGAGTATTTTTTGACACTTATCACAGACTAGAAATTAAGGAAGTACCAGCAGCACATCAATTATTCAAAACAGAAGAAGAAAAAGGAAAAAAAAAGAGTGACTTATAGCCATTTAAAATACTTGGAAAATGAGTCATTTTAGATTAAACGAGATTTTTGTTTTTTTGTTTTAGAGAAATTTTTACTATAGGGCATGTACACTTGCGAGAGAAACAGAGAGAAAGACAGAGAGAAATCACTGCCCCGGGGGGATGGCCATGTGGCAGTCCCTTCTCCTCTATTCTCTTCTTGGGATTTTGGGAATGCACAGACACTCACCTGGCATGAGTTTTAAGCTACTGGGTCCAGGATTTGAACTACATGGGAGTTCAGCAATGTAATCACTATGCCATCTGTTGGTCCCTAAACAAAATTTTCTATTAACTGAAGGATACCATTTCAAATATAAAATCATTTCATTTTAAATTTTTCTTAAGGTAGTGCTTTCAATTCCCATCTTCTTAAGCAAAATACGCTAAGTAAACTCTAGGATAATGAGTCAAAATTCCACATGAACAGTTATTCAGGCATTCTGAAAATGAAGCTAGAGGTCACATGGGTGATTGTACCCCAGAGATGACTTGGAATTTTATTGTTAAAAAGGTCGTTGATGTCAGTTTGCTTCCTAATCATTTGCTTCTTTCTAATAAAGGTAGAATGTAGCTTCATTTGTTCTATGACAAAATGAGCAATGTAACATGACTTCCTTTCTTAAAAGATGAATTAATCAAAAAGGAACGCAATCTCTTCCCAAAAGAACCCTCTTCCTCTCAAATATTTGTCCTTATTGTGGTTATTAGCATCCTTTGACATACTGGCAGTTTCAAAACATAATCTTTGTGTTGCATATGCAAGGATCCACAGATATTTTAACATAAGCTTCAACTAAGGTAACCATATCATTTATCATCCAAACTCCAAACTTTGGGAGTGAAACAGGACCTTATTAATAATCATGCTGAGTAAACTGACACGAACTAAGATTTTCCAGGTTGCACACTAGCTGAAACCAATCTTTCAGCTCACTTGCCCTGATTCCATATGGACTGTTATATATACTACTTCATCAGTGTGAGAGTTTAGTTGGTAAATGAAAACAAACTATCTAAGGCTCCCATAGCAAACTGCCACAAACCAAGTGACCTAAAACAACATAAATTTATTATCTCTCTATGTTTAAAGTGACATAAAAATCTGAATATTCAGTTATTGGCCAAGTCACGCCTTAAAAGAAGCATCCTTTTCTGTCTCCTCCAGCTTATGGTGGTTTCTGCCTGCCTTGGTCCATAGCAGCACACCTCCAATTTCTGCTTCCATCTTCAGATTATCTACTTAAACGTCTTCACATGGCCTTTATATAAAGATACCAGTCATTGTATTTAGGGCCCACACAAATCCCAGGTGACCTCGTCTTAACTAATTACATCTTTCCAAATGAAGCGACACTCTAACACTCCAGGTAGCTCTGAATTTTGTGGTGGGACATAATTCAACCCAGTCCAATAACAAATAAAATATCCGGTTGTTATTTTACCATCACTAGACATAAGATTTTATTGACAGCATCAAGAAAAAGTCTAATAGTGGGAACAATGTGGAAAATCTATAATGGATTTTCGTATCATTAAAAGTTTTCATTTTAGGAAGCTAAACTATCTTCCTATGACAGTTTTATCTGCTTAAACACAAAGATACTTGATTCACTGGCATATACCAAGGTATAACTGAGAAATAGCCATCAAAACTATATAGCTTTTCAATGATATTAAGCTAGTGTGTGTGTGTGTGTGTGTGTGTGTGTGTGCATATATATATATA
>NW_006159700.1:438448-450981 GCF_000334495.1 Tupaia belangeri chinensis
AAAACATATATACACAGACAGTATTCAGAAGTTACTTCTTAGCAGCAACTACAAAATTCTGTATTGGAGTTGATTCTATGATTCTGTTATTATCAATTTTACCTAGAATGCTAATTTTAATGTGAAACCATTTTAATGTCAAACCCACCTTCAGAAATACTCTTAATACATTTAAATATATTTGTTTCTTTAAACTACTTTGTTCTTTCCTTGAATATTAAAAAATGTATGTACCTACCAGTGATTTCATTGACAATAACTTAGATACATTTCCCCAGGTACCATCATACGGCAGTACTCCAAATTTGTAAATGAACCCAAATCTACACTAGAAGTTCTCTAACTCCTTTTTTTTTTTTTTTTTTTTTTGATTTTTGCTATAGGGCATGTGTGCTCACCAAAGAGACAGAAAGCAAGAAATCGTCCCCCAGGGCCATGCTACAATCCCTTCTCCATCCTCCTCTCAGGATTTTGGGCATGCACGCACATGTGTCCAGCATGAATTTTAAACTGCCAGGTCCGGGACTGAAACTACGGATAACCATGTGCGAGTTCAGCAACACAGCCATTATGCCATCCTCTGGCCCCTCTGAGCTGCTCTTTTTAGGCCATTACACCATACGGGAGAAATAGGTAAAACCATAAACATTTGCATATATTTGCCTTTCTAAGTTACTCGTAAGTATCCTTCTCACTGTTTATGATAAGCAACACACTTTCCTGCATAACTTTTTCTTGTTACTGAAGAATGAAGTACATAGCAAATATGGCTTTTACCTATGCACCTAGTCCTTTCATACTGAATCTATACATGTTCTTGACTAGAATTCTCTGCCTTAATGCACCCTACATTGTTCCCTAAGGTAGAAATGGGTTGCACTGTCATGGGAACATCACTGACGTACAGTTGGCACTTTGATGCAAACAACTGAGAAGGGTTACCTTTTTGAAACCTGCTTCACCAAAATACAAATGGTTGCCAACTACATCTCCTATCTCTTTGGTAGTCATTCCTTGTTCATGATGCGTCTTGAACACTCAGTTTGTGTCAGTCTCTGTTGTAAACACTGGGGATGTTACGGTCACAATGCGTTCTTTGCGCTAAGAGAGGGAATAGTACAGTGCAAAGCTTTCTCGTGTGCCCTGCACAGGATGCAGGTGTGGTAATATACTGATCCACTTCAGCCCTCACAGTGGCTTGGGTAGTTAGAGAGTCCACACCGCTCTCTTCTTCCCTTACCAAAAAACTAAATGCTTTTTTTCTATGTGTGTGATCATGTGTGAAATTTGGATATGCCATGGTTTAATGCAATGTTTCCCACAATGAGGTCTGGTGGGATAGTTTATATAAAATGGTCCTCAAAAACAGAGGAAAGTTTCACAAATGAATGGGTTTAGGAATACTGCATAATACGTGTCTCCTCCTGGCATCTCACAGAGTAAGTTAGCCTTTTAAGGACTCTTAGGAATCCAGCAGTGAAGAAACATGTATCTTTGTTTAGTCTACCCTTTCCCAAGCATATTTGACTACAGAAGTCCTTCATGAAGTCTGTTTTAGAAAAAAATAAGGCATTGAGAGAGCTCCCTTTAGGGAACTGGTCTAAAGGGTATATTCTATGTCCTTATAGTCTGGGTTTAGACGCATAGATGGCCATATATCCTGCCAGGAAACTGAAGAGATGTCCCTCCTCTGACACCTTTCTAATCTGCTGCCAACACCTGCTGATGGTGGTAGTGTCATCTCCCAGTTGTTCATTGCCACAAAGAGTAATTTTGCTTTTATTTCCATTTGCCTTCTTTCTGGCCCCGTTGCCTTCCTTATGACTTTATCTTTTTCACAGACCGAAATGATCTTGTATAGATATCACCAATGGCCCAGTGCTTCTTCATTCCCATCATAAATACTGATGTAGTTTGCCCTTTTCTCAGCTGTGTTTTTTGTTCCTAAATCCATAGGAATGCTTCATTGGCATTCACATGGGCGAGGTTTTGTTACTGTATTAGTTATCTAACAGAGTCATTAAAGAAGTCTGGACGTTTGAAAAAGTTGATCTTAAGATACTTGAGATTTGACAAAATCTAGAAATCTCCCCCAGATATTAGCACTTATTACCAGCACACTCCCTATTCTCTGATGTGTTCTCAAGAGTGGCACAGAAATTTGTAAATGAAATGAGCCATTCAGGCTAGCTACTAAGGATAAGGAAGGCTAGCCAAGTTGAAGTCCTGAGGATGTCCAAGGGTAGACCTGGGAAGAGCAGTAGAGAACCAGCCATTGCTCACACACTGCTCTTAGGCCACAGCTGGAGTTAGTACTAGACAGCAAATGAGCTGAAATGCACCTGGGACCAGAAAAGTGACCCAGCTATAGGCCCTTTATCAGGAAAGAAAAGGAGATCTAGGGCACAGGAAATCAGCATCAAGTGGCTAAAGACTAAGGGAGATAAGAAGAAATGGCTAGGTGAGTTGAACATTGTAACCCACATTGTCGGGAAATCTGATTCCCCTAGGGTATTCATGTTAAAATATAGATCCTGATTCCTAAATCAGTGATTCTGTTTCAGTTGATGTAGACTAAAACCTGGAAATAAGTTTCTTTTTTGGGGGTGGGGGTGTTTTCTTTTTTTTTTTGAGTGAAGGGGCAGAGTCTGAACTAGAATAAGGAAAATTGCTCTTAAAAGAGTCATTTTAGTGGACCAAGAGATGGTACTGTGGTACCAGACAGGACACACATAAGAAGGGTGCTGGATTTTTGTCCCAGGACCTCCCTGAGCATGTCGGGCACACATGCACCCAAAATCCAGGCCTGACAGTAGATCAAGACCTGAATACCCTGCTGGGAGATAGCTCTCTGTCTGTCTGTTTCTATCTCTCTCTTGGAAGTAATAAATAAACTTTAAAAAGAAAAAGAAGAATGTGGGACAGCAGGTGGCATAGAGGTTAAGGTAATTAGATCCCACACGGCCTACTACACAGTTTGAGTTCTGGACCCAGTGGCTTGAAAAACATGCCAAATGTGTGTGTGTGTGTGCCCTAAATCTGAAGAGGAGAATGGAGAAGAGACTATGGCATGGCCATCCCCTCCTGTGGGATGATTTCTCACTTTCTCTGTCACTTTCCCTCCCTCCAGCATGTATCCTACAGCAAACTTTAAAAAAAAAAAAAAAGTGTTAGTATACTGAAATTATCATATCATTACATTTATCTCATTAAATTTTGCTACTTGTGAGGGGTCATAGCAGAATCATGTTTATACAATACCCACATGTATAAGGTATATTCAGAGAGTTCATGGAAAATTCCATAACGAAAACCTTTTTATGGATTTCAGTTTTCTTGCACCAAAGCAAAATTACACTTAAATTCCACTTTTCCATGAGCTTTTTGAAGTTCCCTCTTACACGCACATACCTCTATGAGGGGTGTCAGAGAATCAAGAGTGTCTTCTAAGATTCCTTGAGAACCAAAAGCTAAGGCGCTGAACCTAAAAAGGCGACTTAGGTATCTAACATATCCCCAGTCGTGTCTGTCTACAATTTCTAGACTAAGCAGTTTATTAATGTTTAGTGTTAAACTTAAATATTCCATTTAAATAATACAAAACACTGCTAGCTAATACAAGTATTTTACCACCAATTTTATGGAAGTTTTATTTACTTCCCTTGTATTTTCCAGAAGTTCAGTTTTAAGCCAGTTTCCATAGAGAATTTAACATCACTGCTCCTGTCTTTTCTCAAGCACTTTAGAGACTGCTCACAAAAGCCCATTGAAGAGTAAAAGCTATGTTCTTTAGTTTAAGAAACTATAAAAGCTCTTTGGTTCTTTTAGAGTGCTCATGTAGAAAACCAAGCGATTAGCTAGCCTTACTCATTGCAGAATCAGGTATATCTACCCTTTCAGTTTTGGTGTTTATCGTTTACTACCATAAGACATTTTTATGTATGAGAATAAATGCATGGTTGTATTCAGAAGCTGATGGCCAAGAAAATGTTCTAGTAATTTATTATTCTAGCTTCTGTTTTGAGATGTATTTCCCCATTTTTCATTTTACTTTATTCCTTTTTTAAAAATAAAAATTTTCTTCTTTCTTGTTCTGAAAAAGTTCAACCTTTCACACTTCTAGACAATGCTAATCTATGCACATACTGTGAGTGATCACATGAGAATCTGAATTCAGAATTGGTTGTACATAGTTCCCGTGTGATTTCTAAGGAATGACATACATACAAAGGACAGTTTTGTCACCTAGATTCGCTAAAATGCTCATGTTCTTCAGTCTTTAAACGAAGGTGGTAATATATTCTTTCTATAATAGTATCATTCATCCCTGGTCAACGGAGGGGATATTACTTTAAAAACCAGATGATCTGCTCTTAGTTCCCCATTAGCCACACCAGAAGGTGTGAAAAGAAGAGACCACGTCCTTTCTCAGAATCCTTTTCTATAATATCTACAGTCATACCCCTCCAGCAGATATTCTTCCATTAGGCAGTTCTCCCTGACCCCCAATCATTTTGTGACATGCTATCTTCAACCTACAAAAAGTTGTTTACCTTTTCTACTACAGCAATTACTTTGGGATATTTTCTGGCAGCTTCTCCACTCTGGACAACTATGTTTCTGAGGAAACTTAGAGAAATATTCCTTTAATTAAAACACTATGTATTCATCATCTTTTCTGTGCTATGTTGTAGGCCAAGTACCCAGATTAAAACAGTTTTTAAACATCAGATGTGTCACCCACCTTTAAAAAGGAATTTCTAAACTAATGTGTCACACAGACAAGTAAACAAAAATGAAAATCAGGTGTGAAAAGTGGTAGGCTAGGAGGAGTGGAGTTTAAGTAAAAGGGGCCAGACTGAGGGACCAGAGGAAAATATCACAGAAGCTTCTTTGAGGAAATAAGGTCAATGATGAAACCTGAACACTGAGTAGGACTCACCGAGATAAAAATCTCCCGGAATAAAATTGGGGAAAGATAAGCATTCCAGGCAAGAGGAACAGCATATGAAAAGTCCCAGAGGAGACAGAAGCTTCATATGCTCTAAGGGCGAATGTAGGAGGATGTAAGAGAATTACAAAAGGTGAAAATGGCAAAACTGGGAGCAGATTACAAATGGTCTTCTAAGTAATGTTACAAATTGGTTCATTGAAGGAATAATGAGGAATAATGACTTGATAGATGATTCTTATGTGTGTGTTGGGGGGATAGTTAAGGGAGTTCATGATATATTCATATTTTCCTTCTACAAAGATCCCTCTTCCAGCCTTTCTCTGATAAGCACATGTGCTCTCTAGAAAGTTAAAACAAATTTAACAACCCCTCTGGCCACTCACATGTGGAAACTGCTTTGGAGGGGACAAAATTGGAGCAGGGTGATTTGCTGAAAGGTAGCGATGTTCTGACTTAAGTGAGCATCAGTAGAAATGTAGAGGAAGAGACACATTTAAGAGATATTGAAGAAGTAAAAAATCATAGAACTTGGTGATTTTACCAATTAATATTTTTAAATGAAACCCAGATTTTTGGTTGAGTCACTGAATGGATGAATATGCATAGGATAAAAAGCAGAGGAAGGAAGTGAGAGAAGAATCGGATTATGAATCTGAGGTACCTGAAAGATGCTAAGCACTTCTGTGTATATATATGAAACTATGAAAATAATTACCTGTTTTTAAAAAGATAATCTGTGTTTACCAGTCAATATTTGGAAGTCAGAGGTAGTCAGGTAACAATAGAAGTTTGGGGTAAGGTCTAGCCCTCTCTCAAGGAGAATGTTTACAGTGAAAAAAAAAAAAAAGAACCTTAGGAAACCATCATTCCTTCATTTAAAGAATCAATTTGAAAATAGGAGCCTACAAAATAGACTAAATGGACTATGAAGGAGCAACCAGAGCAAAAAAAATTTTAAAAAAGATGTATATTATGAAAACCCAGGGAAAAGAGGGCTTCAAAAAGAAGGACATGGTCAGCTTATTAATATCATTGAGAGACTGGTTATTAATATTACGGAGAGACTGAGACAGCTGGTGTCTGATAGGAGACTACTCACTGGGGCAAGCAGGTGGTGTGGTGGTGAAGGCACTGGACTCTCACTTAGCTGACCATGGTTCAAGTCCCAGATCTAGTGGCTTGAAAATCATGCCAGGTACATGTGTCTGAGTACCCAAAAATCCCAGGAGGAGAATGGAGAAGAAAGGTTTGCGGCTTGGCCATCCCCTCAGGGGGTGATTTCTCATTTTTCTTCTCACTATCTCTCTCTCTCTCCAGCAAGCATGCATGCCCTATGGCAAAAACCTTTAAAGAGAGAGAGAGACTATTCATTTTAGCAACATAGATATCCATGACTTTGGTCATAGCAGTTTTTCTCCCTCTCTCTTTTTTAAGATTTTTTGCATAGGGTTCATGCACTTGCCAGAAAGAGAAACTGAGAAATCATCCACTGGGTAGGAGACCACACATTCTCCTCTGGTCTTCTCTCAGGATTTTGAGCATGCATGCACACGTGCCCAGCATATTTTTCAGGCCTCCATGTTCAGGATTTGAACCACAGAGTCAGCCATGTGGTATCCAGTCCCTTAACCACCACAACACCTGCTTACCCTATATCAATTTCTCTTAAGGAGCAATTAGAGAGCTGCAGGTTGAAAAATAAATAGGAACAGAGACATTTTTGAGAAGTTATACTATTGAAAGGGAAAAAGAGACAAGAGGACTACAAAGGGATATTGGTTAAGAGAGGGCTTGTTTTTTTGTTTTATTTATTTATTTATTTATTTATTTATTTTAAGAAGGAATACATTTTAACATGAAGGAAAGGAGCAAAGAATGAAGGATAGTTAAAAGTTGCAGAGAAGAAAGACTGATAGAGCCCTTGAGGAAGATAGAGGGGTTGGAATTCAATGATGACTTGGCTTGGCAAGATAAGTTTCCTGGGATAAAAGGAAGAAAAAAAAAAGTATTTCAGAACAATAGGATCTAGATGGGATAAAGAGGCAAGAGTTATACAGAGAGCATACATGGGTGTATATTTGATATGGAGACCAGAGGTCGTCTTATCTTTTGCATGGTCTACAAGTTGTACTGGAAAAAGCTCTGATTTTGATCTCATTTCTGTTTATCAAGTGTGTCAATTCCTGAGACATTATTTAACCTGCTTGAGCTTCCTAGCCCACACAAAATGGGACCTTTGTAGACTTATCCTGAAGGACTATGATAGCAAACATATTTTTATCATGTTAAATATTAACGCAAGGATGGTCCTGTTGTAGATTCTCAAGTAATTATAGATCTATTTATTATCATCTTCTCTTACTAATGTTTTCTTGACTATATTTAGAGGGCAACAAGCAAAATCACTGGGAAACAATCAACAACAATCAATACTGTATACATATTATATACAGTACACAGCATAATGTCAGATACATATTAACCAATCAGGAAATATTTATACAATAAATCACTGAAAGATAGTTGTTTTGTTTGGTTTGGTGTTTTGGTCTATATGTAATTAACATCTTTACTTTCAGTTTGTTTCAATAAATGTTTCAACCTCAATCCTTCCCCTTCTCTGTTGGCTAGTAACTTTAAGGTCACAGAAGAAAACAAGTATGTCACCTTACTAAGTTTATATTGAGTATCTGTTTTATTATAGGTGACTTACAAAGAAGAAAATAGCTTGATTCATTTAGCCCACAAGGCTAAAATGAAATGAGGCCTAAACCCATTGCTTATATCTTCTGTCACTGCTTATTTATTTATTTATTTGGCCATAGGGTGCATGCACCACTGGAGAAAGAGATAGTAAGACAGAAAGTGATTAATCATCCCACAGGGGGTGGCCACACTGCAATACCTTCTTCTCCATTCACCTCCTAGAATTTTGGACATTCACAAACTTGTTTCTGGCATGATTTTCAAGCTGCAGGGTCTGGGACTTGAACCACTGTCACCCATATGGGAATCTGGTGCCTTAACCATTGCAATACTTGCTGGCCCCTCTTCTGCCATTTTCAGTATTATCACCAAAGAAGTTCACTAAAATAGGACATCCAGATAAGACACTAATCAAATAAATTTGGTCAGAAATACGTAGATTTAGTTTAAGATGAAAGAAAGGAAGGAGGAATATTCTTGGCATAAAATGGCTTGCTATATTTTTTGTTTCTCCAGGGTTTATAGGAAACTTTGTCTTCTAAGATCAGGTTGGAATTAAGAAAAGATGCTAGGAGGAAAACTCAGTGGAAGGAGCTTAAGCAACTTCAGCTCTAGACTCCCAAGAGACTAATGAACCATAGATTCCTACCTCTTCCAAGCCTGATATTTACAGAAGTGTTGTCAAAGATATGTAAAACTTAATAAATACTGTATTTTTAAAAGGTCTTCATGCTAATCTTCTAAACCTATAGGAGTTACTTACTTGCTAAGAGTTAATAGACTCTTGCCTGAATGATGAAATTCGAAAAGGGCCATTAGAAGCAGAGCACAAATTCCTCAAGTGGCTTGTGGTCATCAGTCTTTTGGGAGCTCTACCATCCAAACCCACGCAGGGCATTTCTGAGCCAAAACAAACAAAGCACACACACACACACACACACACACACACACACACAACTAGCAAATGGCTAAGGGTATTTTTGCTCTTTATGATTAAAAAAAAAAATCTCTTTTCTTCTTGGCGGTCCAGAATTTCTAGGTAAATTTATATGAGCCTTGTTAATGGAAATCCTTGAATTATAGTAATTGTGTTTTGATATCATAAGTTAAAATGTTATATACAAGTTTCTATCCCAAGATCTCACAGATTTCTTAGTGTTTATCTATGTAAATATATTACCAGTAGAAACTAAGATAATAAAAGCCCATGCAAATAATCATCCAATGTTGTTCCATTTCAATCATTCCAGTCCATAAATTATTATGTGTATTTCAGACACTGGTACTTTTTCCAATTTAAATTTAAGCAATTCCTAAATAATGTCATTAAGACCTTGCCTGAAAATGCAGTAACATGAAAATTAGTTTTATTCTGCTTCATTTTTTAAAAATTTATGTCCAATAAGAATATTTATATATGTAAGCAATGATAAGAATAATCACATTTCACATTTTATACTAGTGCCTGATCAATGGTAGAATATGATAGAATTTCACTCCATTCCCATTTATCCTTTCTCAGCCAGTTGCACTGCTTAACTAGCAAAGTTTTAGATTCAACGAGTTTCAATTGTTCTTCTGAAAAAATAAATAAATAAATAAAATAATATTCAATTTGCAGGGAAAAAAAAGATATGTTGAATTTGTAGCATTTGAAGGACTTGATCTCTATTTTGAAGGGTTATTTTTCTAAATCTTTAACAGAGATTGAATAGGAATGTTATGACTGGGTCTCTGCTCTTTATAAAGCTTGAGAATTGATTGTATTCTTAAATGCATCTGTGTCCCTTGTGCTAGGCTGTCACTTTGAGCAAGCATTCTTATTTGAGTCTCTGTCCTAGAGGCTTAAAAGGGAGAGACTCTTCTCATCTCCTCATCTATGCCTTGAAGAAACTATGACAGCAGGTGAGGCTATTATGGAATTTGTTAAGTTGCAAGAACTCATATTGCATTACATTCAGAACCCGTTCGATAGACCGCTTTTCTGGTCTTTAAAAAACTTCGATTGCAATTCAAGCTAGCTATGAGGCTTTTGCACCACCTCACATGTTTATACCTGATAAGATAAGGAGAGGAAATCATAAGAATTGCATATCCTCTCTAAAACCAACTCTAATCAACAATGAGCACAATCATAGCTTTACTCTGAAATTCGTAATTTATTTCTGTCCCAGGCACAATGTAAATATACTGGAGAGTAAGATAATTATTTTTCTTTTTTTAGTTGGTTAAGTAAAATTATTTTTAAATTGCTTTGGAGATATGGTAGTGAGTTGGGATCATTTACATGGACTGTCATTAAATATTTCTTAAAGTGTTATGTAAACAAATTCAAAATTGAAATTTTTGGTTTTCTGGAAAAATGTGCCACATTTTTTGTGCCCACAGGAAAAGATAGTTGATAAAATAATAAACCAAACTGTACTACTCACATGCATGTGCTTGTCAAAATAATATGTGATATTAAAAATTGGATTGGGGGGCACCAGCAGTTAGCATAATAGCTATGTCACTGGACTCCCATGTAGTTGACCACGGTTTGAGTCCTGGACCAGGTGGCTTAAACTCACACCGGGCACATGTGCGTGCGTGCCCAAGATCCCAAGAGGAGAATGGAGGAGAAGGAATTGCAGCATGGCCATCCCCCCGGGGGGTGATTTCTCACTTTCTGTCTCTCTGTCTCTCTCTGTCTGTCTGGAGAGCACATGCACCCTAAAGCAAAACCCTTCAAAAAAAAAAAAAAAAGTGAATTTGGGGGACCTGCAGTTAATGTAATGGCTATGTCGCTGAAGTCCCATGTAGTTGACCGCGGTTTGAGTCCCAGACCCAGTGGCTTAAACTCACACCGGGCGCATGTGCGTGCATGCCCAAGATCCCAAGAGGAGAATGGAGGAGAAGGGATTGCAGCATGGCCATCCCCCCTGGGGGGTGATTTCTCTCTTTCTGTCTCTCTGTCTCTCTCTGTCTGTCTGGCAAGTGCACGCACCCTATAGCAAAAACCTCTCAAAAAAAAAAATGGATTTGGATCTATGAAACATTCTCCAAAGGGAAGACAATACATAGTAAAGATCACTTTAGGCTAGAATATCTGAATTTTAGCTATTGTCAAATTTACTGTGTTTTATAGCCTTTGAGAAAAAGAATAATATACCCATAATTAAGGCAAAAATAAATTTTTAAAACATATTTAAATAATGTTTCTATTTGTCTACTTCTTTCCTTCAGCATATCAAGTATGTTTTATAGTAAATACTAGTAATATATTGAAAATAAGTACCAGCAACAGAAATAAATACTACTTTTAGAGTTGAGAACCTGAAAATCTGAAACAATACAATTTATCACACAGTAATAGTCTAAAATATCCTTATGAAAACGTTGTTATACAGCTCATTTTCCTATTCAGTATCTCTAGTTTAAAAACACTCAGTAAAGGACCAGCAGGTGGTGTGATTGTTAAAGCATTATACTCCCACATGGCTGATTGTGTTTCGAGTCCCAGACCTGGCAGCAGGAAACTCACTCTGGGTACATGTTAGTCCATGCCCAAAATCCCAGGAGGAGAATGGAAGAGAAAGGACTGTGGCATGGCCATCCCCCCTAGGAGATGACTTCTTATATTCCCTCTCTCTCTCTCCTCCTTTGGTGACTGCATATGCCCTATAGCAAAAACAAAACAAAACAAAACAAAAATGCAGTAACAATCTGCCTCCCCAAATAGCCATGACATTAATTTTAGTTTAGGATCTTTTCAACGTTGAAATTATTACACACACAGAATTAGACCTGTCCTGGAGAACATATGGTCTAAAGAATTTATGTGTATATAGATAGATAGATAGATAGATAGATAGATAGATAGATGTATATTTTAAAGACCTAATTAAAGCTAAGTGGGGGGATTGCCAAAGACTAGCGCCTCTAAAGGCCTCCTTTACTGTAATGTACAATAGGTAGTGTCTGCTCCTCTGGCCTGTAGGTACAAAAGCTTGATCTTACAAAAATCCAGAACTGAGTGGGCTGAAGACAGCTGACTCATGCTACCCCACCCCAACAAAAATATACAGAAATTCAGAACAAGTCAATTCACTCAAGAAATATATAACTGGCAAGTGGATAAGATATTCATGTCGTACTGTTAAAACCATTCCCAGTAGTAAGTTACACAGAAATCAAGTTAGTTTTAGACTATTTAGAAAGAAGAATAAGAAAAACAGGTTACCTGAGTAAATATCGTATAGCATCAGACACTAATAATCTGGTGCATCTCTCACTGCAGCTGGGGCTCTGGGTTTGCTAGTTTAAGTTAGTGTTTCAGGACACACCACCTGAAGAACACTTGAATGGATGATAAGACTTGACTTTCAGTACTTCTTTGGCCAAACTCTAACCCTTGTCCAAAGAGAAACATTTTTTCTTTTGAGAGATTTTTGCTATAGAGTACATGTACTCGCCAGAGACAGAGAAACAGAAAGCAAGAAATCAGCCCCTGGGAGAGTGGCCACACCAGAATCCCTTCTCCTCCATTCTACTCTTGGACTTTGAGCACACATGCACAAATGCCCAATGTGAGCTGCTAGGTCCAAGACTTGAACTGTGGTTGACCATATGAGAGTCCAGCATCTTAACTACCATGTCACCTGCTGGCCCACAAGGAACTGTTTTTCTTTAATATGGATGCCATTAATCAAATTTTATACTGTCATATTTCTGCTTTGATGTAGAATATGTCACTTTGATAGATTAATTCTCTAAACAACATCTTGTTTTCAGCTTTTTTGGGGGAAAAGAAGGCTGAGGTATTAGTAAACACACACACACACACACACACACACACAACTGCATAGTTGTCTCATCTTTTTTTTTTTTTTTT
>NW_006159700.1:451038-451640 GCF_000334495.1 Tupaia belangeri chinensis
GAGATAGAAAGCGAGAAATCCCCCCCCAGAGGGGTTGGCCACGCCGCAATCCCTTCTCCTCCATTCTCCTCTCGGGATCTTGGGCACACACCCACGCGCCCGGCGTGAGTTTAAGCCGCCAGGTCCGGGACTCGAACCGCGGTGGACTACATGGGAGTCCAGCGACATAACCATTACATTAGCTGCTGGTCCCAAAATAGTAGTCTCATCTTATCCACAGTTTCATTTTCTGCAATTAAAATAACCTGCTGTCAACCATGGTTTGATATTTAAGGTGAGAGATAACCATATTTACATAAGTTTCGTTGCAGTAGTTTTATTTTATTATGAATTATTACCAACTTCTTACTGTGCCTAATTTATAAATTAAACTTTATCATAGATAGGTACATATAGAAAAAAATAATAAATATAGAGTTCTGTATTATTCATGGTTCCAAGTATCTACAAGGTTTTGTGGAATGTATTCCCCGTGAATAAGAGAGTGACTACAGCACTAATTTAAGTCTGAACTGCCAAGCTGGGATCTGCTTCATTTCTACCACTCACCTTACTTGACTTGTTGTAAAGTAGACCTTTCCGGTCGGTCATTCATTCTCTTT
>NW_006159700.1:451671-467154 GCF_000334495.1 Tupaia belangeri chinensis
CCTACACCAGGATAGAAATGATATGTGTGATTTTGCTAAAGAATTTGCCACCTTGGTAGCTTTTGATTGGGGTGTTGTCCAGCAATGGGAATGTAGCCCTATTGGATCTGCTGTGAATGATCCAGATTATCCCAGAAACCGTCTCTTAAAAGAATTAGCATGTCTTTCAAGACATATAGTTTGTAAAACATCTAAACAGGAAATTGATTGAAGGCTGTAAACAGAGACACGTATTTTCTACCATTGTCGCTATTTCTCTTAGGAACAAAGAATACAACCTTTCCCTCTTTTTAAAGAAAGGACAAAGAAACTCATATCTAAATTATCAGTCACTGGAAGAAATATCCAGAATTACAAAGTATTGTTTTTATATAATTTTAAACTTTTTTAATGCTTTATTACTGCTTAAACAGTATACATAAGCCTCAGGGCTGCAAATACCATAGTCCAAAGTCATATTTGTTTGGGATATTAGATTTGTGTTTCTGCTCTTCTTAATAAACTTAAGTCTCATTTCTAAAATACGTCTATTGCATTACCAGAAGTGGATATATATTCAGCTTTTCAATCAACTGGCTTACTCGGTTGGATTGACTATAAATTTGTTGATGTATATTGATGATGCCTCATTTTCTTGCCCAGAGATCATTTCTTCTACTCATTTATTTTCAATCTCTCTACTTTTTTATTTGACAGTATCCTATAAGCAGTACAACAGAGCACTCCAAGCTCATAAGGAATGCTCTAAACTAATTAGCAGATTTTATGATGGAAATTATTCCACTGCCACGTGATCATCCTGGCTAGATAATGAACTTTTTGAAAATATCCAGCTCTTACCACACTAAGGCAACCACCTCATTCAAGCAAGCTCTGATTTTGCCCTTATATTTCAGTTTGTAATTATGGTTATAGTACAAATTTGATAACAAGTTGTCTGTGTGGGATGAAGTACAGTGATAAAATAGCGTCGGGCAAGCTCATTGGTGCAGTGGTAACATGCTGCTTAAGTGATGCTGGATTCATATGGAAGATCATGAGTTCAATTCCCTAGCAGACTGATGCATGCCAGGTGTGCTAACTGGAAAGGCTAGGGGTGGAGGGGGTAGCGGAGTGGAGGGAGGGTCATAGCATGAAACTTTGTTAAATATGCTTCTCTCTCTCTCTCTTCTGTTTCTCATTCTCAAAAAAGAAATCAACTTTTAAAACATAAAATAATCTAAGCAAATGGATTTTGAGTTAAAAATTTTGTCTTCTTTAACAACTGATAGAAAGAAAAAAAAAGCCCTAATGAGATATGTGTTTAAAAAAAAATACTATGGCTGAAAAGACAGAATATGACTGAAATGTGAAGAAGCCCTAGAAAATCTCCCTGCATCCAGGTGTGCAGAATCACTGGAGAGTTACTAACAAACACTAAATGGAAATGTTGAATAGTTTTTCATGGGGAAAAAATCCAGTAATAAGGGTGAAAATCAGTGCTGGTTCATTAAATCAGCAGTGGGACAAACAAACCCCACTGCTAAAGTCACTTTTAAACAGCAGTTGCAAGGTTTGACTGCTGTAGCTTGGAGCTTCCTGGCCTGACACAGAATGTGTCCAGTCTTCATGGATTCATGGATGACCACAAGCCATCTCAAGGTGTAGCTAAATACCATGGTTGCCCTGATACCTCTTTGCTCATGTGCACCCATGTTGCAAATGTCACCTAACCTACCCAGTTCAGTTTGGGTGTGTTTGCTTACCACAGATATAGTTGCTACCCAAAACACCCTGCCAGAAAATTCCATGTGACTTATAAGAATGATCCCACATGAAACCAAAAGAGAAAGTTCTATACATTCTTAGTCTTTGCCATAGAAGCAGTTCATTCAATTTAATGGTAATTATCAACACAGAAATATAATATAAGCCAAGGATTATCAACTCTCATAGCTAAAGAGACACAGATATAGAACAAATGAATGATATGTCATCTGCAAGTTCTCCAGTATACTTACGACAAATCCCTTACTAATTTGGTTAGGCAACTTGAAGTATTACCTATCATAGCAATGTATGTAAATATTTCTACACAAAAAAAGCACTAAACACTTTATTTCCAACTTTAATATTATGCAGATGGCATCTAGATCTTAAGATGTATAGGTATTTTAAGACTCTGCTTAACATAAATAATACATTTGATTCTCTAATACCAGAGGCATACTTTTTCTCCTGAAAAATATGCTCATCATCCATGATGCTGGTAATAATTATAAGGATACACTGGGAAAAAAATTCTTATGTAAAAAATAATAGCAAATAATCTATTTCATATATGTAATAATTCACTTGCAATCTTCCATTATCACTGTCTAAGTACTGTAGAAGCATTTTGTTAGCTTGAAAAGTATCTGTAGATTGAGGTCAATAAAGTTATGTTTCTTAGGTGTTTAAGCACAAATTTTCAAAACAGATATCACATTATAGGAGAAACTTGAAGGCAACATTTGTTATTATAATACAAGCTTATAAAGAATCAAAAGACTACTTAACAATGGCAGTATAAATACGAAGCAAGTGTATTTGGATTAACAAAGATGTGGGAGGGGAAGAGTGCAGGAAAGAAAATAGGGGAAAAATAAGGAGAGAGAAGATATTTGTGGGACACAGATACGGTTTGTTATCTGTTGATGAGGATGTGTATAGTATTCTCAACTAGACTGAGATGTGTATCATGCTGGGTAAAATCTCTTTACGATCTAAATTATGTATAGCTATTGAATATATAAATAATAAAATTAAATTTAAAAGACATGAAAAAAAATAAAACTTGTTAATGACAGGTGAAAATCTTCATTTTAGAACACAAGTTTTATCTTTATTACAAGTTAAAATTTCACATAGAAGTGTTAAAATAGGTTAAATACTATGCATTAAAATACACTTCCAGCATTCAGTACGTACTGTGTGAATATCTACATAAGTGATTCTGAAATAACATTTGCTTTTTCAATAGCTTTATTTTGGCAATAAAAGAATGTATGGATGCTAGTAAAAATCGTGTGTACAGAAGATTTTAAAATCGTGAAAGAATATATTTGTTGAAATTTGCATCTGGTTTGGAAAAATGTCTGTTTAACAATTGAAGATGGTCATATTTTAACTTTTAAGTTCTCATGTTGAGAAAGTATCAAGGTATTACAGCAATCTACTCTTAGGGACATTATGCTGGGCTTTGAAATTCAAAAAAATAGGATATTTCTTCTTGTATTATTTTATGATCAATGTAGTCTCTATGCAAGGAAAATTAAAGCTGTCTGACAACTCAGAGAAACATCACTGGTTGTTAAAGATGTAGGAAATTGCATAAAAGCATGAAAAGCACTGGGTAATTTTGCAGTTTCATCTCTAAACACAATTGTAAAGACGTCTGTCTTTCAATTCTTTCTCCCTCTTTCTTCTGAAGCTTGGCCTTTTAGTTCTTGCCCTTTTAAATATCTTTGCCTACTGTAACTTTGCTTTTTAATGTGCTGGTTGATCTTACCAGGCTAAGAAAGTATTTATGGAGATGCTTGCTTTTATCTGTATTCACAGAGAATGCTAACAAATTAGAAGAAAGTGCTAGAGAACACCACATCCCTTGTCCAGAACATTACAATGGCTTCTGTATGCATGGGAAGTGTGAACACTCGATCAATATGCAGGAGCCATCTTGCAGGTAATGTTTTCACTCTTAAACTTTTAAAACATATAAAGTAAAAATGTAGAAACTAAGTTCTAGATGTTTACAGAGAATTGTTTGGCATTCTTCTTAAGTGGGTGATCAGCAACAAAACTTTACTTCTGTGCACACACACACACACACCAGAAAACCATGAAATGTGCATACCTTGCACTCTTAAGTACTATAACATATCACTATAAACTCTTACATACTCTTGTGTAGAATTTTAAATTGTACTGTGTGCACTGAAAGTTTTGTAAAGGCACGCTCTTCTGAATTCTTTGCCAGTCTTTTTTCAGAACAGTGCTTGGCACATATTTTTATTTGCTCAATAAATATTTTTAAACAACTTAATAGATGAGGCTTTATGTATATTAGACAGTTACTTTTGGGAGGTACAGTTTACAAAATCCTTCGGGCCCCCTAGTAACTCTCATAAAGCAATGGGCCAGCCTGTGATGTGGTGATTAAGGCAGCTGGATCCCTCATGGTTGACTGTGCAGCTTGAATCTTGAACTTGACATCTTGTAAAACACACCAGGCACATGTGTGAGCATGCCCAAAATCCTAAAGGGAGAAGAAACGGAGGAGAAAAGACTGCACCATGGCCATTCTCCATGGCAGGGTTTAGGGGGTGCCTTCTCACTCTATTCTTAGTCTGTCTCCCTATGGCAAGCACGCATGTCCTCTAGAAAAATTTTAAATAAACAAATATCAGCAATCTGTTTTCAATGACAGTCTATGCAGGAAGCTTTGCTTACTTTTTGTCTAACTCTAAGTGTATGAACATTCCTATGAGAGAGAAAGCAAACCTCCCAACAGGTCCTGATCATGCCACAATCCTTTTCTTTTCTATTCTCCATCCCACCATGCTCCTGGGCATGCATGTATATGCCAAGCATGTTTCTCAGCCACCAGGGTCAGGACTCAAACCCAGGCTGACCATGTGGGATTCAGCTTTCTGTACACAGTACTTAACTGGTGCTCTATAGGGCTCACCCAGCTTTGCATTACTAACTGCAGCTTCACAGTTTCAAACTAAATAGAGACACAAATAATATTGCTTGTCTAGATTTAGGTTATCACTATAAATATCTGATGAGAATTCATGTCTAGAACATAATTATTTTGGAGATGGTTCAGCAAAATATATTTAATTTAAGTTCATATACAAGTGGCATAAGGTAAAATAGGTTATGTCTTGATATACAATAAATAGTCTCTCCTTTTCTCTCTCTCTTTCACTCAGCAAGAACTGGCGTCCTTTCATGTTTCCCTTTACCAGGTGCACTTGCACCTGACTCTGGAATAGCCAGGCAAAGAGAACGTAACTGAGAGTTACTCTTGCCCTCTCGCTCCTCAGCAGTCACCAATATTAAACCCTTCCTGAGGAAGGGTTTCAGGATGTAGGTACGAGGAATTCAAAGAGAGGATGGCTCTCAGGATGTAGGTATGAGGAATTCAAAGTCAAGTACCCAAATAGTTCCACAAAATCAGTGTCAAGTTGATCCCCTTTAGTATTTTTTAATGAGATGTTTTCTCGTTATATGCCATATGCGTATTTTAATATACAGATTGTCTACCTAAACTTTTAAGTGATAATTGAATAAGTGAGTAACCATATTTATTCTCAGATGAATAATATCTGTTTTGCAGAACTATACTGCCTACATTGTCATTACTTTTACTTTCTCTCTCTCTCTCTTTCTCTCTCTCCTCTCTCTCTCTCTCTCTCTCCATTTTGGAGAGGTTTTTGCTATAGACCGTGTGTGCTCGCCAGAAAGACAGAGACAGACAGAGAGACAGGAAGTGAGAAATCAGCCCCCCAAGGAGGATGGCCACGCTGCAATCACTTCTCCATTCTCCTCTCAGGATCTTAGGCACGCAAGCACATGTACCTGGTGTAAGTTTAAACCACTGGGTCCAGGACTCAAACTGTGGTCAACTACATGGGAGTACAGCGACATAGCCATTATGCCAACTGCTGGTCCCTATCATTACTTTCGTCTAACAAAGTTTTACTCTCCAGCATCACAGATGACTTTATGACCAGCAAATTAAAGAACCGACCCTACAATATCTCTGGTCCTGATATTTCCTTACACTTATTCTGATAACACCATAAGGAATATTGTATTCAAGCAAATACTCTTATTTTTATTTCCATATCCACATTATCAGAAGCACATCTATCTCCAGCCTCCATAGTTTTTTGCCACAGGGCAGGCGCCACCACGCCCAGAAGTACATCTATCTCAAGAAAATATGTTGACTTAGGCCTACTGAAGAGCAAATTAAATGAAATGTGAA
Organism: Tupaia belangeri chinensis; assembly: GCF_000334495.1. NCBI lineage: Eukaryota > Metazoa > Chordata > Mammalia > Scandentia > Tupaiidae > Tupaia > Tupaia belangeri. Next base: position 457,691 of record NW_006159700.1, read on the forward strand.
GCTCGCCTAAAAAATATAGAAAGAACAATTATCCCTGGATATATACTATCTCCTCCTATTGTCATTAAAAAATACCTAACAATTCTCCTATCTTCAAAACTTGTGAGTATAAGTATAAAAAGAAACCACATATCTTCCAAACTACAAATACGAAGGGGTTCTGTTGGAAAAAAAAGAAGTTGAGAATTATTCTATCTACAAAATAATATTTATTTAGAAAGGGAGACAGAAAGCTCTCTTTTGGGTCAGTAGATGACGTGAGGTTAAGGCAACTGGGTTCTACATAGCTTACTGCCTGGTTCAAGTCCAGGATTCAGTGGCTTGAAAAACATACAAAGCACATGTACCTGTGTGCCCAAATCCTAGCAGAGGAATGGAGGATAAGGGATTGTGGTTGCCCAACCCCCTGGGGGTTATTTTCTCACTTTCCATCTCTCCGTCTGTTTCCAGAAAGCACATGCATCCTATAACAAAAATTGAAAAAAAAAAAAAAAGCCTACTTTGGTAGTGAAGGTAAATGCCTATTTCCCAAATGCGAAAATGCAGCTGGCTAGGGCTAGCAGGTGGTGTGATGGTTAAGGTGCTTGACTCCCACATGACCAATGGCAGTTCAAGTCCCAGACCCAGCAACTTAAAAATCATGGTGTGTGTGTGTGTGTGTGTGTGTATGCCTAGATTTCCAGGAGGAGAACACAGGAGAAGGGACGAGAGCATAGTCACCCTCCCGGTCCCAGGATATGATATCTTACTTTTCCTCTCTCTGTCTCTCTCCCTCTGACGAGTGCCCACATCCTATGACAAAAACCTGAATTTGTTTTTAAATAAAAAAATGTAGCTAGCAGTTATTGGTAATTGGACACTATAATTTCTTCCAGGTGTGATGCTGGTTATACTGGACAACACTGTGAAAAAAAGGACTACAGTGTTCTGTACGTTGTTCCCGGCCCTGTGCGATTTCAGTATGTCCTAATTGCAGCTGTGATTGGGACGATTCAGATTGCTGTCATCTGTGTGGTGGTCCTCTGCATCACAAGGTCAGTACCTGTATTCAGTGACCACCAATAAAGGGATATGTTTTTCCTCCTTTCTAAAACCAGATTCCTCTGAATACAAGTTGCTCCATGGACTGTGCAACCATCTGTCCTCCAAGAGTTCAGTTCCTCATCATAAGAGTATTTGATGAGGAAGGGTTTGGATTTTCTTGTTGGAGTGTACAAATTATTTTCGCTATTGATTTTCTAAGTAAAGGGTTGTTTTGTTTTGTTTTTTTACCCCCACCAACTTAAAATGACCTTTGTCTAAATATGCTTTTCTCTTTTAACTATGAAAGGTCAGTCTTCATGCAAACTGCTAAGAGACTACTTAACTGATCAGTTTATTTTTATTTACTTGGATCAGTATGGCAAATGAGATCAGGGTAGATTGTATAAAAATCCTAGGAAAGTATGAAATTATGGGTCTCATTTATAGCACTTTTATTTTCAGGTATAATGCTCATACATGATCAATTTAAACATATCTTGGTATAAACTATAAATGCATTTTTATCTTAAGATAACAAAGGAATTTTTATCACAAAATGCAAAAAGAAAGAAGTGGTAATGAGAAAAATTATTATAGTAAATGAAAATCTTTGATACAGGGAAACATTCAGTAAATAGCACAAAAACTATATCAAATTCTCAGTCCAATCAAAAGACAATTGTTTCCTAGAAAGCCAGATTGAGAAAGATACAGAAGTTTCACCCAGTTTTAACAGGAAGGAAAATCATGATTGATTAGCATTGTCTGACACTGCACTTGAGAGTAGAAGAGTGAGGCCAGATATTTGTGTAAATTCATTAGTGTGGAAACCCATGGTAGCCAAGAATTGGATTCCAGACCAAATGCATGCAATTTATGTTCTGTGTAACCAGAAAAGTTATGGAAAATACTTCTTTTTGACCTGATTTCAGTCTCCTTTAAAAAGTTCCACAGAAGATTTTCAAGGTTTTTGCCAAATTCAAAAGGCGTTTAGACTTCCATTTATTTGTACATCTCTACAGTAAATCAGAATGCTTCTTGAGAAATTACTTTCCAAAGACAAAAAGAGGAAAAGAAAGTATCATATCTTTAGAAAATAAAAGCCATAATACATCTCAGTATCTGTACTGCACTATCTTCGTTGAGGACAAGTGTGGCATTTGCTCTTGAAAAAGACAAAATATGGTTCATAAATCCTCACCTGGCCTAAAGGCTTAGGGGAAGATCATCGACTGGAGCTTTGTGCCGCTCTAAGCCAAGTTGAGTTCATCAACTCGACTCTCACGTTTAGATGCCAAGTGAGTCAATGGATTATATTAAAATAGATTCCGGGGAACATAAAGATAACTCAAGAAACCAAAAATACTGAGTATAGGGAGAAAAGAGAGAGAAGAATCTAAAACATAGGAAACCATGCCATATTACTCTTCACAGCCTCAAGCTTTCTGATATCTATGTACTATCAGTACCTGAGAAGGAAAATGCATATTTAATTACTATAATCTCATAACAATTTAATTGCTAGAGTACTGACAATAAATGCAAACCTTTAAATAACTCAGATGTTTTCAACTCTGTTATTAACACAGTTCCATTTGTATACATAATAAAAACAACTGCAATCTGCAGGTTCTTACTTCAGAGGAATTGTGTGTGCAGAGGTTATGCAAATATATCATATATGTACCTATACACATTTACGAATGTTATGAAAAAGGAACAGATATCCCCATTTTCAAGGTAGAAACCCTGACGTCTGAGAAGTTAGTAAGTTTCTGCAATGAGAAAATGATATCCAGTCTGTCTAGCATCGGAGCCTGTGTATCTGTCTGCTGCTCATACTGCCCCTTGGCTCATCATGATTTTGTGTATTCTGGAAAAAAAAAAAAAGAAAAGAAAAGAGGTTATTTTTTTCATGAGAGAGAGAGGAAGAGACAGGCACCCACACTGGGGTCTTTGCACTTGATCTTCCCCCCAATCTTGCAGCCAGCCAGGATCACAAGAGACCCCATGGATGTGCCAAATGTGCTCAGGTAGGCCCAGGACATGAACCTGGAGCTTTGCCATACAGCCTCCAGCTTCACAAGTCAGTGTCCCTGCTGCCTGCACCACCGTGGCTATGCCATGATTTCACAATTTCTGATGTTCAAGACTACCTCGACTAAGCTTCAAATTAGAGTTATTGCAAGAAATATGACCTTTTCCATTTTTCATGTGAAAACCACAAAACCTCTCTTCTTGGGGAGGAGACCTAGCACATGAACTAAATAAGCTTCATCATATGCATTTTATAAATCTGTCCTGGGAACGCCAGACCTTTCAACGCCCTTCTAGGAGTCATACTAGTGAAGAAATCACATCAATTGTCAGTGTGGTTTCACTTCAGTCACTTGTAAACATTCTGCCAGACTTTCCAACTAGGCCACCTCACTCATTCCTCTCTTTCTGCCCCATCCCCACCGTCCAAAAACACCTACTTTCCTGTGACCCGGCCACTCTTGTCTGTCAAGACCTATTCCAGAATATCCAGTTCCTAAAGCACATACAAAATCATGCCAAACACAGGTTTACTCATTCTCTTTAATTTTCTTTTAATGTTTTCCTCATTCAGATGTCCTTCTTTTCTACTTGAACATCTTTTTTCTTTCTTTTCTCCTTTTCTCACTTTCTTTCTGGTTAATTCCTTCCCCATTTTTTCATTACTATTTTAGTCAAACACCTGCCCTCCTCCTAAACATAGCTCATGTCACAAAAAAAATGTACATCTAGAGACATGTTCCAAAATGAAGAGTTGCCCTGTTGAGAAGCTGGGTTTTGTATCTTTTTATCTTTACCTCTCTATTCATTTTACAATATCTATCCTGCCCTCCAAAATTATGCACACACACATACACACTTACATATATTTATATATGTTCTCTAATACACATGGCTTGTTACAGTAGGATTTTACATGAACTTTATGATGTCGTATCTATTTGAATATTCAAAGCATTCTTTTATTATGAGAGAAAATACTAGATCAGAGATTTTCAGATAATTTGTCTGAATATCAGTTTTTTCTAGAAGCTAAATAATTGGTACCAATTTATGTCTGCAGCTTATTGCATTAATGTACAAAAAATATATTAGGCTGAACAAAATAGCCTTTCCATTACGTATCAGATATTAACCAGTTGACTCATTCTCTGGTTTGATAGGGCTTAAACTTGTAGCATTGAAATGTCAATATAACATTTACCCTTAGGAAATTTCAAATATGAAATTGTCGAAGACCTTTAAAGTGAGATGAGATGAGCTCAGGACTCGCTTGATTGCACTGTGCTGAGTCATTCTTTGTGCCTTAATGAGTAAGCAGTGAAGACGAGGTAAATGTGTTCCTCTTCAACTTCCGCCTCTGTACTTCAGTTCTCAACAGAAGCTTAAAGACAACTGCAAACAGAAGCAAAAGCGTAACTTTTCAAAAGTAATCCAGCTTCTACTAATAATAAATTCTCTCATCTGAAATATTTTAGTAATTTGCTTAACCCACAGCATCGCTCTGTGATTATGAAACCAAACTTTAGATAATCACATTGGACTAAGATTTGTAAACTTTCCAACCTTCTAGGAAATGCCCCAGAAGCAACAGAATTCACAGACAGAAGCAAAATACAGGGCACTACAGTTCAGACAACACAACAAGAGCGTCCACGAGGTTAATCTAAAGGGAGCATGTTTCACAGTGGCTGGACTACCGAGAGCTTGGACTACACAATACAGTATTATAGACAAAAGAATAAGACAAGAGATCTACACATGTTGCCTTGCATTTGTGGTAATCTACACCAATGAAAACATGTACTACAGCTATATTTGATTATGTATGGATATATTTGAAATAGTATACATTGTCTTGATGTTTTTTCTGTAATGTAAATAAACTATTTATATCACACAATATAGTTTTTTCTTTCCCATGTATTTGTTATATATAATAAATACTCAGTGATGAGAAAAAATTGGCATTATTTGCGGTATCTCATAACTGTAAATGTAATCAGACTAGTACAATCTGTGCAGAAACCTATATTTCATCTTTCTCCACATCCTGAGACAGCACATTAGTTTGTATAGGACTCAGTGGCTAGGTTTTGAGTGATTCCAAGATCAAGGGAAATGATGGTTATTGGAAAAGAGAAAAAATAATTTACTTTATATCGAGTGAGGATAAAATATTTCAGATCTTTGAATCATCTCTATTTTATCAACTTTCTTTCCTAGTCTTCCATTTTCATCCCCAGAGCAGAAAAATCTCTGGCATATAAATTAAATCAAAGAAGAAGGGGAGGGAAAGTGTTTTATAACTCATAAAGGAGAGGGGAAGAAGATATTGGTTTTTACTTGGGAAGCAGCTTAGAATCTCCCAGTTAAGTGTATATACCCGAAAGGCCCTGAGCAAGTTATGTATTAGGTATACACAGAGCAGCAAAATCTATTGCATTTAGGTGACTGGAATTAACAACGAGGGGAAAAATTTAATAACATCATTAAATGTGAAAAACCAAAATCGCGAATTCTCAAAAGCACTTGCTATATTTATAGTATATGATTCTCTGAAAAGAAGTTAGAATCACAACCAAGTACCCCATGAATGGCTTTATGGCTAATGCAGCACCATTATTTGAAATGGAACTAAGATGATGACGATGTTTCACGTATGTTTTGAGCATATTTATATGTCGAGATAAGGAAAAAATATCCCATAGCATCCGAAAAACCTTAGTGAAAAGTTTATATGGAGTTTTTGTTTATTTTGAGCATATAAATAGGTATGACCACTTCATTTGAAAAAATAAACTGAAAATTCCCAAAGAATAAGATACAAATAACAAGTCCTATAAGTGCCTTATTGTCCTTCAGCTCCACATGGCTTTCTGTGGCTGATACAGTAATCTAAATAAAACTCTCTTAGTCTCTTTCCAATGACCTCTGGGTTGATGAAAAGGGATGATGTTCCTGTATCCAAAAACATCACATTGACACATTCTGAACATAAAATACTCAGTGAAAAGTAAGTTTTCTGAAGGGATATTAAAAGATATTTGTTAGGGCATAAATAAAGGTGACAATCTAAATAGGAGTTAGGACTCTTAAAAACATGATTTTCTAGGTAAGTCATCACTTTGAAAAGTGTGACTCTATTGACATAAACATCATTGAAGTATTTATTTTGTTTTGTTTTAACTGATACTATGTCACTTGTACAGAACAACTCCTTTTAAACGTCTGCGTGGAAGTTTAGTTTGGTTAACAGGTGCAAAGATGTAGTAAGCCCTGTTCTCCTTTCTAAGATAGTCGATGTGACAAACAAACCATTATAATTGAAGGAAGAAAATGCAACATCAATAGAAATGTGTAGAGCTTAAAAGAAATAACAACTCCACTGACTTTTGCTTGTAAAAGTGTGAAACGACTTGCTTTCTTAGATATGGATGTATTACTATATGTGAATTTTTATCAAAGAATCATAAATCTAAGTGTTGGAAAAGTTCTTGGAGCTATTAATACAAGATATTTCTGCCTACCTCCCTGCTTTCCCGCCCCATGAAGAAATCCGTTTTTTCAAAGATATATAATGGAACTTGCCCTATAGCCCAGTAGTTAAGCACTGTGCATTGGGAGTTAGATCTCATATACATGTGTTCGAGTCCAGCCCCAGGGACCTGAAATACATGCCAGGTGCATGTTCATATATGCCCCAAATCCTGACATAAAGGAGAAATGGAGGAAAGGGGTTGCAGCCTGATTATGCCTTACTAAGGGTTGCTTTATCTTCTCTTTTTCTTTCTCTCTGGTGAGTGTACACACACTCTGGCAATTAAAAAAATGTATAATGAATCTTAAGTGAGTACATACTTTGTGAGTATATACACTATTCAAGATCTTAGGGAAATACAAATAAAATATTGTCTCTAGGGAACTATCTCATCTTGATAGCTGAATGTCTAATTTCTACTTGCATATTTCTTATAAATTGGAATTTTATTATCAAACAATTGATTCTTCCTCATATTGAGTTCAAGTTTACTTCTCTGTGGTTTCTATTTTTGGCCTCTGTCTTTCCTCTCAGAAGCAAAAGAATAATAACTTACATATTTAAAAGAGAAATCATGTTTTTCTATTCACCTAATAACCCCTCAGTAAGCATTTCCTTCTCTTAAGTAAAGCATCTTTAATTTTCTCATCTACTTTTCATGTGGTATGATATTTACATCTCCCTAGCATCCACATCATCTTTCCTTGAACTGATTCATCTTTGTCAATATATTTCCTTAAATGTAGAGCTCAAAACTACATAGTCTACTACATTTGTGGTCTGACCAGCACAGCATATGGTAGGATGCATAGAAATAAATTTAACTGAGAGCCATGGTCCATAAATTCGAGTAATACTTTGACCACAAATATACTCTGGAATCCTGAGCAAGCCATTTTACATCTCAGTTCTCAGTTTCCTCAACCACAGGGCCACTTGTACTTCTATAATTCCAATATTTTATATATTCCGAAAGAGCAATATGCTTTTGTTATTGTTACCCAAGACCACATGATTTCTGTTGCTTCTCTTCAGAATAAACTGCTAATAAACCCCTTCATTCACTAACTCATTTATTCATGCTATTATTCATTCTACATTTATTATACATTATACATTTACCAAGGGTCTCCACTTACCAGCACCATGTCAGACTACAAGAAGACAAAGGTAAATAGGGAAGAGTCCTTGCTTCAAAGGAACTGGTTATCAGATCATCCAGGTGTCCTACATCAAAGATCTCACAGTTCCTCAGAAGAGACAGAGAGGTAAATACAAAATTACAAAGGCTGTGCTACTGGCTGGTCCAGAAAACCTGAGAACGCTGAAGAAGGAACTTGCAGGCTGGGAGGTATACCTCTTCACAGGAAGATACACAGAAAAACATCATTCTCCACACACAGACTGACTCCTTGCTTTGAAGATTGTCTATACCCTTCATGCTTTCTTCAAAACCTTCTTCTCTTCCCAGTAGCCAGGACCAATGACAGCTTATCAGTGAAGCCTTCATGACTCCCTGACCGGTCTCTAATTCTATTCTTCTATTTTCCATCTTGGTCCTTAATTGCCCATGCATGTCTATTTTCCTTAGCTTGGGAGTGAGGAGATAATTAGTGTTTTGCTGATTGTTTCCATGTATTCAATAAACATTTACTGGGTGCCTGCAAGTGTGCTGGGCATGATTTTAGGTGCTGTGATGTAGAAGTAAGGTGGAAAACATGTCTCAGCTCGCAGATTGACATTATAACAGAGGAGATTTGTTTGGGTGAGGGGAGAGCATTTATTAAACAAAAAATTGAAAAGTTTTTAAATCGTACTCCAGTAATTAAAAATAGAATGAGATGACTACCCCGTTAATGGGATTTGAAAACCTCCTGAGTATAATATTTGATCTCTGAAGCAAGGCAGATATAGTTCCCCATCTAAACACCAATTCACTATTTAACCTTAGGACAGTTGCCAAGTTTCTTTATGCCTCCTATTTAACATGGACAGGAAAATATTTTTTCATACCCAATATGACTGGTATGAGAAATAAACAAGACAATCCATGTTTGCACTCAGAATAGTAAGAAGCACAGCGTTCCATGTACAGAAATTATCGTTTAGGCAATGATAAATATTTGCTGTAAAATAAATAATAATAAAAAATATTTCGTAAGTCAAATAATACATAATGATAACCATATGGTTAGAATGAAAAAGAATCAAGTCTTTGTGATGACTTAAAGGAGTTTTCATTGTATCTTTGGTAGCAAGAGAGCTGGTTTTGGTTCCACAAAGATGGGGAGCTAAGAAGCAGTTCAGTTCCTCCAGTATATGTGTGTGTGTGTGCATGTGTGTGTATGTGCATGTGTGTGTGCTCCAAATGGATCCATTGGTATGTGTCTGAAGAAGGAGGAGAATACTACTTCCATTTTAAAATAAGTCTACCCTGATAAAACACATACCGTTAAACCTTTGTGTGTTTCTAGGCACAGGATGAGTTGAGTAAGTCATTATTACAATGACATTGCAGGACTCAATGCTTTATTTTTTTTTTTCCCAGTTTCTACTATAGTCATGTGCACTCACTGGAGACAGACAGTGAAAAATCACCCCCTTGGGAATATTGCCACCCCACAATCTCCTCTCTTCCATTCTCCTCTGGGAATTTTGGCATGCACGCACATTCATAATTTTCCAGTGTCCACCAGGTCTAGGACTCGAACTGCAGTCAGCCATACAGGAATCCAGTGCCTCAGCCACTACACCACCTGCTGGCTCCATGCAGGATTCGATTCTTTACTTTCATGGATCCTCGAAGAGAAGTCAGTGCAGACTATCACAAAATCACATTAGACTCTTCACTGATGTTTACCTT
>NW_006159700.1:467174-496548 GCF_000334495.1 Tupaia belangeri chinensis
CTTTATGCCAAAGTCATATAGTAATTGTATCAGCTGTTACTCTTGATCAATTATATTAGCCACTTCAGGTATAAAATTAATCATCTGGCTATCAATAATGAAAGCTTTCTCAATGAATTAACTGATACTTTTATGCAAACATCCATAGGAAGCTCATGTAAAAGATGGATGAAGGAAGAATGAAAAATTATATAAAGTAATGAGATTTTGCTTTATAACCAATACATAAATGAATACGACCCTTTGAAATCAGCATCAGGATGGAATTTGTGAAATGCCACCTACCGGTCATATTCAGTCCTCCTTCCAGCATCACTATGGATACAATCTACTGGTCCAGCTACTCTGAGAATAGGACCGTAGTTACTACCTCTCTCCTATAATATAAAATAAGTTATTTTAACTTGGGGTTTTGTATAAGTTTCACCATTTCTTTTGCATCAGGTAAAAAAAAAATAAAAAATGAAGGAAACAATGTTTTTATTTTCCCAAACCAAATTCAGTCCAGAACAAGAACCTAACTCAGAATTAAGAAAAGTCCAAAATGAACTATGGAAAAAAGGCAGAGAAGGACAGAAGAATGAAGACCTGGCTCTAGCTTCCTAGTGGTTCCATTGCCATGAATCGATCATCCAGACCCATCAGCTCACATGAGATTTATGAGATTTAGTCACAGTGATCATTCCAAGGGAGCACTTCTCAGGACCCATACAAACAAGCCTCTTTTGGGGGGTACATTTTTTAAATTTTAATTTATTTCATACATTCAGTCACTGTACATCACTACAGCTTGTAAAATGGGCTCTGTGCCTTCCATCTCTCTGAATGTCTCCCTTTCTGAGTTTCCTTCTATTCTCAAAACCCTAATCATCTCTTTTTCTTCACCTCATGAAATATCCATCCTTTCTTACAGCTCTGCTCGGTCACATTCTAGCTTAATACTTCTTCATGAACTCAGACCTTGAAAACAGAGGCCTTTTTATGAGTCCAGCTATGAAAACAAAGCAAAGATTGTTTCGAATTGTCACCACAATACAGCAAATTATTAATAAATATATCCAGTAACTCTGGATTAACCAGTAAAATTGGAAAATATAGATAAGCCAAAAACAAAGTAATCCTAGCTCCAAAAGAAAAGCACCGCAGCATTTGTGTATTCTTTCTCAGGTCATTTCTGCAAGTATATGTTAAGTTAAATGCAATTTAAAATGGAATAATTTAAAATAATATAAAAATATTAAATTACTTAAAGAAATACACCAATATTTGCCACCCATTACCTGGGCTAATATTAGCTAGTACAAAAAGGCATTGAATTTTATTGCATGAACTAGTCCAATAAAGACAGTATATTCTACTAACAGTCTTTACTACATCTTATTTCAAGGACTCCTTTTCATTTTTTAATTGCCAGAGGGTACATGTGCTTGTAAGAGAGAGAAGGAGAGAGAGAAAAAAAATTGAGTACGGCTATGCTTTGATTTCTTTTTTTCATTCCTTCCTCCAATCAGGATTTTGAGTGTGCACATACATGCACCAAACTTGTCATTCAAGTCTCTCGGTCAGAACATCATCCACCGGTCACCCATGTGAGATCTAGCTCCCTTAAGCACTGTGTCACAGGGCCATCCCTTCAGAGTCTTTTGATAAAAACAAAGATGAATGGCCAACCCTTAGTGCAACAGTTAAGCTCTATGCCTAGGGAGCTAGATCCCATATGGCCAACCACTGATGAAATCCAAGTCCAGATAGTTTGAAAAATACACCAGGCATAGATTCATGCATGCCCAAAATCCTGACAGGATGGAGAAATGCAGGAAAATGATTGTGGTTTAAGCACAACCCATTGGGGAGTGTCTTCCTCTCTCTCTCCAAGTGCGCACATGTGCATGCATTCTCTCCCTGAAATGCCATAGCTGGAAGTTTTACTTCATCTGTTCACATCCATGACCTCTAGACCAATGGCATTTCAGGTAAGGCATCTTCAGAGTGAGAAAGGGTAATATGGGGATAGGTAGAGAAGAAAGTGAGCAAGAATTAGCAGAGTGAGAAATGAAAGGCCCAAAGGTAAGAGTGATAGTGATAACAACCGGGTTGGCAGGAGAAGAGAAATTATAAAAAGAATTTAAAGACTATTCATTCATATAGTTCTTCTAGAAAAAAGTAATAAAATGAGTCTAAAGCACTTGAGCAGGATTTCAAGAATGTGGAATGACAGAAAAAAAAAAAAAAAAAAAAAGCAGGAAACACAAAGGTGGAGCCCCCAGGAAGGCCTTTAGCCCACATCTCTAGGAAGGTTAAACTGCTGGGCATACAGGGTTTGTAGGTAGAGGAGCTGGCTTGGCAAGCTGGGCAGAATGAGGCCAACTCACAACTCTCCAAATGATGTTTCAGGTCTCTGGGTGAGGAGGAAAACGTGTTTAAAATAAAAGTTTTGTCATGTGCATATTTTCTTCCTCACAAATCTTGACCTCGAGATATGTAGATGAGATCCTTTATATTCTGCAGGGCGAGCTTGTCCTAAAGCCCTAGATCCACTCTTCAAATGAAGAATAAAGTAATAGCTCATCCTCTCCACTAGCAGCTACCCTCCCTCTTGGGGCTGCAGAGGTGCTGTGGCCATCATAAACTCAAACTGCTGGATAGTATCCGATCTGGCTATACTTGGAAAACAAAATTCTGGGGTCATAAAGTATCCCTGAGTAGCATTAGAAAAGACAAGCTAAAAAAGGAAGCAGACTAACCCCTGTTTACAGAAGACAAATCCATCTGTGGTCTGCCTGGGAATATATGGGTCAGAACTGCCAAGTGGAGCAAACCATCTGAAAGTATTGTGTAGGTTTGAAAAGATGAGTAGAAAGAGAAAAATGACTGCTCTGTAAGTGGAGGTTAAGACAGAATTGAGAATGGAAGCCCCGGTGTTTCACCTTCTCAGCCTTGGCGAAAGCATGTGATTCAATCCTTTACAAAACAGGGCCAAGCAGAGCTGGGTGATTTGTAATTAAGCTTACAGACCAGAGAGTGAGTCTTGTAAACAGCCTGTGATGTTGCTGACTTCCCCCCAGAGGCCTGAGACTTTGCTGCACCAGCATCCACATAATAACATTATATTTCACTTTTAAATAAGATGTACATGAATGTTCACTTGTGCCCAATTATAGTAATGCATGATTTACATAAAATTAACTCTCCTGCTTAATTACCGTCACGCAGGGATTAAGGGAGAAAGGGTTTTCGTTTTGTAAACAGTATATGCTTTATAACCCTCAGCCTCTCCATGATATATAAAGGATCCAATCATGAATGAAAGCACTTCTTCAGTCACTGAAATTTGCCATACTTTTTCTTCCCTTTTATCGGGATTATGTATAAACTGAGACATCAGAGTTTTTAACTAGTTAGAGGAAAGGATTCTGATTCTTCTGAAATGTAAATATATGAATTAAATTACTTTTTAACGAGGATCTAGGGTTCCAAGGTGTTGCATACAGTGTAGAGTTTAACTCTCTGTGCAAGGAATCTGCAAAGGGCAAGAGAATGAGTCTAGTTTTTGAGACAGCAAATTAAATGCTTTCTTAAAGGGTGATCCAAAGCAGCTTTGACAACAAAATGATTAAAGGCTGCCTCTTCTCTCATCTTACAGCTGTCACTTTTCTGCATCTTCCTTTTTGCCACAAACATGAACACAACTTTTCTCTGAATAGGACTTCAGATTGTACATTAGCAAGGAATTAAAAGTAAAATTCACTGCAATCCACACCAAGAGAATTTTGTTTTTTCTCTGCCTCTGCCAGACCTGGTGCCAGAACTGAAGTTGAAGAAAATTCAGTGAGCTGGCACAATAAGAAAATAATTGAAGGCAACCGAGATTGAAGTTTCTTCGTTATCACTTCAGTGGGGACATGAAAATGCTTCTCTGAAAAGCTGCACAAAAATACCTCAAGGGGACCAAATGCTTCCTGTACTGGCTAGCCACAAAGGATGGAAATTTCATTTTGCCACATCATCAACCCTTTTTCACCTAGTACACAGAGGAGCCAGATACCATAAGAAAAATAAAGGCTTTGAAGGAAGAAAAAAGAGACAAAATAACCTGTGAGCATCTAGGAAAAGCAAGATTTCATATTCAGAGCAGATTGCATTTGGAAGAAGGACTGTAAATTAAAATTAGTCATATTGGATTGTACTTTCAGAAAAGTGGAAAATAAAGACATATTCCTAACTCAGGGCATGGTGCTTAACATTTTTAGAAATACTTGTAGGGCCAGCCAGTGGTGTGCTGGTTAAGGCAACTGGATCCCACATGACCAAATGCTTGGTTCAAGTCCCAGACCCAACAACTTGAAAAATACATTAGGCACATAGGCGTGCAAGCCCAAATTCCCAAGAGGAAAATGGAGGAGATGGCAGGCATTACAGAATAGCCATCCTCCCCCAGTGGGGTGCTTTCTTACACCCTTACCCCCATCTCTTTCTGTCTCTCTCCATTGAGTGCCTGTGCCACACAGCCAAAACTGGAAAAAAAAAAAAAATCTTAAAAAAAAAATACTTCTAGCCATTATTCCTAGCAATCAAGATACCTATAGGAAAACAAACAAAAGAGATCATTAATCAAAAGTCAGCAGCCAAGAATTGCACTGAATATGTAGAAGCTTGGGATATAATGCAAAATAATTTACTTCATAATCCCTGCTCATCTGTTCTGCAACAAAGCATTAAGTGGAGAGACCTTTTTAAATCCTCGGAGTCAAGAGTCTTATATGGGGGAGATTTCCAAAGATATCTTTGAAAAGCCTGGAGATATTATAGAGCCACTTTGTAATTTCGGGGGTAAATTGGCCCAGTAATTTCAGGGGTAAATTGGCCCAGTCTCCTGTGTTTTATATCCTTCTTTCTGTTAGGAGGTGAAGCATCAGAGAGACTGAGCTTGTTGATTTAGTTTGTTTTGCTTCCTTCTGTGAAATTAAAGTCTTTCCATTCGCTTAAGTTCCCATCTCTCTGGCAGTAGCTGCTTCACATTATACCCAATGCTATGAGAGATCCTTAGTTTAAAATGCATGGATCAGCCTTGAATTTTTCCTCCTTTGATCCTTCATTGAGTTGTTGTTTTACAATATCAAAAAGCCTCAAAAGCTATGGCTTGAATAGTGACCATACTCAAAGGAACGCTATGTCAGGTTTGATCCTGAATACACAAAATCAAAACTCCTTCCATTTCAGATAAAACCTTTTATTTAACCAGATAGTACTGAGATGAAACTGCCTTTAAAACTGTCTTTCTTTCTAACTACGTTTGAGGATTTTAAAAATTGACAGTACTGTTTATTGGTTTTGATAACATACAATATACATAAATTATTATTTATGACTAAGGATAAAAACAAAACCCACATATATTAATTCAATATCACTTATAATAGAGGTATGGTCCAGGGCTTCAGAAGTACTATTTCGTTCATTTCTTACAATGAGTCTCTGAGAAATGTTATTATGACACTTGCTTTAGGATGAAGTAATCCTAAGGAACCAGTAAAGTTGCAAGTGATTTGGTCAAGATCACAGAGCCAGGATGGGCAACTGTCAAGATGTGAACCCAGATCAGACCAAAATTCATTCTGCTTCACTGTATCAGACTGTTTCCATTACTTTTTGTTTTATAGTAGCATGTGAGAAATTATGTGTCTTTCAAAGTCACCTGTTGGCCAACCAAATGTTTGTTCCAATTATACTGCTATCACTCGAATTATTTTGGAATTTTGCTATGGAAATTATCCTCAGAGAGAATGTATGAGCACCAGAACACCTGTTTCAACATATTATAAAGATGCCGCCTTTTGGTTCCTACCTGTCTTTCTTTTCCCTCTTCATCATTCTCCCAATTTTAATGAGCTCAGCTCTCTACATAGCTCCTTCCACCTAAAATGTAGGTGCCCAGGGAAAAGAGCTGAACAAGATAATTTTGGATTGTTATGTGTGAGATCATATCAAACATTATCTTGCTTATGTAAATGTGTGTTTTCCTGTCCTTTTTTCAACATTTCTAGTCTCTCTTCCCAAAGGTTAAGTATCATGAGATGAGATCAAGAAGCCTGTCTTGTTGATATGAGCCCAGTGTTTAGACCAGTTCTTGGAATTTTGTAATGCTCCATTCAGACTTGATGAATGAGTGAGTGAGTGAATGAATGAAAGTAAAGTGATCTCTGTGTTTCTGTCAAGATGCCTACAGTAATTGCTATATACAAGTCAGGGACATAATTATGCCATGATGACATAAATCAGCAGAAGTTGAATAAGACATGTCCAATTTGAAAGTTCTCTCTAAAAAGAGCCCCCAAAGTGTACGCTGGCAGTACAGAAGCTGCTAAAAAGGCCTTGGAGTCTTTCTTTCCTTTCTCCTTTCTTCCTTCCAATTTTCTGTAAGCCTTACTAGCTTCCAGGTGGCACCCTGGTGGGGCAGAGGGTAGTGTGGAGTTGGTATGCTATAAATTATAGTCATTACAACATGTCAGCAACCCCCCCGCTGAGATCTCGAACTCATTGCTATGAGAGCTTTCAAGGGCATTCACTTACAGGAAGGTTTAGGAGCATCAAATGCCTTTGCAACCCACCAGCTTTTTAACTCATGTGAGTCTGACACTTCTTGGGTGCATTTTATCTTGCAATCATTTTAATTAGGAGCTGTCATATCAAAAATGATTAGTTACTTCCGAAAGGCACTCAAAGTCTAAGACCCATTTATGAGAGCTGTCCTTTTCCCCTTGTTTCCATTCTGTCCTTTCAATACCTAGTACAAAGCAGCATAAGGGGACATTTTGTGGCCACCTCGCTTGCCAAAGAGATGCACATTATAAAAGTCATTTGTAAAAATGAGTGATGGCTGTCGTTATTGGAATCTTTAGATGTCATATATACATACTTTTGAACAGTCAAGATGAAAACATGTTCTTGTTTTATTTCTTATTAATATCGCTTATTTCTGACCTTTTCTCAAAGAAAGAAAACCTTTAAGTGGTTCTGCAAGGCAGAGGTCGGAATGTTCACAAGGTGAACTGATATCTAGGATAAAATTCAAACACAAATCTAGGCAGGAATAAAGGCGCAAGGGGGACCTAGTCCTATTTCATTTGTTCAAGATACGGGTCTTGGTTCTATCATTAGCCACTCATGTGAACAGCCACAAGCGGAAAAGAAAAATGTTAGCTACTAAAAACAGTACTTCCAAAGCTACTGAGGTAGAAACTGTAAAAATGAACCTTTCTTTCCATGAGGTCAGCCACAAATGAAAGTTATGTATTCAGAATAAATTACCACCAGCAAAGACAAGCAGTGAGCCGTCTTTAGTGAGCAAAGTGGGTAACTTTGGATTTCACCAGCCAAACTTTTGGTATTATATGGAAGAAGTAAGAGGTGAGAGGAGAAAAAGTCTGTTTAAATGAGCCTAATTCTAAGGATCTACAATGCAACTCCTGCCTATTTAAAAACTTCAAATAAAAAGAACCTTCTTGGTTAGTGCTTAATAAAAAGGATTAATAGGCAGAAGGTCTTGACTCATTCAGACCCGAAATGTGCTAAAGGGAAATATCTATAAGATACTACAGGAGGTTAAACTGTTTAATTGCACATATTACCATCATGTGTTTGCACATTTATTATTAAAATTTTATTACTTTTTCCCTCCTTGGTATAAGAAAAGTAAACTGAAGATCCAGTGAGATTTAATTGTGTTGTGTTTATTATCTGAATTGGGTCCACTCAAATCTGTCCTGAGTCCATTGAACTATTTCAGAAGAGGATATAGGGACAGAACTATATTAGGGACAACAAATTTGTTGTAAGTACAAACTAAGCTAACTTTAAAGGAATTTATCAACTACAAAGGCTTTCACATTAAACACCTGAAAACCAAGGCAGAATGTTAGCCATGCACTTTTAATTTCTAAGTAGATACTTGATCCAAAAACAAATAGCAAGGAGATTTATGATGCCAAGCTACCTCTGAATGATGCATGTTCGTCTTGCAATCAACTTCTTTCTTTCTTCTTTTCCTCCCCCCCCTTCTTTTCCTTCTTTTAAGCATATATCATGACAGCTTTTCCGTCAAATTAAGCTATCAGAATAAATCATTTCAAGGCCACCAGGTAGCATAGTGGTTAAGGTGTTTGACTCGCATATGGCTGACTGCAGTTCGAGTCTCAGACTAGGCAGCTTGAATCTCACACTGGGCATGTGTGCATGTGTGTCCAAAATCCAGAGAGGAGAATAGAGAAGAAGGGATTGCAGCATGGCATCTCCCCTGGTGTGTGTGTGTGTGTGTGTGTGTGTGTGTGTGTGGTGGTGGGGGGAGTCTCCCTTTCTGTCTCTCTGTTACTCCAGTGAGCACACGTGCCGTATGGCAAAAATCTCTCTCTGAAAAAAACAAGAGTCAAGTAATTTCTAGCTGATGGTGGAAATTTCTAGTTTAGCATTCCTCATGTTTTCCATTCTTGGAACCATTCTTAAAACTTGGGTGTGGGGGAACCTGGGGAAGTGGGTAATAAGGACCTACATCTGGGAGAATAAATGCAATGTTTGGCAAGGTGGCCATTTCGCGTACTCTATGAAAAGTGTCTGGGCACTGTGATGGTCACTGCTATTGTGGCCAAGGACTCTACCACACTGACATTTTGGCAGCAGGGTGTTCTGGCAGTAAAGGAGAATCCTGTGTGAAGCACAATCTGCTTGTTTCAGAATCAGTTGCATATCCTAATCACCTTTTAAGATACAATTTAGGAACAAAGAAATCCAATGACTTGTACAATAATAACAAAAGCTTATCAAGTGGTGAGGTAGTGGGCCAAAGCATATTGCTGAACGTTTTGGATAGTGTTGACCTTTCCTGGGAGAAATCGTCCACTCTTTATGAATTACCCTGGATACTCATACCTCAGACAATCCCATTCTAGGTTTGACTCTGAGTCTCTGAAGCTCTAAATAGCACATACCCAGAAACCAAGACTCCTGCAGCCCTGTGTCTCATTAAAAGTCCACCATCAGCAGGATTAGACTTGCTGACCATCCTGATGTACGCTTGAAAGAGAGGAAAAGAAATGAAGAACTCTCCCTAAGGAATCCCTGCACCAAAACCTTTTGTAGTCCTTTAGGCTTCTTCAGGGCCAGAACAGAAACCTCTTCCTCTGGATGGATGTCTTCATTTTATGAAACGTTGCTCAGTTTTTATGTTATAAGTTAGAAAAGATATCCTACTCTCTCAAATCTTTCAGGATTAAAATGATACCTATTTAGTTCAGCCATCTCAGGTACAAAATACTGCAAAATACAGCAATGTAGCAGGACAATTACTGACAGTATGATGACTGCATGTGTGTATGTGTGCGTATTTGACAGATCAGGTACAATAGAGACTAAAATACTTAATGAGTTCAAATTATTGCAAATGCTTTCTGAAGATAACTTCTAAAAGTGAAACACTTTCAAATTCAAATAATGGTTCACTTACTTGAAAAATTTAAACAACAAAGTTCAGGATGAGAGTTCAATAAAAATGAGAAATAATTCATGTAGATACAAAAATTCAAGGAGGTTACATCAGATTCTAACTATCCTGGCATTATTAATTTAATTTCCAGTCATTATGATAATACCAAGTATTTAGGATGCATTTGGTGTCTATGTAAATGGAATCACTTCTCAAAATTATAATTTTGAATTAATTTGCTATTAAAAAATGTCTCTAGAAAGTGCTTTTATTATTCTTCCAGTGAAATAACTGTTCTCTGTTTCTTTTTTATAAATGAAAATTCATCATTTAGTTTTTGATCTTTCTTAGATTTTGAAAACTGTAATGTTTCTGTTTAAGAATTCTCCTTATGCTACATTAGTGCCATGTTCTTTGACAGCATAAAAATATGCAAATATAGCCTTTTTAATGGTGATTTTTTCATTTTGTTACTGTCATTTAACTAAAAAACAACTGATGATGTTTCAACTTATCACTTACAACAGCGAAGTTACTGAATTGATATTTATGTTCAGAGCAGATGACACAGAAACAAATATGTTTGAAATACCATCTGCACCATGTTGATTTCTTCCTTAAAGGCACAATAAAGTTGTTGAAGTTTAGCCTTACAGGGAGAAATCTGACTCGGGGGCAGAGACTGCACATTACTACCTAAGAAAAATGGGTCAATGAGGTTTGCTGAGTTTGGACATGAGTTGTAAGGGAGAGAAGAAGGGGAATGTGGGCATGTGAAATTTGCAACTTCATAGGAATCTTTCCGTTTTTACAACAAGAGTTCTCTCCCTGCTTTTTGGCCCTCCATCTCCCAGACTGCCCACTTGGCTACCTGCCTCATTGCCTACCTCTTCTTGCAGCCTCCACTCAGAATTACACAGCTTCTCCATCTGTTGCTGGTTGCCAACCTGCTGCTCAGGAAACCCCAGAATACTCTGCACTGAACTACGTGGGAGTGGCACTTTTCACAGCTATTTGAACTGAGTGAGGCAGGCAGCTGGGTGGGAGGAAAGTTGGACAGAAGGGACTTGCTGGAGCAACATGCCCTGCCTAGTGAGACTGACTCTCGAAGGCAGAACTGAAGGCGTATCTTGGGAGTTGTTAGAAGACATAATATAGGAAGTGTGCCACTCATCTGAAATGATTAGAAAAGAAAGAGAAGACCTGTTAGTGGGCCAGTGGACAGAATATGGCCTTGAATGAATCTTTTTCTTCTAACTCAATTGAGGTAAATGATGCACTCAGTAGACTTGGCTCTTCCTGCATTTCCTAATGCAGAGCTACCCAGATTCCTATCTTCACAGATAGAAAAATGAGATTTCTTTACCGTCTACCCATTCTCACCCTGCTTGCCCCCATTCCTAGTTCTCATTAGCAGCCAATAATCATTATAACAGTTAATATTAATTGATCACTTACAGCTTGACAAAACTGGTGTTAAGAGGTTTGCAGGCTAGGCAGAACACTTTTATTTTCTCTTCAGAGCTACTCTCTACAGATCCCCACTCCACTTTGTGGCCCTCTGCCTGCTGAGAGGCTGAACACTCTGGACACACTTTTAACCTCCTGTGCCTCTAGCTTCTGAATGGGCTTAGTTTAAATGCAATTCACTTCAAGCAAACTGGGGAGAGGGAGAAAAATGAGTTAGAGTATTATTCCCTCTGTGCCCTATCATGGCAGGTTGGACACAGCCAGCCAGCAGCAGATTCCAACCTCTCCCTGCTCAGGCCTAGGAGTAGTGATGGTTCTGTGTCACTGTCTCTTTTCCTTCCCTCAGCCCTACCCATACCTTTGTAAACACTCCCTTTACTAATTCTTCTTAATCACCTTGCCTAAGGTGTATGAAATAGCAACCCTTTTATAGATGAGGAAATTATGACTGAAAATTGGTTTAGAACTCATCTCAGGTCATGTATCCTATAAACACAACGACCAAAGTGTAAACCTACTTTTTAAACTCTGAACTATTGCCCCAGATTGGCAAGATGATCAATTCTAACTTCATAGTATTTATTGTATTAGTCTGTCTCTTGCCCTTATCATTGTAAAACCTAAACCCTTGTCTAGACTATTGCAATTCTATCAGATTAGGAGAAATTTAATTAGTATTACACAACAGAAAATTTAAGGTTTCACATAAGAAAAAGAAAACTAATCTAAAGTTGTAGTAGGCAGCTTTAAACAGACCTGTGGTGCCTGCTCTCTGGTATCCATGCTCTTGTGTAATGCCCTTCCCTTGAGTGTTGCCTACATTGATTGGCTTCTAATGAACAGTGTATGTCAGAAGTGATACGATGTCACTTTCCAGATTAGCTTATTAAGAAAATTCATGGCTTTAATCTTAAATACTGACTCTTCCTCACCCATTCTCAGATCACTTTCTCAGGAGAAAGCCAGCTGCCATATCATGAGGCAGCCCTGGGAAACAGCCATGGAGCAAACAACTGAGGCATTTCAGTAGCCACAATAGTGAGCTTGGAGGTGGATCCTTTCTGCAGTTGATCCTTGAGGTGGACTCTTTCTTCAGTTGGTCCTTCTGATGACTGCAGAACCTCCCGGTTATAGAGCTTCCAGATTTTTGACCCACAGAGACCATGAGTTAATAACCCTTTATTGTTTTCTGCTACTATGTTTTGGGATAATGTGTTACACAACAATAGATAACCTATATAGATTTTGATTCTGAGAGTGGTTCCAGAGGAACAGAACCTTAAGAATGAATTCTATCAATGGGTTCTGGATTCTGTAAATCCCATAGGAAAGTTGGAATATGGAAATAAATCAATAATCCTTTTGTAACACACTTATCATTGCTGACCTGGTAGCTTAGTCATTGGCATTAGGCAGAAGTCAGGCCTGCAGCTACTCCATCTTCCCCTAGATCTTCCTCTTCATCTTCTCTGACTCCCTGGCCAGGTGTGTGCATTTACTTCACAACTTTATAGAGACTGTTTAACCAGATCCTGCAATTGTGTAAGGTCAACTACCCTGAATTTTATCAATTCAAAAAAGGGTTAAGAAACAGCCTAAGAACTTCAGGAGTCAGAGTAGTCAGAAACAAGAATTTGGTGAACCTCTCTCTAGATCCACCATAAACCCACCTTAGGTCTCCCAGCTTCTTAGATGTTCTAGTCCCATATTCCATGTTCCTTAGATGTAATCAAATTGATCATCCAGGCTGAGTCATCTCTCTTTACCTTGACCAATCACCTGAGGACTGAGAGTATCATGTGATAAAAATAGGAGATACAGCTTCCAGAAGATAATAGCAAGACCAACAGCCCAACATCAGGCCTTTATGGCTTCCCAAAAGTTCTCCCTAAATCTGTTTTTCTCTTCTAATTTATCTTACCCATTGAGGTAATAATTTCTTACCACATACTCAGAGCTCATCTCAGCATGGTCAAAAGTGTATTTTTAAGTGAAGATAGTTCACTCACATGGTCCACAATCCATGCTCAATGTCCACGAGGCACTTTGAAGCTCAGTAAAGTTACATTTTTACATAATTTATGACAAGTACCACTTTGACCTTTTATTATAATTAAAAACCACAGAGTTGGGTGCATAACTGTGTAACACATCATAGTTGCCCCAGTTTTATTCAGTAGTACTATCACAACACTTTGGTCAGAGTACCAGAAGTACAAAGGCTACTTAGAGATGCTTTCTGACATTAGAGAAAGGATATAGCTTTGCCTTTAAATTTGACTCACATCCTTTTGTTATTGGCAATGTTTATTATTCACTCAGCAAAGAAAAATACTATAATAGCCCAATAATATTCTAGCCAAATAAAGGCGAGAACATTTGTAATAGTGAGAAAGGCTAAGCATACCTTTGAAAGCATGAAATGGCTTTTGTTTAACACAAGTCATTAGGTACACAAATGGAAACACTGTACATTTGCTTAAATTTGTTCAATATGCTTGTAAATTTGCATTAACAGAACATGCACTAGTGTTGTTCTTTGCATCACATTTTCTAAATATCTCATAACCATTTTATATTGTAAAAATGAGAATACATGGCAAGTGGACTAATGGATCTCAACTTGGAAGGAATCACAACTTTTTCTTGCATAAGAATCACCCAAAAAGGTTGTTTTGACAAAAGTCCTAAGCCCAAGTTCCAAAAATTCAAGTTCAGTTAATCTGGGCTAAAACTGGACATTTAAATATTTAATAAGCATTCTCAGGTGAATCTAATGAAGTATGTTTACCTGTCTATGCCTTGAAAACTTCTTAAAAATTAAAGTGGGCTCAGAATTTAAACCAGTGAGTTCTTGGCTGAATAAAAAGAAAAATTTTTCACTATTGTGAACCTAATCACATCACCATGCCACGCCACATCCCAGAAAGAATTCTGATCTTGAGGCTTGCACGGAGCACAAAGGTGAGCCAACCAAAAGTTCAAACAAGCAAAGAAAACTCCAGGGAGGAATAAAGGTCAGCGTCAGTAGGAAAGCACCCCTCAGCCTTGGTCTCTGAACATTTTGACAATAAAGCTCAGTGGTAGCTGAGGACAAGTATTCTAAAATGCTAATCGAATGAGTAAAAGAGACCATTTTATTTTAAGAAGTAGTTTCTGTTTAGAACGTTTGGAAAATCAACTTGTAATAGCATGCTTTTATTGGTACCAACTCCACAGACATGGTTGCTTTTAAAATGATGTTATCGAACACTTTCCCTTAAGACCTGTAGCCCTGTTGCTTTTGCTATATGTCAGCCACAGTTTAACCTTCACTATATTCTTGGCAGAGATGTTTATATGAGACACTGTGATCACTTGCATTTCTTCCTCTTTTTGTTTTTCCACAACCACAAATATCAGTGTTTAAAAATAAAAATAATGATAAATCCTGCAGTTAGCACAACTAACTTTGATTAACTAAGCTTAACCAACTTAGCTGTTTTACTCAAACTCACCTTGAGGGTGATGGACTTTCAGTGACTGTAAGTTCAAAGGATGATGGTGTGGCAGAGAACAGTAAAATCAAGCTGCTTAAACTGAATGGCAGATCTGGGTTACACTGATCAGGGTATCTGGCCAAGAGTAAAGGGAAACAGATTCAGTGGGAGGGCAAAATATAAGACAGAAATGTCTTACATGGCTATGAACAATGGAAGAAGTATAGGTTCTTGTTCCACCAGAGACCAAGAAAAAAAAAAAAAAGTCATATAGTCAGGTCAATCAAAGTTCAGGAGTAAAAAAGTAGCAAGACAAAAAGAAATGAAACCCCCTACACTAGGGGCCAGCAGGTGGCATGGTGGTTAAGGGTGCTGGACTACTACATGGCCTGGCAGCTTGCTTTTTCACTTTCCCTCCCTCCCTCCCTCTCACTCTCTCTCGCATTCTGTCTCTCTTTGGCCAGGTTGAAATAAATAAAGTTAAATAAAATAATTCTTTAAAAAATTTTAAAAACCCTCTACACTAGCTACTACTATAGCTCAAAAATGTCTTTCTGTTGATCTTGATAATGTTTCCCAAAGTGGGGTCTCTGTGGTACTGACTTCATAACCATCTAAAGCACTGGTTACAAATGCAGATTAATTTGATGATGCCAAGGTGTACTGTATGAAACTCTCTAAGGTAGAGCTAAATTCTCACAGCTGGTTCTATGCTCATGTACTAAAACTGGAGACTCACTGGGTAAGTGACTCTTCCAAAATGCCTCCTTCAGCTATCCTCTCTCATCTCCAATTTCATTTAATGCAATTAAGTCTAAGTATCTTTATCTCAAAACTCTCATCTATTTCCTTTGAAAAGTCTTATTAGATCTAGTAGAGCAGAGGTACTCAAGGGAATTTAGACTTCACTACATGTTTTCTTTATAGTCCAAGAGTTACAGAACAAAACATAGATCCATGGTGCCATAACATCTAGAGGGAAAAGAAACCTTACCTGACACATTTCCAAAGAGTGCCATTTTCTTATAAGAGGAGCAAGGTTTTACCATATTGGTCTCTTGAATTAATGTAGCAACAAATTCCCTAAGGAGCGCTAAACTATTCCATTAGGATAGCTGTAAAATAAAACAAGAGAAAGTAAACAAACATTCAGTCACCCAAAGTGGGTATTTACGTTAGAAAAGGAAGGAATAGAATCCAGTTCTACTAAACTTCAGAAAAATATACTGTATCTATTCTACATCAAGTATGGGAAATTAAATAATTTGAAGGAAAAAATGAGATCTATAGAAAGAAAACAGAATAATATTAAATATCTATACTTAGCTCATCTACTAGTAGAAAACAAGTAAATACACATGTGCCAAAAAAAAAAAAACTATTTGAAAGAATGGGGAAAACTGGTAACTGCAGTTTTTCCACAAATTGCTATGTGAAATGATGTTAAAATTCCCAAATCATTCGTGCCAAGTTCTCAACTTATACACACACAGCCTTTAGAAAGAGTAGCAGCCCAATCTCATGCTATAAGCCAAGTCTACAACTATTACTGGAAAACACCATTAACCTCAACTTTCCATCCTTCGGCACTTACTACCACACATATGTAGCTTTTAAATCTTTCCCTGGAGTAAACAAAAACTGTATTTGTATGGTCCACCAATGAAGAATTTTATACTTTACTCAGAATCATAGAGGACTGTGAGAACTTTCAAGTTAAAGTAACCTTGCAAGTATTACAATTCTGTCATTCTTTAAGGAGTTCCTATTAAGTCTTAAATGCTTCAGAGATTAAAAGGGTATATTAATGTTATTAGAGACTTGAGATAAAATGCCATGCCTTGCAGGGTATCTTGGCACTTAATGAAAACATTTTCATCACATTCTAAGTCTATTATGCCAGATCTTCATTTCATAAGTCGTAAGATAATCTTATTTTAATTAGAGGAGATATAGCAAGTATAGTAGAGTAATACAGTTAAATATATTCATCAACTTTCTTCTTGTCAGATAAAATGCCTCCTTCAGCATTTGTTACACTGATGCACTATCACAGGTAGAAGTAAAATTGTGTGTGTGTGTGTGTGTAAGTTCTGAATGATTTCTAGAGAATTAATTTTTAAATGACTGTTTTCTAAGAACTTTAGAGCTGTAACTATGGCTGCATTGTGCAATATAGTAGCCATTGTCAAAAATGACTACTGAGTATTTGAGATATGGCTAGTTGAATTTGAAATGTCCTCTTAAGTATAAAGTACACATTGGATTTCAAAAATTTAATATCAAACATAAACTATCTTATGAGGGATGTGTACATTTATTACATGTAGAGATCGTTATATTTTGATGATTTGAGATACATAGATTGTTAATATTAATTATCCTTTCACTTTGTACTCCTTAAATATGGTAACCAGAAAAATTTAAGCTTGGTATGTAACACACACTTGTTTCTACTGCTGTATATCCTCTAACCTATATGTAGAGTCAAATCTTAATTATCCTTGTTGTAAATAAAAAACAAGTGATAAAATGATCAACTTTACATTGACTCCTCTCAGATTCTGATTAACCTCCTAGTTACCTTTTCTCACTATCCAATAAGTTAAAGGAAAGATTGGAAAAACTAGTCTTATTAGAATACAGGTCTGTGGTTGCCAATGGAAGGTAGACAGTACTTTCCAAAACCAGACATAGATCATGTGATTCTGAGGAATGGTTTGTGAAATGAAGCCATAAGTATTTTGTGAAAGAATCAATCTTTAATAGCAATCACACTTACAATCCAGACATTCAAGTGGGACAGGAAAGCCTCATAGTCTACTTTGTGGTTTTGTAATTCTTGAAAGAGAAAGAAAGAGAAAACGTAACATGTAGGAAAAGAGAAATGTTGAAAATAAACAAATACCCCTAGATACCATATTAACACACCTTGTTGGGAGGTCAGAAAAAAATATGAGCATCAATCAAAACAGCACTGAAACAAAAGCCACAAATGCCAAGCTGATAGCATAAAAGGACGATACAAATATTTTTAAATGTAAAATTTGTTACTCTCAAAAAAAATAGAGAGAGCAGGTCAGTGCAAAAGAAAAGCAAAACAGTCCCGGCAGAAATCAATAGAGCACCTCCCCAGGCACTCTGAAGCAAAGATGCAAACCCCTCTAAGTACAACAAAGTCAGGAAGCCACCTAGAAAATGCAAAGGTTATTCAGGGATGAAAAGGTGATGGCAGGGAGAATCAATGAATTATTTGCTTCAGTCTTTACTAAGGAAAACTTTCGAAAGAGTCTCGCTTCCATCTTGCTTTAAAGTAGACAGGTCAGAGGTATTAGAACAAACAGTGGAAAGCATACAATCTTCCTAGACCTAAGTGACAAACTAAATGTAAATAAATCACTAGGACCAGACGGCATCTACCCAAGACTTCTACAGGAACTCAAGGGTGAAATATGGAACTACTGGCCAAAACATATAACCTGTGGTTATTAACCGCCACTGTGTGAGAAGAATGGCAGATTGCCAGTGTGACTCACACTCAAAAGAAGGACTCCAGAGGAGATTCCGGAAACAAAGTCTCAGTCTGATTTTTAATCTTGATAGATGATGGCATGTACCTAAATGTCAAAGGCGTGGTACCTAGGGGAGTTTCAGTTCCCATGAAGGGGCGCCAGCTAATAATCTATGAGCAACAGTTTTAGATGATTTGGGAAACTTACACCAAATTCTTGAAATTTTGTTAATTTTTGGGGGGAGGGTGGAGAAAGGTTTTTGCTATAGGGCACATGCTCTCGCCAGAAAGACAGAGAGAGACAGAAAGACAGAAAGCAAGAAATCACCCCCCAGGGGAGATGGCCACGCCCCAATCCCTTCTCCTCCATTCTCCTCTCAGGATCTTGGGCACGCACACACACACACCCGGCGTGAGTTTAACCCACCGGGTCCAGGACTCAAACTGCGGTCGACTCCATGGGAGTCCAGTGACATAACCATTGTGCCAACTTCTGGGCCCGGAATTTTGTTAAATTTTTAAAGAGCACTTATCTGTTATCAGATCAAGTAACTGTGGATGAGATTATATTATATTCAGGGTTTGCAATCAAATACTCCAGCAGAAAACAAATTAAAAAAAAAAAAAGGATAGACGTAACAAAAAAAGAAAGCAGGGTATTGATAAAATGGGACATAATAGATTATTAACCTTTTCTTTCTACTTTTATGTATTTGAATATTAATCAAGGAGAGATTTCGGAGCATATAAGTACATGTCCAAAGAGAAGTCAATGAGTGCTATTAATTTAAAACTTTCAAAAACACTTGGGCAAAGTATTATACTAACATTTTATACAAACACACATACAAACAGATTTTCTAATTATAATGACAATTTTTCTCACATATAGGGAATATCTCTGGAACAGTACAAAGGAAGAAACATAAATGGGAACTTCTTTGAATGGAGAAATGCTAATAATGATATCCCTGATGAACCAGTTTTATAAAAAATCTTAAGAAAAATTAAAAATCAAATTTATAGGTGATGAAATGAAATGAAACTCATTTCGGTAGCAAACTGGTCAAGCTTACAGGGAACAAGAATGCCAAATTAAACTTCTGGTGCTGTCTAGTGGAAAGAAAAATGATGTATTATATTTAATGTGTGTCACTATTAAAGCATTAACTTTAGAAAACAATAACAGAAACAGAAGATATGAGATCTTACCAATTACCGAATTTCTAGAAAAATGTTTAGGAAGAACCATGAACCATTCCTCCTAAAATCGGCTTACTTATTTCTGTGGCTAAAGAGAAACATAATTCTGGGGGCCCCTGGGAAAGTGTTTCTAAAACTATATAGGTCTAAGGCATTAAAGTATCTGTCTGTTTCTGGACACCACATCGCAGTCATAGTACAGCTAAACAATGAAATCTAGAGAACATCTAGAATCATTAAGGGAGTGAGTAGACTCACCCAAATAGTAGACTACCCAAATGGTGAGTGGACTCACCCAATTAGTTTTCAAACAAAATAAGTACAATACTATACAGTGAGCATAAACTTATTTATTTATTTATTTATTTATTGAGAGGTTTTTGCTATAGGGCATGTGCGCTTGGCCAGAAAGACAGAGACAGACAGATAGATAGAAAGCGAGAAATCACCCCCCGGGGGGACGGCCATGCTGCAATCCCTTCTCCTCCATTCTCCTCTCAGGATCTTGGGCCCGCATGCACATGTGCCTTGCATGAGTCTAAGCCACCAGGTCTGGGACTCGAACAACGGTCGACTACACGGGAGTCCAGTGACATAGCCATTACACCAGCTGCTGGTCCCATGAGAATAAACTTCTAAAAAATGTTATCTGCAAGAGAGGACTACAACTAAAACTGTAAGGGATAGAAGGAAGCTTCAGTTAAGTTTACACTTAACTAACTCAGGAACACTGATGGATACTTAGAAAACAAATTCTATCAAGAAAGAAACGAAGAGCAAAAAGAAAAACTACTTCAACATTTCTTGGTGCTCCTTTCAGACTTGTAATAATAGGCTATATGAACAATTACACAAGTGTATTAGACTGATTTCATCTTTCACGTACTGGTATCGCTTTATTCCTTTACCATAATTTAAAATTATGATAATACCAATCTTTCAGTTATATAATTCAATATCCCAAATGATAATTTTACTAATTACAAAGATGCTGTATAATTTATGTCACATAAAGCACCCATGAAAGTCACTAATAAGGCCAGTCTCATAGTGCAGTGGTTAAACCCAGTACATAGAGACCCAGATCCCACATAGTGAACCGTGGTGTGAATCCTGGCCTGATGGTTTGAAAAAGACATCAGGTGCTTATCCATGTGTGCTCCAAATCCCAATGGGATGAGAAATGAAAGGGAAATGGACTGCAGTGTGACCATGCCCCATTGGGGGACTTTGGAGGAGGCTTTCTCTGTCCTGCTGAGTGCATGCACCCTCTGACAGAAAATAAAGTCACAAACATGTATATTATGACTTGTTATTCTATTATTTTGTTACAAAAAGTTTCTTTAAAATTTATAGTAATTTTTAAAGATCAGTTTGTTAAGTAACTTACCTTAGAAGATAGATGGTTGGAACCAGCAGTTAGCATAATGGCTATGTCGCTGGACTCCGGCATAGTCGACCGCGGTTTGAGTTCCAGACCCGGTGGCTTAAATTCACACCAGGCGCATGTGCGTGCGTGCCCAGGATTCCGAGAGGAGAATGGGGGAGAAGGGATTGTGGCATGGCCATCCCCCCTGAGGGGTGCTTTCTCGCTTTCTGTCTCTCTGTCTTTCTGGTGAGCGCACGCGCCCTATAGCAAAAACCTCTCCAAAAAAACAAAAGAAGATAGATGGTATCTATGTAAGACATCATTATTTCAATGTATTAATATTACTCATGGTATTTTCTTTTAAACCCTAAGAAGCTAAGTGTGAAATAGTTAATTCACGTCATCAAATAACCAATAACAGTTATTTGATACCCGAAAAGCTAACGTAAAATAGAAATTTGATGACAACAGGAAT
The DNA here is from genome assembly GCF_000334495.1 of Tupaia belangeri chinensis. NCBI lineage: Eukaryota > Metazoa > Chordata > Mammalia > Scandentia > Tupaiidae > Tupaia > Tupaia belangeri. Next base: position 488,157 of record NW_006159700.1, read on the forward strand.
GTTATTCATCAAGATAGTTTATTTTACCTTGCTCTAAAATTATCTCAGTACTTTTTAATTCTGTCATAATCCATACTAAAAAAGAAAATAAACTAATGACCACATTCCAGGAGTAAATATTTTCATGCTACATATATGAGAAGAGCTTAATTTCTTTTTTTTTTCTTTTTTCTTTTTGGAGAGGTTTTTTGCTATAGGGCACGTGCACTCGCCAGGCAGACAGAGAGAGACATAGAGACAGAAGGCAAGAAATCACCCCCCAGGAGGGATGGCCACGCCGCAATCCCTTCTCCTCCATTCTCCTCTCGGGATCTTGGGCACGCACGCATGCACACACGCCCGGGGTGAGATTTAAGCCACCGGGTCCGGGACGCGAACCACAGTCAACTACGTGGGTAATCCAGTGACATAGCCATTATGCTAACTGCTGGTTCCCAATTTCTTAAAATCTTCAAGTTCTACATGTTTGTTAATTGATCTTATGGGGGCATATGAAACTTTTATTTGCAAATTCATAAGATTTAAAGCCCAAAGTGAGGTTAAAGTGGAAACTCTAGTTCCTATCCTACACGGATGGTGGTGAAGGTTTTATTTCCTACTCCACATAGAAACCAGAAGTCTGGTACCTAATGCAACCACATACTTGGCCAACTTTTCACATGTCTCTGATTCAGATTCCAGACTCAATCTGTACACTATTTTAGGTAAACCCCAAATATTAAAAAAAAAAAAAAATCATTATGACCAATAGTAGCCTTTGCCTAATAATAACTTTTACCTGCTTAGTGTTCTAAAAAGAAAATTATTCATTTAAAACATCTAATTACCTAAAACGTTAATAATGGTGATCTCTGACAAATAGTTTTGTTAAGAATTTTATTTTTTATATTGTTTTTTTTTCTTAATATAGATCAACTGATTTGTAATTGGGGAAGTACTAAGAGTATTTTCAGACAGATATCATAAATTTCCATTAATAGGACCTGGATGAAATATTTAGAGTCAATAATATCTCACTGACAAAGAAATTTCCAGGTTTGGAGTTTTATGTAAGTATTCACATTTTCTCCAAACTATAAAATGCACTTGATTTCTATCCATACAGAGGTTGTGAATCAAATGCTTAATAAGAAAAAGAGACTGTACAGACTTACAGGGCTCTGTTTGAATTTTTAATGAAGACATATCATCACTACCTACCATCCCTCCCTATGCCTGAGTGAAACTGTCTTAGAAGTGAACTCAACTATCACAACATGCAGTAGATACCACCATTTCAGTGTCCAAGTGACTCTGCTATGTTCTGAAGATGAGAATGGGCATGAAAGTTTAGAGGCAAGACACAGAATCTCAAAAGAAAAAAAAAAAAAAGAACTGAGAATTCTCAGGGTGCATACACAAACACAGTTTATATATTTTTTATTTATATTATACACTCACACATATATATTTTTTCTTATGTATAATACATATATTATATACCTCAAGCGATCTAAGTAGGAATTTCACTTTACCTCATTCGCTTAAGCAATCTCAATCAGTGTTCCCCAAATAGCAAAGTGCAGACTCAGCAAAAGGACCCAAGAATTATATCACACATTGTTTATGGCTGAGTGAGCTTACAGAGTGCTGGTGTATGCTGAGCACACAGCTATTTGTCATGAAGCCATCAATCAAATTCAGTTGATAATAGAAATCCCTAAATAAATGAATTACAGAAATCAATGAGTCTGCTATTCTTTCAGAGTTTAAAATCACGGAAAAATTTACCATGGGTTTAGGAGGCAATTAAATAGTGGGGTATCAATATTACCTTATTCATTTCACAGCTTATTCAGGCCTTACTGCTCTGTTTATCAGACCCAAGGAGACTGCTAAAGATGGAATCTACTGGGTCATCCCTAGAATAAAGGGAATAAAGGTCAAGTCAAGCTACCTATTCTGTGAGCTCCTAATTATAAAATAAAGTGAAGTTCCTTGGGGCCCATCAAATCATACCTACCAATAATGACCCAGATCTCACTTATCTATTATCTCAATTAGTAGAGCCAGACAGAAAGAAAAAAGTGAAACCCCACAGGCAACCAAAAACTCACATTAGCTAAGTTTCACTCCACCTTTTTGAAAACTCACACTCACATTAGCTAAGTTTCACTCCACCTTTTCCCTCTCATTACTAAGTGTAACAATGACGTTTTTGAGTCTCCTCTTTTTCCTTTGTTCCATTCCAAAACATTATCAGTGCCTAAAAGTCCCAGATGATACTCAGGAAAAAAAGGGTGAAACAAAAGACAGAGATAATTATAAATTCAATAATGAGCACTGAAGTGAGTTGGTTCAACAAATGTGTTGGTATAAAGCCTAGACTGACAAATGTTGTCCAATAGTGGGTTAAAGGGGAGCACTGTATTTATATAACAATGAAGCCCAATTTCTTCATTGTTAAGAACAATGTTGCAGCAGTTCTACCACATAATACCATGCGAGCAGCAAGAACAGATTGCCTACTCTGTGCATGCCACTAGGTTAGGCATTGAAAACACAAAGAGGAACAAACCATGGCTCCTTTCCTAAAGAACCCCAGACTCTTAGGGAAGAAACTCACAGACACTAGTTGTTACCATGCAGTGGGAACAGTATGCTACTGTATAAGATCAAGCAGCAGAACACAGTTATTAACTCTTTCAGCAGTAGGAGCCCAGGAAGAGCTTATAAGATATGACAATCTAGGTGCTGGTGGCTAAGATGCCTTTGAATTATACCTGAAATTTAGCTAGCAAACAAAGGATGGAAAACAATCCTTCTAAAGTTCACAGCATGTACAAAAGTACAGAGTATAGAACAGCCTAATATGAGGGCAACTATAAATAATTTGGTGTGGCTGGAAAGTAGCATGAACAGCAAATGAGAACCTCTGTCCTCCAAGTGTATTTACTATCCGTTTATCTTCTGACTAGGAGCTATTTAGAGATGAGTTTGATGGGGTTTCCTGAGTGGGGTAGTTGTAATCCAAACTGAAACTGTGTTATCATTCCATATTCCTTTGGGACTGTCATTCCTGGTCATTGGCAGCCACTTGTCATCATAACCTCTGCTCCATTATGACCTCTGCTTCATTGTAACCTCTGCTGACCTTGCTTGCAAACACATAAAAAGAAACACTGGGACAACCCATGGTGTGTGGTTAAGGTGGCTGGATCCCACATGGTTGATGCGGTTTGAGTCAGGCCCAGCAGCTCAAAGCACACACTTGTCTTGTGTGTTCATGCCTAAAATCCCCAAAGGAGGGAAGAATGGAGAAGGGATTGTGGCATGACCACTCATCAGTGAAGGTGCTTTCTCGCTTTCTTTCTCTCTCTTTTGCTCTCCAGTAAGTGCATTTGCCCTCTGGCAAAATTTAAAAAGAAAAAGAAAAACTGACATTGAGAGAACCAGTACATTTTTATGAAAACACAATTAGTAAGAGGATTTTATGGCTGAAAATACAAGTTAAATTTTTTCTTTCCTCCTTTATTCCTATCATCCACCTCCAGTCTCTAGTCAAAGATGCATTTCTTAGTATGCACTAAAAAATACAGTTAAGTCTTTTGGTGAATAACCTTTGATTCTAGGGATTGTGTTGTATTTATAACTGTTCCTAGGTACCTGACAGAGGGGCTTGCCTCCAGATGACTGATGAACAGAACAATCAATCAATCAGCTCATCAGTTTGATGTATTGTAGGCAAGGGTGGAAACATATGCCATGTAGAGCTAGCCAATTGAAGCAAAAGGAAATATTCTATGTAGTCTGCAATTTTAATGACCTGAAAAAAAAGAAGGAATATAAAAAATCATAAACTCGTCTTTGCATAAATCTGAACTAAAAATAAAAATAATGGTAAGGTGGTATCAGTCAGGAAATTTTGGCTATAAGAAGTGAAAGGTTATTTCCTAAAACAATAAGAAAAAATGTATTCTCTCAAAAAAGAAGTCTAAGGTTTGAGGGTTGAGTCATGGAATGGCTCAACAATGGCATTTTTTTTTACCTGCCATCTTCAGGTTTTTATTCCTGTTGCCTTTTTTGTGCTTATAATTTGGTGCAGGGCTTCAAACATTTTACCATCACGCAATATCCAAATATCAGATGGGGAAATGAGGGCACATCTTACTCCTGTTGTCTTCATGTGCCAGAATTGCATCACATGCCCAAGTCTAAACCAAGGCAATCAAGGGGACTGGAATTAATCAAGCTCCATCTTGCTGGGGGGCAAACAGAGGGTCCAAACTTTCTCCAAGAACCTAAAGGAATTAAGGATTCTGAAGCAAAGAAGTAGGTGGAAAAACACAAGTAAGATTGTTTCTAAATAAGTAACAACAGTGTCCACACTAGCCATGACCTATTTAATTTTATTTTATTGCATTCATCCAAATTCCAATGTGCCAGGTAAGCAACAGATCAAGTGTATTTTCCAATAACAGACACAATTGTGTTTATTTTTGAGAAAGAAGATACAGACAAATAATATTTTGAAAAACAGTAGGGAAACTAAAATGAGGTAGTAAAGAGTCTTGGAATGAAAAAATACTATGTTCACTATGTTGGATTGTAATTCCAGAATAATATTAGAATTTCAGGAATGCAGTAGATATTGTAAGTCAAAGTTCCACTATGTCGTTCTACTGAAAAGTGATCACATTTAACACAACAGAGTATAAACGCAAATAAGACTGCCAGAGACTCCACTTCCAGCTATCGACCTTCTACTTATATTTGCTTTGTCTGCAATCCTTTACCCAGCAATACGCAAGTTTTCAACATGTCTTTGAAGATAATCCGAATTAATTTGTTAATTTATTCAAAAGCTATTTTGGTGGGCAGAATAATTTAGCTCCAACTACAAGCTAATACAATTTTAAGAAACCTTTCTGAAATTCAGTGCCTGTCACACATTCAGCGTTAATATCATGTTGCAACATTTAAAAGTTTATTAACATAAAGTATTTCAAGCTATGTATTCTAAAATTAATCTCAAACTAAATTGAAGATAGTACCCATTAAGCATACCTTTTAAGGGTCAAATATTTGGCATAACAACCATCACTAGTTGCCTAGCAACCACATACCTGGACTCACAGTACCTTCTTCCTAAACACTAGTGTAAAATCAGTGGTGAATATATATCTACTTCAAGTCCCTATTTACTAGAAAAATGTACCTTTTCTGTTGTTAATGATTCCATGTTTTGCTGTTTTTGTTTGTTTACCTTAAATTTCTATAAGGTATGTGTACTCACTAGAGAGAGACAAAGAAAGAGAAAATAAGAAATTATCCTAGAGGGGGGATGACCACACCACAATCCTTTCTCCTCCATTCTCCTCTTGAGATTTTTGGGCATGTATGTACATGCCCCTGATGTCTTTCTCAAGCCACCAGGTCCAAGACGTGAACCACAGTTATCCATTTGGGATTCAGTTGTCTTAACCACGATGCCACCAGCTGGCCCCATATTTTGCTATTTTGAGGAGTTAGATTTCAATGTAAAGGTTGGGAAGGTGGTATCCTGGCCCCTAAGTTGCCATCTACTAATTTTTTTTTTTTTTTTTGGGGACGTGCACTCGCCAGACTGAGAGAAACAGAGAGACAGAAAGAGAGAAATCACCCCCCAGGAGGGATGGCCACGCCACAATCCCTTCTTATCCATGCTCTTCTCGGGATCTTGGGCATGCACGCACACCCGCCCAGCATGAGTTTTAAGCCACTGGGTCCAGGATGCGAACCGCGGTCGACTACATGGGAGTCCAGCGACATAGCCATTACACTAACCGCTGGTCCCAGTTGCCATCTACTCTTAACAAGTAGTCTTGAGAATGATATACCCAATTATTCGAGTAATGATGCCAATCACTGGTCATCACAGTTGAAATGAAATTAAGGTCAGATGAGTTTCTCAAATCACTTCTTTAAAAAGGCACATGGAAAGTATACTTTGCTTCCATCATTCTAATTTCCCAAAGAATATAAGATTAGATTATGAGTGCCTTGGGGCACTCTCAAGGCTATCCTATTCTTTTAAAATGCCTGAGGTAGGCCCCACAGTCAAAACATGTCATCTCTCATCCCGATTTCTGCTGCTATACAGTATATGGTAACAAATAACCTTTCTAATTCTGCATACATTCCCATGTCTGTACATTTACATTACTGGAATCTCTGGAGCCACAATTGCCAAGGAGCTCTCTGAAGCACTGCAGCTGTGCTCTGCCAACTGCGTTTGGCTGCCCAGCGCCTTCTGGGCTCCCAAAGCTGGCAAGCTAATATGCTAATAGAATTCATTAGCCTCGGCTTTGACAGACAGTTAAAGCAGGACTCCACATCAGCACTCTAGCACTGCACGGCCATTATGCCATTTCAGGAGGCGCAGCTAATTCAGAGAAGATGATGACAGGGTTTGCAATCAGGGAACATTAGAGTGGCGGGCAGTGAAGAGGCTGAACATGCTAGGCAGGCAATACTGCCAGCAACCCTGATTTGATTTCTGGCACCACTGGCGGGCTTGGCAAAAAACGGAGGTAATGAGATAAACTGAAATATCAGGCACTAGGACTGGTCTTTGAAATAATTATTCTCTAGGGTAACAAGGGACAAGATGAAAAAGCTTTCAGGGACAGGCAGTGGGCACCCGTGGGACCTAGTTTCCATTACAGCATGACACTCTGCTGAGCAACTCTCTCCACTCGGGAGAGCAGAGTACTAAATAGGCTGTCAAAAGGGAGGGGATGCTGGGAAAGGGTTTGTGAAAGGAAATAAAGCTGAAGAAAGATAGAAGCAAGATAGAGAGGTTGTCAGAGCCCTGCAAGGGAGGAGAATTAAGTGAGGTGGTGCAGAATCTCTGATAGCAGCAGTGATAACTCACATAGTTTGCATCAATTAGTCTTTACATTCAACTCACTAGGGGGAGGGTGGAAAGGGGCCAAGGCAAAGGATGCCACAGACCACAGAAGGCCCAAGAGTAGTAAAATCCCTTAAGATACTGGTCACAACAGATAAGCCTTTGGCATTTCCCCTTCGGGGCTCGTGGTGCTGTCAGGTTGAGGACCTGAGTAAAATGATTAAGAGAGCACTTTCTGGAAGTTCAAGCCTCTAAGCCTCTGAATATAATCAAGCTCACCCAGCAATTCTTTATGTAGGAACAGGCCCAAGGCTAAAGTTGAACCAGAAATGAATCATTTCTCATTCTGCCCTGAATACTACTTCTTCTGAATCAAGTTGGAGGTCACCGGCTAAACAAACTGGGGAGCACACACGTTATAAACCAGGAGAGTTACTCCCTGTGCACAAACCTGGCTGGAGCTTTTGCTTTTTTTGATCTTTACAAGGGAAAACATTACCCAGCTGAAAATAAACACCTTGCCAGGATTGACAACTGAGGACATGTACCGATCATGTCAACTTTGCCCTGCTCGGTTTAAAAAACGGGAGCAAAGATATAATATATAAGCGTGTCTCCATTCCCACAGCAACTCGTGTTCCTAATGTGTTTCAAGAGATGCTGTGTGTTTCAGGGCTGCATTCTTGATTTCTGCATATAACAAAACCTACTCAGTATACCGGTCAGCTATATCTTTTATGTGTTTTCTCCAAAGATCTCCCCTGGCTCCTTCCCTCCTCTTTTACACTTGAACAATGCATCCAGTCAATTCCTGCAATTCACTATCCTCTGTGGAAATGGTTATCAAGCTCTCTCAGAAAACCACTTATTTATAAACTCCAGGTCTAAACCATCACTGGCCTGTTGAAGGACATGAAGGATGTATGTAGAGCTGGCTTGCCATGTACATTGACTTACAGTCATCAGCTCCAATTACTTGCTCAAAACTGCTCCTTCTATGTTTCTCTTCCCATGAATAGCACTACGATCTCTTTTTTTTTAATTTTTTTAAATTTTTTATTATCATCATAATCTTCTTTATATTACATTGGATTACATATAACTTTACAGTGTGTTACATTGCTTTTTCAAAAGGGAATGCCATGCATGTCAGTCAGTACAAAGACACTAATCTCCCTGCTTCAACATTCGATATCTGTTCTATGTTTTCCCCAATCATTATTATTATTATTCTAATTATTTTTTAAAATAGTCAATCGCTATTTCTCATTTTGCTTGTAAAAATACTTTGCCCATCATGAAATACTTCTCAGACCAATCCAGTTGAGAATACTATACATGTCATCATCAAGAGTTAATAAGCCATATCTGTTTCTCACTAATGTCCTGCCTCTCTATTGTTCACTTGCTATCTTTCTCTATCCTCTTCTCTTCACTTCCCCCATTCCACACTGTCCTATTCTCATTAAGTACCTTCACTGCTTTTATGTCCTCCAATTTTTTGCTCGATACCATAGAGTG